>NC_071400.1:98806648-99119411 GCF_022682495.2 Desmodus rotundus | reverse complement strand
CTCACCCTTTTTCTTGTTAACCACTCTACCACCTTGGAAACTGATTGCCAATATGGGATTCTTTGTGTTGGATGGACCAAAGCTGCCTGTCCTTTGTGAACCATACCTGACACAACCATCAAGGGCTGTGGTAGGAGCAGGTTCCCCCAGCAATCCAGTGCGCCCCGAGAGCAGAGCTATAGTGTCCGTGGCCCCCACGATTCAGCTGCCCTGGGCCCACGCCCCTAACTGTGTCGTCGTCCAGGGCACCTGTCTGTGTTCTTGGTTAGCGGGGTGTCAGCAGACGTGATGCACGCAGACACTTAGTAGGGCTTCAGGCATGCCGCCTGTGCTGCTGGCTCACTCCTCCGCCACGTAACACACCCTGGGCAAGGTCTAAAACATCCACATGGGGGGGAATTGGCCGCCATTCCTCCAAGGTTTCCCGAAGATCATCTATATACCTGCGGCCGAAATGCTGTAGAACCCCAACCAGTTGTGTAGAACACAGTCTCGAGAATGTGTTAAAAACAACAGTGCAATAATAAAGGCAGTTGGTTTTATTTGAGCTGATTCTTATCAAGAGGATTCGTTACTGTTGGATTTCTTCGACTTCTTATTTTTCACAGTGTGCTGCGGAGAACCAAGAAGGATGTGTATCATAAATCATTTCTCAAATATACTTTGAAAGAGAATGTGTTTTCCATGTTGTCTACTCATTTTACTAATTTTGTGGGCTCCCCTCAGGCCCTTGGCTTTCACTTGGACCTGGGTTCCTTCTATTCGCAGACAACACTAACCTGGATAAGCACTCCTGGGTCTTTCCTGACCCCTGCTCGACAGAGTTCACCACCCCCTTCCTTGTCAATATTCTATGAGAGACCCATGCACATGCCATGAAGGGTGTGGGCGCATATCTCTGCCTGCTTCCGGAGAGATACTTTCTTACTCACTTCCTGTGTCAGGGAAGACACATTGTTGCAGTTCAGCTCCTGCTCCTCTCTGCGTCCCCTCCCCTCTCTGCATGCCAGTGCATGGCTCACAGTGAGTGTGCACTGAAGTCAGGTTCAGAGTAAAGTAGCGTGGATTCCACACCTGTGATGAGTCGGGGCTACCGTAAGAATGACAAGGAGAGGGAAGGTAATGCACAGAGTGGTAAGAATCGACACAGAGGCGGAAGCCTGGAAAAAGGAGGAGGGAGACTCCATGTATTAGGATTCAGTCCTTCCACGCCCCTCGCAAAGTTTCTAGGTTGCACTAGCACGTGGCACCCATTTCCGTCCCATCTCTCTGGCGCAGCATTCAAGCCCATGAAGGGGAGGTCCTTGGGACATTTCCCACATGCACCTCCCTGTCGGAGAGTCAGCCGCCACCCTTCTTTCCAAGTGAGGAAGGGGTCGGCCAACGTCCAGTGACCATCGGTCCTCCTTCTCTAAGCTCTTTGGTCATACCCCCCACCTTTCAACGCAGCACCGGGGCTGCTGACCTCTTAGTATACAGTTCAGAGGAAGGAAGGAGGGAGGGAGAGGAGGAGAGAAGGAAGGAAGAACGCAGGGAAAGAAGGCAGGAAGGAAGGGAGGGAGGAAGGAAGGAAGGAAGGAAGGAAAAATGGAAGGAAGGAAATAATGCCCTGCAAATTTCAGAATCGCTTCTACTTATGTGCAAGGTTCTACTGTGTTCTCTGTGTTGTTGTTAAAAGTTTTAACCCTGTTCCCACGCTGGAAATGTGGGGCATTGTTTTTACTGTGTGGTATATCCTCGCAGGGATTTAAACACTTTCCTGAGACAGGCCATAGTGGATTTTAAGTGTAAAATAAGGTCAAAAAGGTGAACGATGTTATTCTGAGCTGCATTTTTCTCGAACATGACTCCTTCCTGGGCGCTACGAAGTAGCCAAGCTCCCCAGGGTGTATTAACGGGAGACCTCTTCCTGTCTGCGGGTAGCCACTCTGAAACTGATAATTTTGTCTACCAGGGCCCTCTGTCCACCTCTCTCTACTCTCCCTGTCATCCCCTGAAATTTCTAAATTTGGTGACCCCAAACCCATCCATCCGTCTCTGAAAATAATTCATTAAAAACAAGACCTTTTGACGTCTTTTCGCTCCCCTTGTAAGTCATGCAAACAGAAACCTACATTTTCTAGCTTTACTGAGAAGTGGGAGCGCTGGACAGAGAGGTAGCATTGGAAAGTCAGTTTCGATCCCGTTAATCCACTGCAGGCGTTTCCCTTTTTGTTTCCGTGTTGGGACTCCCTCCAGAAGCCTTTGTAAAACAAAACGGGGATGCGATAGAAAGCCCCTGAAACACCAGTGTGAGACAGCAGACTGTGTCTAGGGAGAGAGACAGGGAGGGAAGAGAGAGAGAGAGAGATTACTTGCTGTAAACTGAGGTTCTGTGTATTGCTTCTACGAAATCAGGAGGTAATAAGAAGAGAAAGACGGGGATGCAATAGTACTTAGAAGAACAGATCAAGCAATTCGTTGTTCTGTATTTTTATGTCTCTGGTGTAATTTCCTTGCCTTTAAGCTTTCTAGTCTCTTGGGCATGCGCAGAGTCAATGCAATCTATTCGAGATACTTATTGAAGATCTGTGTTCTAATCGATGTAAAATTCATTTTCTCAGTTTAAAATCAACAGCCGATTTTAGTCCAGGCCCCGCATAAGAGTCTAAAACAAATGAACACATTTTACAAACGCCGTACGTGTGTTAAACGGGATTGGGGATTGTTTGCTCAGCTTCCAAAGGTTGTGGGCAGGCAGTGCCGAAATAGATGTGAGTCTCAGTGGAACTTCCAGTGAGGAAAAGCTTGCCCAATGAAATAAATACACGTGCCAATGAGAGAAAAATGTTTCTCATAATGGACAAGCAGGGCACATACACACTCACTCACATAAACGCATGTCACCCACAATTATCATTAAGGAGGAATATGGGCATGGCTTTGCCATTATTCCAAAGTATTGCAAAAAGAAGTGGACTCTTCACATTGCACGCCGCCACGCAGCTAACACATTGCTAGTGAGACCAGCAGGTGTTGCTTTTGCCAATTCCTCCTGGACTCAACTCGTGAAAATAATGGTGGCTGACGTTACTAAGCACCAGTTATGAGCCATGTACCGAGCAATTGACATAGACTATTAACGCTTTTCTAATGCTAGAAACTGGTGTTTTCCTTATTTTTTATATTAGGACATTCATAGAATGGATTTCTTTCCGATAATAAACCGAGAGAGAGAGAGAGCTGCAAACGAAGTCCACACACTTTTCTGGTGGCGATCCATTTTTATTAGAGTGTCAGGCCGTTCATCCGCTTGTTCATTTGTTGACTCACCAGTGTTTTGGGGCTACCTGGAACAGTGCCTGCCGCACAATCATGTGTGATCAGTAACTATTTGTTGAATAAATGACTGAGCAATTCGCCGGCAAGAATCGATGCTTAGAGCTAGGAGAGGCACAGAAGGCCCCCATAAGGATATGACCCTCAGTCTGACGTTGGGAGTGCGCCTTACATGTGAACGCAGCAACTGAAGACAGACGTGATATATGTATAAAGAGGGGGTTCCTGGGGAAAGACATAACTTGCAAGTGGGTGACCGGGAAGGACTAGTGGACAAGAGGACGTAGTAACTCGACCAGCATGGCGGTGAAGAAGCCAATATCCGTGGAAGGGAAAGAAAATGCATTTCCATGGGTCAGAAGGATCGTAAGAAATTTGCACAAGGTCAGGCTGGGAAGGGCATTCCCTCCAGTTATCCAAGAGCAAGAAGCATCCCCTCAGAGCCCATCTGAGAAGATCTGTGAGCTTCCTCATTAGAAGGAGTGCGGCGGGCAGAATAATGCAGGGCCCCTTCCCTCACCCCGGAGATGCCCAGGCGCTCACCCTGGACCTGGTGTGTTGCCCAGTGCGGCAACAGGGACCATGCAGGGGAGACTACGAGAAGCACCTGGAGCTCAGGAGGTGATGCTGGGTGCTCCGGGTGGGTTCCCTGTCATCTCAGGGCCCGTCTGGCAGCAAGACGGGAGGCCGAAGGTCAGACACACGCTCAGTGACAGCAGCAGCGGTCAGAACAATGTCCCCGGGAGCCAAACGAAGCGGGCAGCTGCCGGAGGCCGGACCAAGCTGGACACTCAGTCTCTCTGGCCTCCTTGCACTCAGCAGCTCGATGTTACCCCTTCTGCCCCATGTCAGAGTCACGGCTCCCGGGTCAGTCAGATAATAACCATACATTGACTGAAGCCACTAAATCTGTGAATAACGACGGGAAATGAATCCAGCAGGCTGGCCTTTCAGATGGGCATGCTTTCTCTCACGTGAGGTCCTTTCTGCCTGTGCCCGTGGACTTGCTCTGCACCACAGAGCCACCCCGGTAGCCGCAGAGCATGAAGCACCGTGTCCCGACTCCCATGGACATACGTGAAGTCCCGCAGCACCGCGCTGCTGGAGATGTTGCCCGGAAGCCTGACCCTTGGAATCCAATCCGTGCTTCGTCATTGGCTTCCCGTTGCTATGGTACCCACATACATGCGTTTCATTTTTCCTCAGGGCAAAATTGTCAGCTCACACGTTTCAAGAAAGACATGCCCCTCAGCATCTCCTTCTGGGAATGCAGACGTGCACATTCCTTTTTTTTTCCCCCCAGAAGTCCGTATGTCGGAAAATCATCGCAATGAGACTTCACAACCTTGGGACAGAAACGGCCTGAGGTGCACGCACTTGGCCTTGACTCTGTTCATTGATGGTGTGCTAACCTTTTGTTTCCTGGTTTGCCACAGTGAGTCCGGAATTGCTCCCACAGAGACACGAGAGACGGGAGCAAATGGAAGAGCATCGCCTTCCTTATCTCCCTGCAGTGTCTGTGATGAAAAATGAGCCTCTTACGTGATCATAAATAATTATGACATTTTCTGAGCTGGATAAAAATGCCCCAGTCAAACGCACAGCCTTGAAGGATTTACCAGGATACATGGACCATGCACAGTGTTGGTTTTTTTTTAAACTTGTCCACAGTTACGTTCTTCGGTCCACTGTGGAAAACATTGCAGATTCTTTACATTTCTGTGAAACGCAAGAAATCTAGCTGCTCTCCCAATTTAATATAAACTTGTCAGGATTTTTCCCCTTGACATCCACCCGGAGTGAACTGATGCCACCCCTATAAACTTAATTGGAAAAGAGACTGGTTTCCAGTCCAGTGATGTGGTGGCTTTTGACGCCAGGGTTCTCAACATTGTGCTTTCTTTCCTGGGCTTCAGCCTCTCACCTGGAGTCATCACACCGATGCTTCCTCCTCTCTCCGTCTTACCAGCTTCGGCCCTGGGGTCCCTAGAATGAGCAGGTGTCCTGAAGGCAGCCAGCCCCCAGCTTCCGAGATTCTTCCCTTGGTGTTGTACCCACTGGGTTAGAGGCTTTGGTGAGCAGCATCCAGCTGCAGGTCACACGGCCCACGAGCACAGCCTGATACGGCACTTGGAACCCGGGCCCATTTGGCCTGAGCGTTCGTGATGCGTCACGAAGCAGGGTTATCCGACTTGGGTTTTTCAGGCCCCCGGAAGCCTACTGATGAGCTCGTGAAGGCTTCAACTCTTACTCTGAAAGATACCCATCGTTAGAATCAATTCCTGCCTCTTAGGTAAGCGACGCCGGTGGTCTCCGGCTGATGGTGCGCCCACGTCGGGGGACCCTTCGCAATGTCTGGGGATATTTTTGGTGGTCACACCGGGGGGGCACATGGCTGCTACTGTCACCCAGTGGGGAGAAGCCAGAGATCACACAAAGCACCCACCACGCCAGGGACGAACCCCCCATAACCGGTCAGAAATGTCGGTGTCCTGCCCACGTGGATACGCTCTGAGCAACCTTGTGCTTCATTTCGTCTTAATAAGCCATTCCCCCAGCTCTGCTTTTAGCAACGAATACGTAAATGGCCCTTCACTATTCTGCAATTGTCCTGTGGACATCAATATTCGCCCCTGTTGGGCGTGGCATTGAAACCAGTTCCTGATTTCTACCAGTGCCTCTTAACTTCTTTTCAAGTCTTTGTTTATAATTTCCCTGTGGGTGTTTCGCTGTTACAAATGTGTTTCTTCTTTGTCATTTCTCTGGGCATTGCGCTGTATGTGGCCGCTGCGGGACTGTTCCAAGAGGTGCTCTATGCAGTGAGTAATAATAATGGCCGCATTTCCCGTGCCTATCTCTAGCCACTTCAGGAGCAACAGGAAAGGAACCCCAGAGAAGCAGCTGACAAAGGAGTCCGCTGGTGTCTTGGTACTCTGCCTGTAAAGAAGCACAGACAGCCTTGCCGGGTAGTGAGGGACTGGTGGATTATTTGTGTCTGCATAAGTATGCGTTTACTGCTTGAGTGCACCTCACCCTGGGCTGCATCCAATTTGTCTTCATTTTACAGTTTATTCTGTTGATTAGAAAAGGTTAGAAGATTAATAAGTAGTCATGGCTGATGCATTCTGTGGGCTGCCCGGTCAGCTGGGTGAGGGGGTCCCCCCGGCCAAAGGGACGCATGCGAGCCTCTCCAAGGCATCGTGGGACGCGTCTGATGAAGTGCTCCTCACAGAATGTGCTCCACACGATGGCCGGTCAGTGATTTCCAAAGCCACACAGACATTCCCACTGGCTTTCTGCTCCGCCTGCACCGTGCACCGGCCGTCTCGGGAGGGGCGAGGGATTATTAACCGAGGGGAGGCCAAGCACAGGAGTGCCTTCCAGCTGAAGATGTGGGGCAGTAGCAACAGTAGTATCGACGCACACAAGCAAACTTCCGACCTGTCTAGGGTTTGGGGGGCATCTGCCTTCCTGTCGTCTCCAATCATGAGATACTATGTATCTGCACCTCTCACCGTAACCTTGTGCCCACTGAGTCGCCAACACTAGTAGAAGCTCCACGTGTTTATATCACAAAGGTGCAACATTTGGGGAGCTGGGCAAGGGGCAGCTGTCAATTTTGTGCTCACTCATATAATCAGGAACCATTTTTGCAGAGGACCTGGCACAGCGATTTTGGAAACAGTATTTTAACATTCTGACACTTGAAGAAAAAACATTGAAAAGTTTCCACTTAATAGATCATGGTACCGCCTTAACTGAATGTTCCTTTTCTCGGGTTCTTTCAAAGTGTATAGACCAGGGTAAGACGGAGAAACCAGGAATCGCTAGGTCTTTCCTGCCTCATCATCGATGAGCAGTTGGTGTAGGGAAAGCAAAGCAACAGCTGTAACAGAAGGAAGGAATTCAGGTGTCGTAATACAAGGGTGAGGGCAGCTGGAATGATTGGAAAAAAGACTGCTTAGCCGTTGATGCTAACGCTGGGGAAGACAGATTGGGGGGGGGAAACGCAGAGTAATATAAAGCACAGGAATGTGGCATGCAGGCATGCCAGCGGAGGAGGGATGTACCCTACTTCTGGGTTTGAGACAGGGCGTTTGGAACAGAGCCCCACGTTCATGGCCGCTGCCCCCGGCCATGTGACTTTGGGAAATTCTCACAACTTTCATCGGTGTTTGTGCAACAGGAAAACGGCAACACCCACCGCCTACCGTGAAGCGTTGGTCAAGTATCCCATGGAGCCCAGGAAGAGACTTGGAGAAGGAAAAACGACACCAGCAAGCACAAACAGGCGGCAAACCGGGGTAAAGTCGCGGTCACAGGCATTTTGATTTCGCATTGCATTTTCTCGTCGGCGAGGACAGACGACTGCAGCTTCCTGGACTTGCCACGTGGGGGGCTGAGCCTCGCGAGTGGGCACTGTTGAATGAGGGGGGGCCGTGCAATTACAGGTCTTGGGGCTTGCAGACGACGCCATTATTCCCTCTGCAAAGGCACAAAGAAAACTAATTTTTCTCCCTTACTTAAGGCGTGTCTGTAGGTTCCGAAGTAGAACGACTTCATCAGCATTATGTTGCGGCTCCCATCTGGGCATTGCCCATAAGTCCCGAAAAATACGGTCCGTTAGGCAGGATGTTGCTGCAATAGCTAATGCCGTCTTGACTGGGACCTATAAATCCTTCTCTGACATCCTATTATTTCTACTTTTATTTCCAGAAGTTTAAAGATCTGTTGGGGTAGGGGAGACGGAGGAGGTTGCTATAAATACACTGGATTTGGCAGGCTGGATTTTCAGAGTTGAAAAACTTAGTGGCCTCGAACAACACTCGTTTGTTACCGCACAATTTCTGCGTGCCAGGCGTGGCCCCGCGGAGCCCTTGAAGCTCAGCTGCAGTCTCATCTCGGGGATAAACAGAGGACGCCTCCCGTTTCAAGCTCCTTCAGTGGTTCTTGGTGGGATTCAGTTTCTCAAGCGTGGTCGGACTGGGAGCATCAGCTCTTTTGCCCAGTGTTAGCTGGAGGCCTCCCTCTGTCCCCTGCCATGAACAGCCACCGTGGACTTGGATGTCCCCAACAGGGTGCCTTGTGCCCTCCGATCCAGCAAGAAAGTCGGTCCTGTGTGACTTAGTCCTGGAAGGAATGTCCATTTCTTTTGCAATGTTGTTTGGTGGAAGTGAGTCACTATTCTCTCTCCACCCCCCACTCTCTTTCCTTCTCTCTCTCCCTCTGTCTCATCAATAAATTAAAAAATTAAGAAAAAGAAGGCCTTGACTGGGTATGACTGGGTACCTCGGCTGGATATAGCTTCATCCTTATACTCCAAAGTTGCATGTTCGATCCCCAGCCAAGGCACATACAAGAATCAACCAATGAATATGCATAAGAAACGTAGAACAACAAATTGATTGATCTGTCTCTCAACTCAGTCAATAAAAATAAAATTTAGACATGAGACTCTAGGTCCCAGCCCATACCCCAGGGCATGCGTCACACTGAGACTTGAATAGCAGGAGGTAGGGATTCATGGGTAGGGTCTCCTTAGGAGTACACCTTTCCACAGATGTCTGCTCTCACTCAGCGAATCCCAAGGTGGACGAAATGAAGACCAGTGAGATGATAAATTGCCCAAGCTTCACCACAGTTTAGCAAGATGGGACAGATTGGAGCTCATCTCCTTAGAGTTTGCAACTTGCTTCAAAGGCACCCAGAGCCTCCTGTCCTTTGAAGCTAACACCAAGCAGAGGTCACACTTGAACTTGCCTCCTGGCCTCCAACATCACGGTCACAGCGGGTGGAAGAAATCACACAGGATGCCCACACGCCTCTCCTGGGGTGTCTTTTCCTTTGCAGTTGGTGATTAAACCCTACCTGCACACATGACCTTCAAAACACACTGGCAGCCAAGCGATGAGAATTTCCTTTAAAATATGCTGGTGTCGGTTTCACAAACAACCCAGTGTCACTTCCCGGAGTGATGACCTTGAGATCAGAGCCGCCGGTCTGCCTGCCTACTCAGCTGCGTGGTTTTCAGGGAGTCGGAGATTATGATGCGCCTGGCTTTTATTTATTTATTTATTTCCGACACTTGAAAACTCTTTTCCGATTGCGTTAACGTCAAATGCTTACGCTGCCTATGTTCTCAGAATGCGCCTTGCTTGTTTTCCTTGTACAGTGAAGCAGGTCCCCCGCTTTAAAGACGATTGTTTTGGGGAGAATAAACCCCCAAATGGCACGAAAACGGAGCTTGGAGATAACGGTGTGCACAGCTCTTCCATAGTGTTGATTTAAACCCTCTATTTTTTTAGGTAAGAGTTCCCCGACAAGGAGAATGTAGCTCCGTAAAGTTAAGCTTTGTGTTAACTGGTTACTGATGTTTTTCTCCCAGAATGCCATGGCGGAGAGCTCCAAGCACAAGCCAGCGTGGATTTGTGGGATCATTTTATACAGCTTCACTTCCTATCACATTTTCCTCGAAGAGGTGTGTTTAAAAAGAGTTTGTGAAACGTTTAAGTCAATTGACGATATTTGCCATGTTCCCCCCACTGACGCCCGACTTTCCCCCATTCTCTGCTCTTTTAGCACATTCTGCAAAACAGACTTTCTTGTGTCTGTCACTGGTGCCTGCTAAGTACCACGCCCGGCAGTCTGAAATTACACAAAATAAAGAAAAGCTGAAATCGGAGGACACGAACCCGAGTTCGATCTGCTCTTTCTGCCAGAGAGCTTACGGCCTAGAGAGGGTCTGATTAGGAAATTGCCAAATAAAATAGAACTTGAGAACTCCCCGGGAATAGGAACTTGTCGCTGTGCATTTAAGTTGCCGTGAGCTAGACAAAGAATGGTGAAAATCTCGTCCTGGCAAAACCGACAACATTGTGTTATGCGGGGGTGCCAAATGTTGAAAGAGTTACTGTTGTTTCTATACAATTGGCCAAAACAGCGCATGACTAATTCACGAGGAGGGAGGGATCGGGACGTGCCAGGCCCTCTGTGTTTCGTTAAGGAGACTGAATTTTACCCTGAATATGATCGGTGGTCTTGAGGGAGACGGGACCTCAGGGTGGCCCTGTACACAATGGATGTGGAAGGGGCATCCGTGAGGAAGACTAGGAACGGACAGACAGGGGCGTTGGAAATGACCGCTAGGGCAGGAGGACGTGAGGAGTTGGAAGTCTGAGGAAGGACGAAGAAGAGAGGATGTGGCGGGGCTGGGTGACCTGATACCATTTTCTCGGTGAAAAAAGCAGAAGTACTCAGGACAAAGTCTCTTCCCTGAGGCTAAAGAGCTGACGAAGTAGTGCAGCTCTGGCTCAGCCTGAGTGACGTGGAGCACAAGGAGAGGCAGGCAGGCCCCGGCGATGCTGTTTGTCTGAAGGCATCCTCGGGGGTCTGCAAATGTGAGCTGGTCAGGGGTTGGGGACAGGGGCCCCGGGGAAGCACAGGCTCACAGGAGTCTGATGGGAGAAGACCTGGCTTCAGACATCCCGGGTCCTCGGTCACTCCCCATGCAAAGGCAGCGTGAACCAGGAATGAGAAGAAAGCTCACCCACCCTCCAGCCCTCTAAGACTAACATGGGATGAGGCTGAAATGCATTTCCTGTTCCCTTGAAATCTGTTAAGCCCGTCTGCCCACTTGATACAGTTGCCCTCGATAAACAAACAATAGCACCCCATTAGGAGTGAAACCAGGGAGGGACATTTATGGGAACAGTGTTATTTATCAGAAAAGACACATTAACGTTACTTCTACAATTCTTGTGTAACAATAACATGGGCGGGGAAACAGCAATGAACATGACCTTTCACCCTTTCCAAACAATGACATCCTTCGTAACAAACTGCATCTTTGGCGTCCACATCTTTTTAACTGAAGGAGGCCAATGAGGTTACTAATTTCCTATTGACATGCAAATATATGCAAGAAAAACAGCCAATAAGGGACGGTTGGCAGAGATATACTAATATGTTACATTGGCGTTTGTGGTCCTGGGATAGAAACACTTAGGCAGGAAGCGTTATCCGATTTTTATACACTGCTGGAGGTATTTGCTAAAATTTTCTGTAGTTTTTTTTTTCTTTTTCTTTGCACCTGCTGGTGCAGATCGGCCCCTTAAGTATTCTTTCTCGTGCTGCCCTGTCAGGTGTTGGAATGAAGATGATATGAGCATCACAAAATGATTTATTAACTGTTCTCTGCCTTGCCTGAGATTTTTGAATAAAATTTGAATTCCTTGTTCCTTGGATGCTTTCTAACACTCGCTGGTGAAGCCATGTGGGCCCAGCGTTTTCTCTCTGGAAGTGCTTGGCTGGGAACTCAACTTTCTTAATGCGTATGTGACTGCAGGCATTTTATTTATTCTCAGTTTTTAAGTTACATCTTTCCAGGGATTTATTGCTTGCATGGTTTTCCTACTATCTCTTCAATGCTACAAGATGTTGTGGTATTTCCTTTTTGCTCCTAATATTGGTGACGTCTACCTTCCCTCTTTCCCTGTGTATCGATCAGAATCACTCGTTTGCTCAGTTTGTTGGATCTTTTGAATAACCAGTTTTCTTTTTTTTTTGCCAAATTGTGCTGTTACACATTTGTTTTCTGTTTGGTTAAATTATGGTCTGATTTCTGGGTTTTCTTCCTCTGCCTTCCTCTTCATCATTTACTAATTTTCAAGTTCCGGCGGTGGTAATGAGTTTATTAATTTTCAGTCTTTCTTTGCCGATAGGTGCTGTCTCTCGCAACACCGCTGTATGTGCCGCTGAAAGATGTGGTCCACGTTTGGAAAGCCAAGTGGGACTGAGCGTGCCTACCTGGGAGGATGGGCAAGCATTAGAGTCAACCTCCCAGTAGCATGTGCTGGGGCGATTCAGACCTCATGGGGTAGGGGATGGGACACACCCATAAGCAGAAGTAAGACACGCTAGAAACTGTGCCTGTGAGACATGAAATAATCTCCCACAGTAACTTTGTTATTGAGAGCTACACCCAATATACATAATTATCTGTTGCATATTCTATTGTCAGTGTCTTCTTTCGCCGGCCTGGTGTGGGTGGACCCTGTGTATCTGGAGTGTGAGGCATGAACTCCCCGTCCTCTCCCCCACAAAGCAGCAGTGTGCTCCCGGCTCACTGTGTGAGCAGAGCGTGCTCACAGCTGGTGGTTCTCGCGGAATCACGATGCCTTTCGGTTTGGAAGAGCCTCTCCTGAAAGCGGTGAGGGACAGACTTCATAATCTTGAGTACCTTCCTGCTTTCCTGGGACCGTGACCGTGTTACCTTCCCGCCTCCGTTTCCCACATTTTAGCTCCATTGTATTTGGGGGGAAACGGCCTCTCTTCTTTATTGTAAGTTCTGAATGAAAACCATATGTCTCCCTCTTTTTCTGGAGAAGAGTGTGGCAAATATAATGACGTGGGAGGTGGTAAGTGGCAAGACAAATGTTGTCCTAGATTTGGTCACACTTGCACTCCCTGCTGTCACCTCCAGCCACGTGTCCCTCGGTGTTCCGAATGTAAAGTGGGGCACTCGTGCCACGCTCATCGCCACCAACTCCACGTTCTCCTTCATTCTTGGAACTTCCTGTAGCTTCCCGAGTCTTGCTTCTTCAGCATCTTATCTAGAAACCCTTCCTTTCATGCCACCTTAATTTCTAAATGCCTCTTCCCTCTGGTACCATTCTGATCTTAAAGTCCTGTGACCATTTCGTCTTTATTTTCCGGTTTAGAAATTATACTCAGGTTTTCTTTGTTACCGGTTTCTTCTGTTTTCCACATCAACCTCTCCAATTGCCCGCAAGAAAACTGTCAGTCAGGATTAGTCACCTGTTTGTATTTGTGGGGTGCTGCTGCACCCCGGTCTCACGAAGGGGGACCCACTGGTGGTCGGCACGCAGCAAGTTGGTTTTTCTTCGAGAGCCAGGGCTGGATGCGTGGCCTGGGTGGTCCCACACGGCCTCTCGCTGAGACGGGCCGGGGTGTGGATGTCCTTCTGTTCCTGTCTCGGAAGTATTAACCGTTTGGACAAGACGCCCGGCATTTTCATTTCCGTGGGACCTCATTGCTGCTTCGGGGTGTCTTCCCTGCGTGTGCTGATCTGCCACACACGTCACCCGGAGTCCAAACCGGGTGAACCCGGTTCAGCTGCATGTGTCCACGTGACTTTCCACTCTTTCTTCTTTTAACACAAGTCTCCAAACCTTGCTCTTTCATTGTCTACTGTGCCAGTAAACAGCGATTCTTTCCCCGATATTGCTACCCGTCTCAACAGTACAGTTATAGATGGCTCAGTAAGCCGCAACTAATTTACAACATAAATAAGAAAGGGTATTCTAAAAATAGATTATGCTCTGGTGCCTTGATCAATATTTAATGATTTCTGATATATGACCTTTAATGTCCCCCGTCTTGCAATATGGCTCTGGTAGCTAATCTGCAAGAGCTTGTCCCATGGCCTCATTACTTATATAATGTTTAGACACTTTTATGTACAGAATTCTCTCTGTCTCTCTCTCCTCACTCCCCGTTTTGATGAAGAATAGCACTCCCCCACCGCACCCCACGTTGCAGGCAGACTCCACAACCATCCTGCTCCCCCTTGTCTTCACTCCTCACTGGAAACTCTCCTTTTCTCTCTCGCCATTGCTACCGTCGTAGCTGAAGTTAGCTCGTTAGAACAAACGCTGCTCTTGGCTCCCTGTTGCTAACACCAGCTTTATCACGCCGCTGTTCAAAGGGCCATTGCTCGTTTCCTCTGAGACACAGCTCCAAACTCTTTATCGGGAGCTGCGGCCCCTGGCGATCGCTCACCTGCCCACGACTGCCGCACAACGTCTGTGCAGTTACCAACCTGTTCCTGCTTGCTGCTCCTTCCTGGAAAAGAGGTTTTCCCACCTTTTTCCCTGTGCCCCTTCCTCGTCATCCTCCGAGACTCAGCGGACCCTTCGGGGAGCCTCCACGTAACTCTCGCCTGGGCCGATGACCTTGTTCCCCCGTGTTTCCAGGCCTTCTTGGGTACACTCTTCCCATTACACCCTTGGCCTTCTATTGCAGCTCTGTTGACGGGACTTTGGTGTCCAGAGGGCCATGGGACTCACTCACACGAACACACAAACGAAAACCCCTCCTGTTCAACTTTGAACAGTTAGCTGCAAAGCACAGTAACTGGTGCAGGCAACGCAGTTAAAGGAAGGGCACGGGGGCAGTGAACGCATGTAGGTGGGGATGTTCTCGTGAACTCTCTAGAAGGTCTGCGTAGCGTACTGCTATAGCACCCTGAATTCATTTCACTCAGACGTCCGTTCTTTCTACCTGAAAACCAATAAAAAACTCCTCTTTGTTTAGCTAAGCATTGGCAGGAATTACAAGGATTAAGGACCTGTCTCCCAGCAAAAAAAAAAAAAATGCAAGAAAATTATCCACTCAGCTTCTAAAGTACCAACGCTGAGTCCGCTACTCTGGTGGGTGCCTTAGAAACTATTATTTTTTTTTTTACGTAGTAATATACTTCCCCACATGAAAGACCATCTGCCAGCTATCACACTCATAACCGGTAATATGTTTTCATTATTTCCACACGAATCCTTGAGCTTCCAATTAACAGCACTTGAAGGAGGCCTGTTCACACGAGTGAAATTTGAATTGTAGATCAGGCGACACTTTGGAAGGCTTGGGTCATGTTGTAGCCTCTCCCCACCGCCAAGATGTAATTTATGGGGTGTCATTGCAAAGACAGAACTCTGATGCCTCTGTAATTATTCCCGGCTTCAGAGAAGAAAGGGGAGGGGGGCCAGTTCCCAGACTCAGGAAGAAAATACTGGAAACCGAGGAGAGGCCGGGATGCAGCAAGGCGCTAGGGAAAGCGCCGTGGGGCGTGAGACCGCAGAGCGGTCTGCTGCCCATCAAACCCAAACAGCTCACACACAGCCACGCTGTGCCTTCACTTCCCTCCCATCCTGCTCCTGCCCAGCGGCCGGCGACCACAGTCAGTCACGGGACATTCGGAACGCCGTAGTTACATTTTCAGGGGGGCTCCCCAGGTTGTGGGCTTTGAAGAAATAGTAGAAGCAATTTGTCGTGTGTGTTTATGAAAGTCAGAGATAGACCGACTTTGATAGAATGGCTTCGGGAAATGACAGACACACACAAAGACATTTTCTGAAATCAAATGTTATAAATGCAGATAAGAGAAAAAAACGTTTTAAGCATTTGTCTCTTTGGGCCCATTGCAGGAATATAATTTGGACCACGCATTGTTGTGTAAGAACCAGTTGCCCACATGGTTGGCTTTTAAAAGTGGGTGTTGAGAGTAATGTGAGTTTCAAAGGTAGCTGGACTTAATGTGTGATTAACTTTAGAAATAAAATATTCATATAAAGCTTGCTTTAGCCTCATTTCCTTGGACAACATGGGCCTTCTATGCCCACACAAAACACATGCCTACTATCTCTTCATAATGTTCTCACTTATTAAAGCTTTGTGGTACATTGGACACTAGAAGTTGGCTTCTGAACTTGCTACTCGGAAGGGCACTAGAGATACGGAGAATTCTGCTTTTGTCCCAGTGAAAGTAGGCATAGGCAGATGGACAGACAAGGAGGCAGAGGGTAGAGGCAATAAAAGAAGTAAGTCAAACGAAAGTGTAGGGGTCGTTCTGAAGGACACAGGGCATGGAGAACATCATCAGCCTGTTCTCCGACAGTCCCTATTTCCTCGTAAATCTTTGTGAGGGGAGTCTTGGGAAAATTCAGGCATGTGTCTGGGGTTTTTTTTGGGGGGGGGGCTAAATAAAACAGCATAAACCCAACACATAAAGTGTTGTCCCACTAGAATGGAAAAGTAGTTCAGCCAGCCGCCCCATGACAAAGTTCCTGTTTTTGTGAGCTCTTTCTTACAAACTCTTTCTTACTGTTTCTGTGTTGCTACCCAATTGCGGAAGTTCTCTTCAGCACCAGCTTACAGGGAAGTTCCATGCACAGTTCCAGAACCTTCCTGTGTACAATCAGAAATGACTGGTTTTGTGAGTCAAAGTAGTAAGAGGTTTATTCTCTGCAAAAGCCAATTTCATATCAATGATGTGGGGAAAGATTTATAGTTTCAAATTTTTAAGACTCTTGAGTTACAAGCTCAAGAAGTCAGTATACCACATCCAAAAATCCCTGTTTGTAGTTAAAGGGGAAAAATGTAATATTGAATTAGCACACTGATGTTTAACCTTTTCTGTCTCAGGGCACGCATAAACTAATTTCTGAAGTTCTGCGGCACACCAAAAATAATTTTTTTTTGCTGATAGGTGTCATTTTAATTCATTCACAGCAGAAGGCTATTGTTGTGTTGGCTGTTCTCTCTTTTTCTTTTTAATTTGACAATCTAAGGGAAAGGAGGTCAGCGCCCCTGACTACACAGTCAGGTGTTGCTTATTATTAATGTTCTTGCACACCAGTGCGCTGGGGCACACCTGCCGAACATAGCTGAGTTAGAAGTTTTCGGAAACACCCAACAATTGCTCCCTTTAACCCACTTCTAATACCTGAGCACTGTTTGTGCACACCTGTGTGTTTGCACTGTCCGTTCCGATCATGAGCAAGAATTTCTTCTGCTTTAATCTGTTGGCAAAAGCTTAGTGTCCTGTTCTTGTTAAGCCAACGAGCAGGACTTACTGGCTGCCGATACGATAAACACCGTGGACGTTCACAGGAAAACGTCCATGTTGACGTGGCCTTGTGGCTGCACAGAGAAATCGTTTGTAAAATCACGGTGTACGGACGGCGTGGGCACAAGTCTCTGTGGTCAGTGCTTCCTAACAGGTTTCCTTGCCGAGCACGGTGACAGTTTGGATACCGTGTGTGTGGGATGGGGCTGGACACATGTATGTGTCACGCAATGCTCCTTCCTTTCCTTTGCCTTTGGTCACTTTCTAGGTAGACCCTTTTCCCTCTAGTCTTAACCAGTTTTCACGTTCTGCCACAGTTCCCCTTGTGCAGGAAGCTGTGACAGGGCAGCCATCGGGGAGGGGCCCCAGGAGGTTACGACCTTGTCAGAGGCAGGCGTCGAGAATAAAACTCACCCAATTGTGCTCATCAGTTCAGTGTGTTCATTAGGTTTCACGTAGCGTCATGCTCTCCAGGTCCATCCATGCTCTTGCAGAGGGAAATAAAACAATAAAATGAAATGAAATAAAACAAGCCATCAGATAAACCATCTCTAAACTCAAAGGGAAGACAATAAGGCGGCCGCAGGAGGCCTTGACTGAACTCCTTCTCATACCTGCACAACCACACGGGATTCGCAAAGAGCATCCGTGTGTGCAGGGATGTAAAGTGCAAGAAATCGTGAAATGCGCGGGACCCATTTACAACACACGCCCGTGTGAATGGCGAAGCAGCTTCTCAGGGAGCTGGGGAGACTCCTGTAGACATAAGAACGTCCAAACCTGCACAGAATGTATTGGAGCCAAGCGGACAGGGTGCTGGGAAATAAGGTCTCACGTGTGCCTGAGAACCACAGTTTGCGGGCTCTCTTCTGCACTTGGAATTAAGGTGGGAACCTAAGGAAGATGACAAGCAGGTGGGACAAAGTGAGGGAGACCGGAGTCACGACAGTTAACAAGATGAGGGGCTCTCTTTTTTTATTTTCACATTCAAGTGAGGTTTTATTATTATTTTTTCACATTTTTTATCGTTGTTCAAGTACAGTTGTCTCCATTTTTCCCCCACCATTCCCCCCCACACCAGCCACCCCCACTTCCCACCCTTGATCCTACCCTCCCCCCGTTTTTCTCCATGTGTCCTTTATAGCTGTTCCCGAAAACTCTTCCCCGTTTCCCCCCCCATTATCCCCTCCCCTCTCCCCTCTGGTTACTGTCTGTTTGTTCTTTTTTTTTTTTTTCCTTCTTTTTTTTCTTCTATTTTATCTTTTTTTTCTGAATTCTTTTTTTTTTTTTTAATTTTTATTGTTATTCTCTGGTTCTATTTTGCTTGCTTGTTTGTTTTGTTGATTAGGTTCGACTTAGAGGTGAGATCATCTGGCATTTGTCTTTCACCGCCTGGCTTATTTCACTTACCTACCCTCTGTGACCTGCTCTCTGGAGGATGGTTGTGGCTTATTTCAAAGGTGTGTTAAGGTAAATGCTCTAGAACGAGGGGCGGGGCTTGCTTATGGCAAAGAGGAGCCTCGCACTGAAGAGGTTAGATGCCCGGGGCGTGCCTCCCAGGCACAACCTGCCCGATTAGCGGTGTGTGATGGGATTGCCCCATGAAGTTTCTTTCAGTTAAATTTTGACACACCCCCTTTTTTATCCACAGAGCAAACCTTGAAAACAGAGAGCTCACATCCCTTGTTCTCCCCCTCCCGATTCCCATCATGGACAACCCAAACTGGGGTTTTGTGCGCACGATACGTTTTCCAGCATTCCAAGATACTAAGTAGCGCATGCGGCAAATGGGAAACTATTCCTTGGGAATGTAGGAGTAGCCTTTTCATCAAACTTCGTTCCACAATTAAGTGCCCCAGTTTTATGTCCCTAGATTACACGTTATGCATGGCGTATCTGCTGCTGCTTTATATGCCTTTTATAGTTTAATGGCAAAATTAAATGGCCGTTATTCAGTAAATGAGTCTGAGACACGCCTTTCCCTTATCCCTCCTACCCCCCGCCTCTTTGTTCTCTGGAGTTAACATCAGATCTGTATGAGCAGTGACGTCAGACCGTGATGAGCTCCTCACTCACTGACAACTTTGGACTCTAGGTTTTCTCCACACACCCACACACGCTCCCCTACGCAGGTGTCTTCTTCCAGCCCCCGCTCCCCTCTACGTCTGCGTCCTTCAAACTCCACCTCCACCTTCAGGCTCAAGGTGCCTTCCTGGCCGTTCTTGTCCGCTGTGCTCTGTCACACGGGGACAGACCGTTGGCCCTCGGAACTCATTCTGCTGCGTGACATTTCCCGGGTCTGCTTTGCAATTGGGCTCGAAGATCTTAAAGTAGGTTTCTTGTCTCATTTTTTTCACTCTCTTAGTACCCAAGGAAATGTACAGGACTGACTAAATTCTAACAGCCCGCAGCTTTGGGGGCCAAAGATAAAACCCCAAATCTGTACCTTTATTTGTTTGTTTGTTTGTTTTCATCCTTTTATAGTTATTTTCTATTTTTGGACAGGCATTTGGACAATAAGATTGCAATACACATTTTAACAATAGCACTATAAGATACACTTTAACAAAAGGTTGATAACACAGATTTCTTACGTTAAACACGGCACTTAATCAATCGCGGTAAGAGCACGCGCCATGCGTGGAATTTAAGGCTTGAAAATGTACTAATTTGTCAGGCTGGAGACAAAATGTGCATCGCCTAAACATAGCAGCCCCTTAAAGCAGTGGGTCCCCAACCTGTTTGGCACCAGGGACCGGTTTGGTGGAAGACAATTTTTCCAGGGACTGGATTGACGGGGGCGGGGCGGCGGGGAGACCAGGGGACAGATGGATTCAGGACGATTCAAGAGCATTATTCCAGCTCATGTCCTGCCGTGCGGCCCAGTTCCTAACAGGCCTGGCCCGGTTCCAGTCCACGGCCCGGAAGTAGGGGACCCCTGACTAAAAGAACATTAATAGAAAACAATATCATAACTTCAGGCATTTACAATGAAATGGTATTTTTTAAATGTATAAGGAAAATGGCACCAAGAGCCTGATGGCTAGTGTTGAGTGATACAGTATCCATCACCCTAAGCTACTTAAGTCTCAGATTCATGTTCCTGTACAGACATAACTTACTGGAAGATGGATTACCGAGATGAAAATTCAGTCTCCCTCGCCTTAGAAAAATGAAGCAGACATTAAACTCAATTTTGCCTTGAACATTTAATAACATACAGCAACAACCAATATTTATTTTAACCAGGTGGTAATTCATCTGGGGCAATGGGTTCAAGCACCGAAGAATAACAGCATGAATTATGGAATCAAAAGAAAGCAGGACCACACAGAGATGCATCCCTCAGCAGGATTGATGTGGCCGGCTGTTCCTTTACGGTAGACAGGTATTCAGACCTCATGAAGCACTAGGTACGCAGGGAGACGGCACTGGGTGAGAACTTCACCCGAGACCTGTGATTACCGGGCAGGTTTGGGGATGCTTTCAATGGCGTTCAAAGACCCTTCGGGAAGGATCCATGTGAGGCAGCCTCCGTGATGGACCGAAAATCCGTGCATGAGAACTTGAGGAAGGGTTGATTGGAAATGGCAGGCAGAGCACAAGGCATGCTCCTATCTCAAGGATGTAAGAAGTAGGATGTGACACCCTCTGCACTACCCCAGGTGCTGATGCCACCATGGCACAAATGTAACCACGGGGAGTCGGAACCCACCCCACCGATGCTTTTGACCTTGTTTCTGTGAATGCTGCTCTGACGAACGTGGAGCGTCCAGACAAACCGCAAGTGCGTGCAAGGACCCTCGGACAAACTTCAGACGGCACCGGCTCCAACCCTCAGTCAGTCCACCTACGGGAGGCTAGCTGACCTTCACCCTTGAAGTCCAGACAACGAAAACCGGGACGATGCACACCAGACCTTTGCTTGACCAGGTTCGAGGTCCTTATCGGAACGGACTGTGCTCGTTTGCACGTAGAGAACTTCTCAGCCCTCTCTCCTAGTCTCTCTGTTCTGTTCCCCTCTCCCTCCTTATGAAACCCTCCACCTGCACTGAGATGTGAATGTGGGACTTTGGACACGAGACCCCCACCGTCCCGGATGGCTGCCATCCGAAGAAACCTCTTTCCTTCTCACCACCGCCTGTCTCGCGAGGTCGGCTTTCCCTGTGGCCGGCAGCCAGACCTGCGTTCGGTTACGTGAGGATGTGGCCCTTAGGTGATCAAAGGGACCTTGTCCCTTTTTTAAAGAGACTCTTCTTCACGGACACCATCCGGGTGTCTGTGTGTGGCCCACTGGGACAGCCCGCCATGTCCACTCGGACACGTGTCTCTGAAGAGGCCGGAAGCTCTTGCAGCTTCTGCGTTCACCGTCCCATCTGCGGAAACGGGAAGAGACGGCTCTGTCAAGGGACAATAGAGAATGGCAATCGGTACAACATTGCAGCTGCAAGGTTCAGCTCAGCTCTCATTATAGCCGTTCCCTGATATACAGTCTTGTTATATATTAGATTATGTATGCATGTGAATACTTTGTGTGTGTGTGTGTGTGTCTTATTGTGTCCTGGCCAGGATGTTAAATGTATGCACAGTTGAGAGCAGGACTTTGTTTAATATTCTCAGTGGCCAGAACAGCGCCTAGCACACGGTCAGTCACTCACAACTTGTACTTGTTGTCCAGGATGACCGTGGTTGATGGAGCCAGAATGAAGGCCCGGAGCTATCATGAATTCCGGGAAAAAATAACATGAAACTGTCCATCCTCCCAGCTCCAGTATTGGATCGTGAGACACACACACTCTCCCAGGTTCTGATGCTTCCCGTGGCTGTTTCCTTCTGGCAAAATCAAGTTCACCCATGAGTGGGGTCATGCAAGATGACGTACCGGTCTTGTAAGAACTTCCGCTCTTGCCCACTTGTTCCACCGTGAGTTTTGAAATCATTTGAACCCACTCCACTTGAGGGCCCATAATTATTAGATAAATGTCAAGTAGTCAATAACGCTTATTTAATATCCGGGGCATAAATATTAAGGTAATAATTGATATTTTCTGTATCTGCTTCCTACCAAGAAAGAGGAGACAAGTTAGCGACAAGTTACTTCCGTCCACACGACTCACTATAGTGAATCATTTCATGAAACAGGTTTACGTCTTGCAAAGCCCCCACTTTAGAAATGGACGCAAGAACCCAGGCATTCACCGTAGCCGTGGAAAGGCTGGGAGAGTGCGTCGAAAGCTTAAGCTATTTGGGCCACGAAATTGATCAGAACTAAGAAAAGATCATCGAGTCACTTTAGATTTGCATAGTCAGTCAGCAAGACCGTTTTTAATCTTTTAAAGAGTATTTTACGGTAAGGGCAATCACGGACCATCTACACTCAGAAATGCATGCCATTAAGGGGGGAAAAAGTGACTGAAAGACAAATATA
Source organism: Desmodus rotundus (assembly GCF_022682495.2). Classification (NCBI taxonomy): domain Eukaryota; kingdom Metazoa; phylum Chordata; class Mammalia; order Chiroptera; family Phyllostomidae; genus Desmodus; species Desmodus rotundus. The sequence continues at coordinate 99,097,023 of NC_071400.1, read as the reverse complement.
TTGACTGAAAAGAGACCGGGGCTGAGAGACGCATTTCAAAACCTTGCCAGCCTTCGAAACAATACTATTCCAAGAAGGCTAAAGAGAAGAGTGTTGTAAGCATTTTTCTGCTTGTCTGGGCTTATGCACGGCTTCAGCTTTTGCAGAAGGAGATGTTAGGAACCCTTCGAAACGGATGACTTTAGAAATGTCCACTGGACTGAGTCACTAGCGGGCCTTGATCTGGTTTTGCAAAGTCGTTACTAAGAAGCTCATTAGAACACACTAGAAAACATGCCCGGTCCCTGAGTTTATGCTGTGAAATGATGCACACAGGTCTTTGCCTCTGTTTGCAGCTACAGATGATGCCCAAGGAGTTCCGACTTCTCTCATTGCTTCTTAAATGTAACGGTTTGCTATATTAATCAATGAGAAATAAACCTGGAAGCCCACCCTTGGGCCAAGTACGCCCGTTAGTCTGCAAGCTCAGGAAGGCTGAGGCTGGGAGGTGGAATGCACACGTCCGTCTGTCCATAATACGGACAACAAAATGAATACAGGAGCCTCCTTCCTTCTTCCGCATATTTCACTTTTTTTTTTTTACACCTCCGAAGGCACGGACTTGGCCATCATAGCCACGGGCCCTTGCATTCGCAAAAGCGCTGCGTAATGAGTCTGTGAATTTATGCTTCTTCGGGGCTTTGTATTGCCAACTGTAATCTCGTGGTACATCAACCCGGGACTCCAGCCCGGACACTCGGCGCGAAAACACACAGAAGATGCTGCCCTTTCAGACTGAAGGATTATAAATACTTATGGGGTTAAGTGGCTGGGCTAATGTGCATTGTCTCATCACCGTGCCAGATTTATACAAAGTGACCACATCGGGATGCTCACACTTTCATCTCAAAATACTAGCGTTTATAGGAAGGCCAAACGTCGCTTACAATCCCTTGCTAATTTGTTTTCTTTTGATTGTTTTTGTTGCTTTTAGTAGCCATGCTGAGATTAGATGGTATTAAAAAAAGCACATAATAATAGCTATTATAATTTGAAATGTTGTGGAAGCTTTAGTGCTGCGCTTTTGAAAGAGAATTCTGTGACATTGAAGAAGGTGGCCAGGACACAATATATTCTTTGGAAACAGACCCAGTAATCCTCAAGCCACTGAGCTTTATTTTGTTCCCGGGGGATCCTGCCCCCATCTGTGCCCTGTAAGAAAAGTCTGCTCAGTTGCCGCAATAGCCGGCCAGTTCACAGCCCCCGACACAGGCCACACTGTGAGCTCTCCAAGAGGCAAAGCAAGACACAGCAAGAGGAGATGCACCAGCAATAAAGACGGAGGGGGGGGATTCAAAGAGAATTAGGGAGCCATGTGCTTCTAGACTTGGAGTCTCTCTCCTCTCACCTGCCTGGTGGTGGTAGAAGGTGATTTTCTTAAAAAGAAATAAATTCACCGTGCCTCCAGAAGGAGACTGGGAAATGGGGATAAAGTTTCTCAACTTTCTCCTGGGGTCTCCCCTAGAAAGTTGCCGTTGTGCCTCAAAGTGTAACGCACCCCCTGTCTCCCCAGGATGCAGGATAGGATCAGACTCATTTATTGAACACAGCCCATGGCAGACCCATTTACACGTTTCCCTGAAGATTCTGCGGAGCCACGTGAAATCACCAGTATGCAGCCACGGCAATTTTGTACGGTCCGTAGTGCATCTCCACCAGCACCTGGGATGCATTCGGTGCAATGAGGGAATGTCCTTTAAAACAATGAACTAGGGGACTTCAGCGCACTTGTAGTTTGCTTGGCATCCTGGTTTAGGCAGGCTTTCGGCCCCGTGTCCCTGCTGCTGTCATCACTAATTGTGGTGTCATATTAGTTAGCAACTAATAATAGATGATGCTGGGAACTGACTATCCAAGGTCAAGATACAGAAATGTCACCTTTGGGGAAGAAGCTGTTTTGACCTGTTAAGTTCCAGTCCTACTAAACACAGCTGCCCCCTTGGTGAACATGGCTGAGGACCGAGTAAAATGCAGATTGTGACTGGGAGAAACTGAAAGGCAAGCTCGATGGAAAGGAGGAAGCATAGGGTTGGGCAGAAAACAGAAGCCGGCATGGATTTATGCGAAGCGTATCCTCCCAGGGATTCCTTCGATTCCCAGGGGGAGAAAAAACTGTCAACCATTAAATTTACATGTACAATGATAAATGCACTCTAATCCTCTTTTCAATTTTAAGGTACCTAGCAGACAAAATCTGACAACGAATACAACAGAGATTAGCCCAAGCCGTGTAGTTTTTGCAGATAAAATCCTTTCCACAAAACCTCCAGAAACAAACAACAGAAGCTTTGCTACTATTTTTGGCGAGATGTAGCTTTCACACTCAACTTTTGCTTAAGTTCCCATTTTGTGATAATCAAGCCCGTGGACAGCATTTCTTTGACAACATGATGTTCTACCAATCTAACTGGAAATCAAAATAATAGCAATTAAAGTGGAACAAAAGAAAAAAGGGGACGAGTTCGGCTTGTTTGGTTTGGACAATGAAGTTGGCTTTTTCAAGAAATCTGATTTTGCCCTAAGGAGAAGTATTTGCTTCTCCAAAGAAATCGTGTCTCGAGTTATTTGCATCAAGCCCCGCTCCCAAATTTAACGGATTTGAAACTTTCACTCGGGAGAGTTAAATGGCGGCATAACCTGGGAGAAGGACAGCTTTCTGGTCCCTGCATGAAGGTCAAGAGTATGACCCACGCAGAACTTGTCCCTCTGTCATCCCCCTCCATGGCACTCCCAGTCACTGTGTCCGCATACTTTCCCTAAACGGCCAAGGGACTCCCCCCAAAGCCATGTTTCCTTGTCCTGGAACCTTACAATCTGACTTTCCCTTGGTCTCTAGCCTCGCCCGGCTGCCTTCACGGTCCCATTTCAATGAGGGTGGCGACAGGGTGAGGTGGGAAGCTGCTACGCTAAGGAGCACGAATTCCAGGGGAATGCTCCAGTCTCGTGGGCCCCGAGTTTCTCCAAGGGCTGCGGCTTGTAAGAAGGGGCACGGACCCACCTCGAGCTCTGCAGAGCTGTGCCCTCTCTGTGTCCCCATGGCTGGACTTCGGTGGACGGGGGCCAATGAAGTGCTTGTGAAGGCTTCTTCCTTGATTTTACTTCAGGCAGTTTCTCGGGCAGCTTAAACTCTGCTCTGTGTGACATTGACCATAGAGACACTTGAACAAAGAGACAGGAACTTAGAGGAAGACTAGAAAGACCTGGATCCAAATGCCACCGCCAACAATGGAGGGCTTAGTCGTTGGGTTGCTGTGTGAACATTCTAGCAGGTATGCATGGGTACTGCTGGCTCCCAGCACAGACAGCCTGGCACCTTGTACCAGGTGTTCCCCGGGGCCAGGGAGCAGGCGGCTCTTCTGAGCCCAGAAGCCATCTGTGTTTCGTCTATGAGGTCTGACTGGGCTTAGAAGAGGTTGCAAAGTGCCGTATTTAGCCAACGTGGACGTAACATACACTTCTAACTCGTCACGGCCAAGTTAATTGTAGTAGCCTATGTCCGTCGTGGTTAGCTTACTCAAAATTATATGGCCTCCCACAGGAAACTGTCTCTTTGTCTGTTGAATGAGACAACCTCTCGTGTCAGAGTCTTAACAATCGGTGCCATAAACATCTTTTCCCTCCTTGTCCTTGCTTTCCGTGGAGGACAATACTGCTACTTTTACGGGAGCAGGTGCCCGAGCACCTAATAATGCCGTCGCATTATTTTCCACAGTGTCAGTGACAAACAGCCTAAGGCTTAGTTGGCTGTCTTTTTCCCTCCTCCAGATTGACTTTAGTCGTAGTAAACAGTCTTTATTCAACCGGAGTAAAGATTAAGGAGTCAAGTCAAAATCGTATGATGATGTCGGAGGTCACGCCATTTTGATGGCCGTGAGCGTGCTCGAATCCGCAGCGGCTGGATTGGGCAGCTGGCGAGCACTCCTTTCTGCAGGAGCACGGCTGGGGGTCGAAGACCTGGGACTGTTGGTGGGATCCTCGCACTCCGTTCGAACCCTCACCGTGCCCTCTGTCTCCAAACACACAGCAGCCCTCGCTACAAGGCCGGCATGTGAACATGGAGGGAATAATGCCGATTGGGTCCCACTCCAGGGAAACGGCTTGAGCCCTTGCCTTGTCTGCTGCAGGTCAGCAGACTCAACAGTAAGGGCAGGACAAAACTGGCGTGGTGATACAGCAATCCAAAATTCCCATGGGATCATGCAAATCCATCTATCGTCCACAACAAGGAAGACTCATGATTGTGCCCTTGGCCTTTGCATCTGAATACTTGAAAGTAAATTCCTCTCCCTTTCTATCTGTCTCTGCTCCTGGGCAAGCTACTTGCTCTGTTTCTGCCATAACCTGACGTCAGAGAATAAGTCAAGGGTGAACGACCCCCCTCCTCCAGAAACAGATCCGGCTGTGTAACTGGAGCCATTTGAGATCTCACGGCCATTGCAAACAACCCCATGTCAGCCTCCTTGCAGTCCTTGCTTGGGCCAGCTCTCCTGTCCCAGGGCCTCAGCCTGAAGGGGGCCCATTGCTAACAGCCAAGAGTAGAGATGCCTGGAGTTGGCGGAGGAAGGAAATTGGGTGCTGTCCTTGGTGGGAATGGAAGCGCGGGATCAGAGACACCTTGACAGTCACCTGGAATTACTCGAAGGCTGTCAAAAACGCGTGATGGGGAGTGGACCGGTGACTAGGTGTTACATGTCATGTGCTCCAGAACGTATGTGTTGAAATTCCAGTCTCCAGGACCTCTGAATGGAATGTATTGGGGGGTAGGACCTGTGAAGAGGGAATTAAGTTAAAATGAGGTCATTAGGGGGAGCCCTAATCCAGTATGACTGGGGTCGTCCCAGGAAGAGGGCATTTGGGTACAGACATGCATGGAAGTAATGGGGGAAAACATCTCTTGTTGAAGCTCCTGTGGCCATAGGTTACGGTGGCCCAAACTGACTGATCCACCAAGAAAGGGGGGTGTGTGCGTGTACACACGCGTGTGTTTGGGTGCAGCTGTGTTTCAAAGACACATTCAGAGGCCTAGCACACGCCTGGCCCCTGATGACATGAGACGGAGACCTGAAGGTGATCACAAAATGATGTTGTCAGGCCTCATGGCAGACAGAATCCCGGGCGCCCGGGGATTCCCATGCCCTGGTCTCCAGAACCCGTGAAGGTGATACATTCCATGGGAAAGGGGGTTTGCAGAGGTATGTAAAGCTGTGGCCCCTAAATAGGGAGATTATTCTGGATTATCTGGATAGATTCATTCAATCCCTTGAGTTCTTGAAAGTCAGCAAGGAAGGCAGAAGTGTCAGTCAAGCAGATGCAGAAGGAGGAGGAGGAGGAGGAGGAGAAGGAGAAGAGGAAGGAGGAGGAGGAGAAGGAAAAGAAGGAGGAGGAGGAAGAGGAGAAGAGGAAGAAGGAGGAGGATGAGAAGAAGAAGAGGAAGAGGGAGAAGAAGGAGGAGGAGGAGAAGGGGGGATAGAAGCAGAAACTTGAGAAGGAGGCCACATGTCTTGTTTGTTCCGAGATGGAGCTGAGCAACGACAGTAGAGGTGTCTCCAGGACCAAAGGGGCGTCCACAATGACAGGCAGGAGGACAACAGGGAACTCCACCCTACAACTGCAAGGACTGCATTCTGCCATCTGCCGAAGTTGGAAGTGCATCAGAACCCAGCCTGGACGACACCTTAACCTCACCCTTGCAAGACCCGGAACAGAGTTTCGTGGAGCCACCTGGACGCCCCATCCACACGACAGCGACCGGTACACGTGTGTGGTTTTCAGCTGCCGAATCCGTGGGAGTGCCTCAGAGCAGCAACAGAAACCGAATCTGAGCATAGCTTGCCATCCCTCCGAGTCGCTGCCCGATGACCTCAGGTGATTCCGACCCCTACAGGTGTGTGGGCCAGCCGCTGAAGCGTCCCCTGAGAGCTCGTGAGGACCGCGCAGACTTGAGCCGCGCCCAGAGCTGCGGAAGGAGACTGCGTGGGTGCACCGCGCCCGGGACAGGCATTGCTCGCTGTCCTGCTCCCCGGGCCCCTCCGAGAGCCACCCGAGATGGGGAGCTTACCTCCTGTTATTTGTACTTAGCAGCATCACGAGAGGTTTCCAAAATGACTGAGATCAAATACGTCTGCCAGCCGCACCACAGAGGAAAGCGTAGCTTGTCCACTATTTCTTAATCTTCGTGTATTTGAAGGCCTTTCAGTGGGTCTCATCCTCAGGGCCTGGTTCGCTGTGGGCGGGTCTTCTGCTAATGCAATATTGCACGAACGTTCCTGGGAACCAAACGGACTTCAGCCCGCATCTTGGCATTTTCGGTTCCCGACTTTTGTGTGTGTCCAGCGGCCATTAATCCGGGCAGGACGGGCCAGCGGCTGCTGGAGTGGAGTTGTGCCAACCGCCGAAGCTGGGGAGGACTAGACGTTTCTGAAACTGCCTTAATGTGCTGCCTTCCACCACACCACGCTCCCCTCTTCCCGCGGCCCCTCTCGCCCGCCCCCTGTCAGCAGACGCAGTGCATTAGCCCCTGGACCCAGACAGTCTGCCTGCTCTCCCGCGGCCAGACCCGTCCACCCTGAGCCATCATTTCTGCCTGACAGCTGCTTCGGGGAATCGTGCAGCATGTTAATAGCCAATTCGTCTTTCCTCTCGTCTGCGTTGTCTCGTCTTCATCAGACTCCCTCGTGCTGCGCGGGGTTCTCTATTTTTATCCTGCGGAAGATGCCGGCTGCTCACATTTCTCCACCCTGAGCTCTCATTTCCTCTGCTCACTACTGTATTAACCAGGGAGCTTACCTGTTAACTGGTCTCTCCAACGTGTAGATGATGAAAGATTCAGCTAAACGGCAGCCTGGGTTTAGCTTTTCAGGAGATACCACATCCCCAATTATACTTACCTAGAGGCAAACCCAGACGGATGACCGAACAAAACAAAATTGACGGCAGCTCACTGAGGACGTCTCATGACTAATCCAGGCAAATTTGGGATTCGTCCACGGAACAAAACGACCTAGGATATGAAATGATCCTATGATTTAAAATAGTATAAACTTCCCACGTGTACAATAAACAACCACTGTTGCTTCAGTCTTTACATTTGTAGCGATAGAAACCACGTGTTCTTAAGCTTGTACAACGGCGGGGAAGACAGTGGAATATTAGATGTGGAATATTAAAAGCAAAAGAAATAAAGAAACGCAACAGAAACAGATGCATAGCTACAGAGAAGAGAGTGAGTTACCAGGTGGGAGAGGGGGTGGGGGGCTGGGTGGAAAAGGCGAGGGGATTGAGATGTACAGACTGTTGTTACACAATACCCACGGGGAGGTGACGTCTCACCACTACGTTGTACACCCAAAACCAATACAGAGTAACAGTGAATGTAAACTGTTCTGGAAAAACTAAAATCTGTAGGAAAATATGTATACATTTCAGTTACCAAAACACAGCATTAAAGGAGTGAAAAGTCCGGTGGGAGAGTTGGAGAAGTTCGTTGTGACCTATATGACATAAAAGTCTTATATACGGAATGTATAAACCAATATTAAAAATGCAGCAGGCCCAATGGAGAGATGGGCTTTGCTAGGCGCTGTAAAGAGACTATTTAGCCCTGGCTGGTGTGGCTCAGTGGATTGAGCATGGGCCTGCAAACCAAAGGGTCACGGGTTCAATTCCCAGTCAGGGCACTTGCCTGGGTTGCAGGCCAGGTCCCCAGTAGGGGGCGCATGAGAGGCAACCACACATTGATGTTTCTCTCTCTCTCTCTTTAAAAAAGAAAACAAAAATAAAAAAGAGACTATTTAAATAACCAATAAACAAACCTAAAGCCTGCAACTCATGAGAGAAGGCAAATACAAACCACCGTGCGAGAGTACCGTACAACCTCCAAAACTCGCTAATATGAGCAGACACGCAGGCAAACCCTCCTTGGTCCCAGGGCAGGCAGGGTGCAGCGGTGCAGAAAAAACACAAATGATAACGAGTGTTGGTGAAGATCTGAGACCCTGGAACTTTAAGGGGGCGTAGACCGGCCAGTTGGGAGGACAGTTTGAAGGACCATTTGGCACTACCGGAAGAGGTCACATAGCCTATAACTCAGCAATTCCGCACATTTGCTCGCCGTCAACACGGAAAAGAATGTTTCGGCGTATTTTTTTAGCAGCGTTACGTCTAATGACGTCAGTGAGAGATCCGCGCAAACGGCCACCTGCGATGCGCTGCATAAGAAAGCGTTGCGTCTTTTTTTTTTTAATTTATTTTTTATTGTTATTCAATTACAGTTGTATGCCTTTTCTCCCCTTCCCTCCCCCCACCCCGGCTGAACTCACCTCCCTCCCCCACCCCCACCATCCCGCCCCGATTTTGTCCATGTGTCCTTTATAATAGTTCCTACAATCCCCTCTTCCCACTGTCCCCACCCCACTCCCCCCTGGCCACTGCTAGACAGTTCCCCCCCTCAATGTCTCTGGTGGTATTTTGTTTGCTTTTTTCTTTTGTTGATTATGTTCCAGTTAAAGGTGAGATCATATGGTATTTGTCCCTCACCGCCTGGCTTATTTCACTTAGCATAATGCTCTCCAGTTTCATCCATGCTGTTGCAAAGGGTATAAGCTCCTTCTTTCTCTCTGCTGCATAGAATTCCATTGTGTAAATGTACCATAGTTTTTGGATCCACTCATTTGCTGATGGGCACTTTGGTTGCTTCCAGTACTTGGCTATTGTAAATTGTGCTGCTATGAACATTGGGGTGCACAGATTCTTTTGGATTGGTGTTTCAGGGTTCTTAGGGTATAATCCCAGCAGCGGAATTGCTGGGTCAAAGTGTTGCGTCTTGACGAAGGAGACGTCTCGGGGATCAGGCCCCGACGACTGCGTGGAGTGTGTGCCTCCTTTCTTTCCAGGTCGCCGCTGCTCTTTGTACCCCTTTTCTGTAGTCTACCTGGCCTCTTCACGTCTCAGGTTATTTATTCAGTATATTTCCCATGCTTAACCCAAGGCCCAGTGCAGAACAGATGCCTGTAGACCTCATACATGTGTATCAGCTGGGGGAAAAAAAAAAAAAAATATATATATATATATATATATAGACACAGCAACTTTTCAGACGGTGGAAGCACTGCATGCTATTTTGCCCTCTGAAGTGGATTCTAAGGGTCATCAACAAACTAAAAAGGAGATTTAATTACAAAAGAGAATGTGTGCCGTGTGATGGCTCCATCCCTTAGGGGGGCTAATTGGATTTGGCTGTGCAGAGAGATGAATGGGCGTGGGACAATGAGAAGTGAAGACCTCTCTTCTCATGCTAAAAGGCATCGTGATAACCGGTGGGAAGAGGCACCCCAGATGGGGAAGTCCTCGGCCACTGTCCTTGACCTCTATTTCCTTCTTCTAAGAGACACACTTGAGAGAAGGGCTTTTATCTCTGAAAATTCCTGTTCTTCACTGTCTCATAAGAAAGCCAGCTCTCTGGGGCGGGGGAGAGGGGGGCGGATGGTGCTGATCATGGATTATTATTAAATAGTAAAACTGTAATAATAAAGAGACTTTATTATTGTATCTCCTTTGGAGTTATGGAATTCGTAACTCTGGCATACAATGCCATTTTTAAAGACCTCTGCACAAATACTTGTGTTTAATTCGGAGCATAAAAAATGCCATTTTTTAAAAAGACATCCTTGCATAGAGTTTTTGGGTTTGTTCTGCAGGTATAACCACAGAAACGGGGCAGCGACGTCTGTGTTGTAATTGGCTCAGCTCTTCATCTCAGACTCGATGTCTTACCCTTGACTGTGTGTTTCCTGAGGTCACACGCAGGGAAAGTCCCTTTGTTTTCCTCGTCCTCTGCTGGGAATGTGTGGTCCAGGTCCCAAGGCATGGCCTGGCTTGGGGCTGCTCCTGGCTGGGCGTAAGGTCCTGGGCGAATGGATAAATCCCAGTCCTGTGGTTACGTCCCACGGACAAAGAAAACATACTGCAGAAAGAGTGATGTCACCTTTGACGTCGGGCTGATCACAGCTTCCAACTCCAGCACTCTCTGTCTCACAGCCAGGAGCAGTCAGGAGGACATGCAGGTGAACCCTCCTTGGCCCCAGGGGAGGTGAGGTGCAGTGGACAAGCCCAGGCTGGGTTCAGGCAGTCCGACCCCACCCTCATGCCTACCCCTGTGAACACGCACCCACCTCCCTCCCTGGCTGTCTGCAGACTTCGGGGCCCAGTGCAGAAGCCCACTCTGGCAGTGATAAACATCTGCCCACATCCCTGACGCATGTGTTCCCATTCGCCTTGACCTCTGACAGACCTGGGGTGGGAGGGGGTCTAACCCACGTCTGAGGAATGGCCCCAACCGATCCGAAGCCCCATCTCCGGCAACAGCAGCCAAGGGCCCACCATCCTCCTGCAGGGCACGCAGAAGGTTGCTGGTTTTAGCCAAATCATGCACTCACCCGTCGATACTTCATTAACCTGCTTTTTTTGTGGACTTTCCAATAGCGATGTATTTTATGTACTACTGTTTCGGGGGATGTCTTCTCTGCGGAATTTTCAGCCTGAAGGGTCTCTCCCCCTCTCGGCTGCTATATCGATTGCTGGTCATTCTCTTCAACAACGCTTTACGTCCATCCTTCCATTGCTCCTATGTGAGTGCATTGGCGTGCTTCAGGGGTGGGGCTCACCTGCCCACACACACACTAAAAAGTGCGCAGCATGTAACCCCCAGTGCACAGATCTGTGAGCGGAGGGGGTGTGGAGCTGAGGGAGCATCCACGTGGTATGTAAGTGAGCAGAGGGGCTGGCATGTGAACCCCAAGTTCTGGTGCTAGACTCTGCGAACAGCCTCGTAGCTGCACGTCCCTGTGATGGGGTCTGTCCCCACACATAATTCCTGTCTCGTGAGCATGACATTCCTGTCTCGTTTCTCCCGAAACGTGCCTCCAGCCAGTAGAACACAGCAGAGGAGATGCGATGTCACTTCTGTTGGGACGCTATGGGACGCTGGGACTTCTGTGCTGCCCAGAGCCTCTCTCCTTTGCCGGCTCTGACGGAGGAAGCTGCCACGTGGCAGGCACACAAGGCACAAGGAACAAGCATTGTCTTCGGTCAGTCGTGAGCAGGAAAGGAACACCCTCAGACCAACAGTTCACGGGGAACTGAAGTCTGCCGCCCACCACGTGAGCTCAGAAGTGCATCCTTTCCCTGTGCAGCAGCAGGGGACACCAGCGCCCAGCCCACACCTTGGTCAGAACCTTAGGATGAGCTCTGCAACCCAGGTTCCTCCCCACAGGAGCAGGAGTGTGAATGCAGGAAGGTTCGGATGATTCTGGGAGACTTCTGTCACTGGCCGCTTCCTTGCTGACCAACTTTCTCTCTGTATTCTCTCCTTTCAGTTCATGTCTAACCAACGCCCTGGTCGTAGAGTAGCCACGGAGGCTGGGCACTGCACCAAATTTCCTCCCTTTCGGTCATGGGGAGTTGGATGAGGAGTCTGGAATTCCAGCCAGACCCTCACGGTATTTTCCTGCTCAGGGAAACATGCAAGGCAGTGTCATGGATTTAGACAGTCGATCTTGACCTTGGTTGTCCTTTGCACTTCCATAGAGTTGGGAGTGAACTGTCCCATCTGGGGTGGAGCCTGGAGACCGGGGTGTTTTAAAGATACTGCCCAGTCATTTGAACGTGCAGCCGCGTTTCAGAACTGCTGACTCGCAGCCCGTGTCCACGCTGGGTACCGAATAGGAACGGGATGGAGACAAGTTCCGTTCCAGCAAATACACTGTTGCCGACAAGACTGACGTATTTACTCAAAACAAGACAGTCGGCCCATCTCTGAAATCCCTTTTGTTAAAGCGATTCATTCCCGAAGGTAAACATAACTGCACAATGCTTGCTTGAAAGGTATGTTGGAGTATCCACAGGGAAAAAATAATAAAAGCTGCCAGGAACTAGAGTTGTACTCGGAACTACGGAAATCACCTGGTTTACACTTCACAGCTGGTATATATGCCTCTGTATTGGGTTCCCACCAGAGGAGGGGCAACCGTGCAGGAAACTGCTCAGCCCTTTGCGTTTAGCTTCCGCGTATGGGCACCGTGCTAGCGACACTCTCCGCAACCCGTTTACTGATGGGCACGTGGGCAGGAGTGCGTGGCAAAGGAATGTGGGGTTGCCCTGCTTTGCCTTTGCTTCTGTGCCTCAGGGAGGAGCCGATAGAGGATGTAACACAAGGAAGGGGAGGATGAGGTGCCATCGTTGTTATGTCTTAGAATGCCCTTGTACCTCCTTTTTTTTTTTTTTTTTTTGCCTTTGAAGCAAGTTGTGGTTGGAATACAAAGCTGGCTTTGTCGAGTGGTTAGCTTACTGTTGTAGACGTGGTACGCTCACTCCTTTCTCGTTTTGCCCCTTGCTGATCCGCCACCCACGTGGGTGCACCAGGACGGGTGCTCCCACTGCATTGCCTGGGCCGCGTGTGACCAGGGCTGAGGCGAGACAGCGACCACGCCCACCGTGTGTCTTTGCCCTTCTACTGGGCGTGCTCCAAGGTCCCGTCACATAGCACTCACAAGACATGTTCTGCAAGATGAACTCATTGAGAGGGTCGGTGAGCCACACCACCGCTGAAGCCAAGCATGGGGATCACGTGCTCGCCCGGGAAGCCGGCTGGGAGGCGGGAGTGGACTGCGGTGAGAGCCACAAAGCAATGGGAAGGGCAAGTCGTCTCTGTTCTGTTTGAACTACCCGTCTTCACCAAACACACGTGATGGCAGCTCACTGCTTCGTGGGGGCCGAGTCTGTCCCCCGATGGAGAAGCCTAAGTCCGCCCCTGAGCCGCTCGTGGGAAATCATGATTGCATTTCTGGCAGGCTGGGGCTGCTCATCTGCCCACTCTCTTGTCCACGGCTAAGAACATCTCCCAAGAATTCGCTCCAGGGCTGAAGACAAGGTCCTGACCCCTGGGTGTGGCGTTCAAGAGCCATGGAGATCTGCTCGCAGAAATGAGGAACTCCGCATTTCCTGGAGTGGATGGAGCAGCCGGGTGCTGGACATGGACCTGCCCCCCCATCACATGGCAGGACACTGGGGAAGCGTGCCCAGGTGAGGCTCTGCATAAAGTGACAATCACCACCTTTGTGTACCTTCAGAGTCCTGTGGAGCCCAAGGCTCCCACCTCTGGAATGTGCTACTTCCCCTGTGGCACTGCGCGCCCGTGCCGGGGGTCGGCCCCTGCCCAGAGCTTTGCGAGGCTGCAACATTCTTCCCCACGGCTGTGCTCCGCACAGGCGGAGGGACAGCCCACATCGCCTGCCGCAGGACGCCGGAGGCAGCCAGTGGGAGACGCCCATAGTAATTATCACATCAACTCCCATCTTTTATTCAAATAGTCTCCGGCTTTTCAGTCCTGAAGCTAAGCTGTTCAAACCTGCCACACTCTCCTATCCCAACGCTGGGATTAACAGCGCACTCGGTGTGAGGTTATTATTTGAAAGAACAGTGGATAGCCCTTCAAACTCGGGCTTCACCCACGGAGTTAATCCTCTCTTACGGCCTTATCTTTAAAAATCCACATGGCTGTTGCCTGTGAGTAATAGTTATTTGCATTTTGCACCCGAAATAATTAGATTGAGTTCATTAACCTGTTTGTCTTACACTTCGTTTTTCTTTCTTCTTTTTATTTCACCCTGAGTTTTGCATTCACGGATGCCAGGAAAGACAATGCAAGCTGGAAGCTTCTCTCGTGCACGGTGTCGGTGAAATTTCCTTCTCTGATTCCATTTGTCCAGGAAAAAAAAATGTTGTCCTCTCCCCCGTTAGGCTGGCGTGGGAGGGCGAGGATTAAACGAACAGGAGACAGGCGAACAGGAGAAGGGGCACACTATTTTTGCTGATATGGAAACGCACAGAAAAGTGGTGGAAGCCAACAAAACAGTTAGACGTGGCGGCTTATGTGCCCTTGTAACCAAGGAAAGAGGGTTGTCGTTTCAACGGATGTTCAGCTGGGAGGAAGTGGCCAGGAAATGGATGGAGGACTGATGGCACCTAAAGGCTGTTTTCATAAAGTCTGTCGGCGCAAACTCACCTTGGTGCCCACGTCCCTCTTTGGCATATGAGGCTCCTCTCTCCTTGCTGGGCTGCTGGTGACCTTGGTCATAGGGAAGCACGTGCCCTGCTTTTAGGCAGAGAAGCGGGGTGGGGTGGGGGTGCAGATGGCCCTTTCTCTTGGGTCGATGGTCAATGGCCTGTAGCTCAGATTAATCCTTATTGGGAAATGGCAGATGTTGGGGTGCTCCAGATAGAGACCCCCTGGGCCCCACACGCCTGCAAAGGCAGCTCGTCTCTAAGTCTGGTGTGGGGTCCTTCTGGACTCCTCAGTCTGTCCTGTGTGCCCCCTTTTCAGCCACACTGGCTTCCTCACTGCAGCTTTATCCTGAGAGACAGAACATCAAGCTCACGATGCCCAGGTCACATGTGAACACAGAGCTTGGCCCAGCCCGGGTCTGCCAACTTCCTGAATGCTTCCTGCTTTTTCTAACTCAGCAGCAAGCGGAGGAGTCAGACATGCTCCCCAAACCAGTGACCGGAGCGTTCCCACCGCACTGCACCCAGCTTCCACGCGCGGCATAACCCTCCACTCACAGCACACGGGAAGCCTCACCTCATTCACGGGGGAGCTTCTCCACACCGCCGCCAGCCCTCGATTCTCAGCCAAGCGCACACCGGGGTAGCTGACTCCTCCCGCAGAGCAACCTGTGAATAAACAGGCTCCACTCGCCCTCATTTAGGATGGAATTTGTTTATCTCCACACCCGTAACTCCCCAAACATGCTCATGGACGCCCTCCAACTTTGCTCGTCTTCAAGAATGTCTTGGCTCTGCTAGTTGTTTTGAATTTAGTTGTTTGTCATACATTTCAGAACCAGCTTCTCAATTTCTGCAAAGCCCTGCTTGGATTTTATTTTACTTATTTATTTATTTCTATCAGGATTGACTTCTACTGATACCCCAGTTTGGGGACAGTACCAATCTTAGTCATACTGAGTCTTCCAACGCGTAAAATATGAAAATGGCATCTATTTTCATCCAGTTATGTCTTTTTAAATTTCCCTCTGCAGTGTTTTGGCACCTTTGATGTGGCCGTTTTATATGAGTGCTCTTAGCTTTGTTGCTCGGTATTGGATGCCTTTGGATGCTGGTCAAATTGCATTTCCAAATTTCTTATTTTCCACAGTGTATTGGTTCTCTAATGGTTTCTTGTGTGTCTGTCGATGGGGTGTGGGTGGAGGGGGAGGGAGAGAATTCACATTCACTGGGACATCCTTTGCAGAAACTATTTCCAGTCTACGTTTTAAATGATTTACTTATTAAAGGCTGTGTATGCTCCCACACGGCGCCCCCTGGCCCTGAGAAATTGGAGGCCATTGTCGGGAAACCGCGCCTTGGCCAGAGTGGTGCTGTACTTTCTGGTAACCGGCGCGCCACTGACAGAGAGGCGCGCACAGACTCACGCACGAGTTTCCGAGGGCACCGCCCTCGTTCAGCACCCACCTGGGACTCCTGTTCTGCCCGCACAGACCTTGAAGAAGAGAGAGGCTGCCGGAAGACAGGAGCCAGAAGGCACCTGAGGGCAAGCACTCCATCCGGGGCTAGCTCCCCTCAGGCACTTGGCGCTGACCGAAGCGATTGTTCCCCACATTAAGGAAGGGTATTTACAACACGAAAGCAGAAAGTGGATGCCAGAATTTCCTTCCCTGAAGAAGTTTGCGAGCATTTAAGCATACTAATGGCCATTGCCGAGAGAACCGTGGTGTGTTTCCTGTGAAACCAAAGGTAATCAGCAACAATGTCATAACACCGTAGAAAGAGCTATACACCTCTAACAAATTAAAATTTATAGGGCCCCCGACTTTAAAATCGCATTGAAATTCAGCGAGATGAACATAAGTTACTTTTAATTCAATGGTTTGTAACAATGGAGCAGCATTGTTCTTTATAGACAACGGTGTGTTTATAGCCTCCTGAATTCCTCTCCACGTTCCAATAATAGTGGTGATTATTCCAATAGCTCAGAACATTACCTCTTCAACGCGTAATATCAGCCCGATAAATCACATTTTTCATGTTTTTATTTTCCATTCACTAACTCTTCAAATACTTTTGCCTTACAATCAGCCCTTTCTCCGTGTTTCTTTTAGCTTCTCTGTTATTTGTTTGCCATGGTTTGGAAACCCTACAAAATGTTGGAGAAGTTGGTTTGCATGGGGTGACATCATTGGCGATGTGGACAAGCCTTTATGTTACTCTATTTCTTTGTTTGCCTTCCCTCCTTCCTTATTTTCTTCCTTCCTCTCTCCCTCCCTCCCTCCCTCCCTTGCTCCCTTCCTTCTTTCCTTTGGCCTCCTTCCCTTGGGTTTGTCCCTCACTCGCCCCGTGTCCCCCGCTGCCGGATGAGGAGTGGATGACTTCTCTGAGCTGTGAGGAGCACGAGCTTTCTCATCTTCATCTCCTTCCCTTCTTTTCCCGGGAATCCACAGCCTACAGGAAGCTGTCATTCTCCACTGGTTTCGCAAATCGGGGGTCTTAAGGAGTCTTGGAAGAGACATGTACCTCGGTCCAGTGCTGGCTGCAACTGGGCGGATGACTAAGATTTGGGGGGGTCAGTACTAGGTTGCCCCAGGCAAAAACCACACGCCCCAATATCTGCTATGTCAGTGTGAATAAGGTGACATTTTCATCTACATACACCTTTTTTCTTAATGACTTCAGAACTGGGCTAGGGAGGAGTAAATGGGGATCTTTTGACCTTCAATAAGGTGGTTTGGATTCATGGATTTTTTTTTTTAAAGAATCTTCTAGTAGGTTTACCATATGCAGAATGGTGTAATTTTCATCCACAAAACAACATTCGGGAATACACACGCCGTACAGCTACGTGTTTGTGCCAGGTGACTGCGTCTGTGTGCATTTCACACCTAATATTCTAACACTCGTGTTATGAACGGCGGCCGACGGAAGCGTCATGGATGCCCATGTGAGACAGGAAACTCACTAATGTCTGTTCAGAATGGCATTTCTTTGTTTCTCTTTTCTAACGTAGAATGCAGTCCAGCAAACCATAACCTGCGGGCTGCTCTCTCCCTTCCCATTCTGTTGTACTTCTTATTATTCATAAGTCACATCGTCGAGATTCAATAAGTCTTGGAGCTAAGAGCAAATTGTATAAACTCTCGTGATGGACAAAAAAAGCATTGTGTATGCCGGTCAAAATGTCAGTTATCTCGATAAAACAAAACACTCAAATTATGTTTACACTGAGCGCCATAGGCCAATACCTCAGGATGGAAACACAATTTATTTAATGGAATTAACTATGATTATGAATAAACTTTATCATCGGCAGCTTCGTGCTGCTTTGGTTGAGGGGACATTTTTGGAAATGTTTCAAGTCTGGCAAGCAGGAGTTCAAAAACATCAAATTATTATAACTCTGGGGTATTTACTGTCAGATTAATAATTCTAGGGCTGTTGATGAGATTTGTAGAAGTATTATTGGCTTAGATTTCTCCGAATGCCTTTGAGTTAAGTGACCTTCTTATTAAGATTCCTGAGCATAATTTGCAAACACTTTCTTACAGAGCAGGGAGTTAATTGCTTCCTCTCTTTGAAAATCTCTCTCCGACATATTTCTGTCTATGCGTGTTCTTCAAGCTTCCGTTTCCCTTAATAGAAACAGTCTATGAATTCAGTTCCTTGGAATGACCTTGGGAAGCAAAAGCGAAAACCATACAGAAAAGGCGCGCATTGGTGGTCTCTACGCCCAACTCCCATGTGCGGAAACGAATTCCCAGAGGTTGAGTTCTAACCGAATCCCATACCTTGCTCAGATCTACGCTAATGAACAGATGTCATCTGACAAGGATTCGGGAATAAAGGGTGGCTTTGGTTTCTTTGGGATTTCAGTTTTAACTTTGGTATCACAGCTGACTTTCCATTCTTATCCAGCCTAAGATGACCTAAAGTTCATTGTTAACTGTGAAGAACACACTGAATTGGGCAGAAATGGAGGCACCGCGGCAGGCTGGTGGACTGTTTGTGGGTGGTGACCGAGGGCATGGGTAGCCCCTAGGTACCCACTGTTTGCCTTGAGAAAAAGGATGTGACTTGATTATTTTCATGAAATAGTGCCTGGCATACACTTATACCTAGTGAGTATCTGGGAAATGTTGAATAGCTCTTCTCAGAGAATCATAGGTAAATCAATGTCAATTTATCTATCTTTCTATCTATCTATTTATCTATTTAGTCATCCATTTATCCATCCATCCATCCATCCGTCTGTCCATCCACCCATCCACCCATCCACCCATCCACCCACCCATCCATCCATCCATCCACCCATCCATCCATCATCCATCCATCCATCATCCATCCATCCATCCATCCATCATCCATCCATCCATCCATCCATCATCCATCCACCCACCCATCCATCATCCATCCATCCATCCATCCTTCTATTTATCTGTGGATATCTATCATCGTTAACAGCAGGAAGTGACAGACACAGTCAACATGCTTTTGTACCCTTTCCCACTCAATCCCATCCTTCCCTCTCCCAGAAAAATCTAGATGACAAATTTGATCTTCATATTTTTTTTTGTCTAAATGTCTATAAAATGTGGCTGTGCATAGGGTGTTGATAGGCAATGTGCAGACCGGGTCTGCACGATTCAAAAACTTTGCAGAAATGGTATCTCAGGTGCTCCCTTCCCATAGCGGTTTTCCCCAGTTGGTGTCAGAGATTTTTGCCTGTTAGTGTGCCTCTGGTTGATTCATTGCATCTGCTGTGCGGGTCTCTCATTGCGTGAAAGCCAACAGCTGACTTTGTCTCTCGATGGGATTGGAAATGGAAGTTGGTTCCACTGTCTGCTGTTTTGGAGATGCCGCCCCGCCTGGGTGCCCTTTGGAACACAGACACGAGTGCTTCCTTAGTGTGTCTCGTAATTAGGGAGGAGGCTGCTGTCTCAGAGAGCAGGCGGGCTTGTCTGTCTCTGCCCAGTGGGGTGTGGGACTCAACTCCTGACAGTGGAGAGTGGCCGGATTTTCACTATTGGCCCATCTTATGTTGTGAGGTAATACCTTGTTGCTATTTTAACTTACAGCCTTCTGATTACGGCTGCCATCTAATGTTTTCAAAGATGTATGAGCCCTTAACTACCCTTTTCAAGAAGTCCCTGCTTATATTCTTTTCCCATTGATTGCTTTGGGTTTTGTTTTTGTTTTTTTTTTGAAATGTACACATGTATACAGAAATATATACATATATTATTAATAGAAAATGTTATAGAACATATTCATATAATCTGTGTGATATATATGTGTGTATATATACATATTTATAGATGTCCTAAATACATATTATTGGTATAAAACATTCATCAGTTTTATGCAAAAAATACAGTAACAACTATGGTTTGTATTTGTGGGTTTTGTCGATTATTGATCGTTAAACTTATCATTACATTATTTACTTTATAAAGTTATCAACACATCAGTCGCTGATTGGCTATTCTTTGTCCTGGTTAAGACAACTTTGGCCACTCAAAGCCTTAATGACATGTTAATATGGTTGCTTCTAGAAAGTTTTAAAGGGCTGTTCACATTCCAGCCCAATGGATTATGTGTTCTCTCAGAATAACTTGCTCCTGTCAAACCATCCGGCTTCTGAACTTTTTGAGAATCATCCAGCCAGGTAATCAGTATGTGAGAAGGTGCCCTCCGAGCTGAAGAACAGCAAATAAAATGCGCATCACACACGCCGGCTAATCACTAATAAAACGTGGAGATCATCTCCGCTGAGTCTCAAGTGCCATTAACAGGCTGAGCGGCAGCACGCAGAGACGTGAGACAAAGTGTCCTACAAGGAAAGCATTGAGATGTCCCTGCTTGTCATCGTGCACACAATTAGCGGGTCTCAGTGGGAGCTAATTCTACATGCAAATCCTTCCTGCGCTTGAGGTTAGCCCGTCCCGGCTGCAGACTAGCTGGGACCTGTGTGAAATCACGCTCTGCGACTTGCAACGGAATCGACCCTGGAATAGTGCCCCCCGCTTCCCTGGGCAGGAGGAAACTGGCTGGGCGGGCTGAGCTGACCACAAGCCCCCCCACCCCAAGCCCGTGTCTGCCCTGTGCCTGGCACACACACTGACATTTTGCTTCATGCATTATTCTGCATCATCGTTCTGAATCCATTTACCGGGGGTCTGGTCGATGCTGCATAAATAGATAAAGATTGTATTTTTCGGGCCGCTCTGACGGTATTGATCCGAGAGCAGAGGTGGTCGTACGCATCCGTGGAGACTCTACCCTTGTTGCCACGGGAGAGCCAGGCAGCGGCACCGTGTGGTTGGTTTAAGTGCCAGGTAACTCCCACGAGACCTGGTAAGAGCCCCCGTCTGGGAAATCGGAGAGAACGTCAGTGATAACAGACACACCCGTTCAATGCACACTCTTTAGTTCTCTTACTACTGAAATGCGGTACCCGGGCTCAGGACGCGTGTGTGAGGATGGCATCCCAGGGGTCAGTGTGGGCCCGTGGTTGTGGGAGGCAGACAACCCCTGCTAACAGATGCAGCCCCTACTATAGTGCAGATTCCCAGGGGCAGAGCCAGGGATTGGGCTCTTGGGGGCCCAAGAGGGGAAGGAAGGAGGCTGGACAGGAAGGGGAGAGGGCCAACAGGGTGATTTATGCCAACTGCCAGCCACAGTCTCTGAAGAGGGCTGCAGCAGACACGGGGTCTTAGAGCCTTTGTCGTTCACCTCCAGGCCAGGGAGCTGGGCGTTCCTGTGTGCCCCTTATGATTATCGGCTATGTGTGAGGCTTGGGGTGGGGGGGTGGAGGCACAGCAGGGCGGGGCGTTTGAAGTGCTCGGTGGAACGCAGATGGTGCTCAGCTGAGCAAACACCACCTGGTGCTCAGTGAGAGGGGCACGCCCACGGGTGATTGGCAGGCGTGCAGACCTGGCGAGGAGACCAGTGACAACGTGGTGACCACATCGACCGTGGCATTGCCTACAGTCTCACTCTGGGGTTGCCGACTTGAAAGTCGGTTTAGGTATACACTCTGCAAATAGAGGATCGGTGACAAATGGAAGACTTCAAAAACTGAAAGGAGGAAAGGAGGAAGGGAGGGAGGGAGGGAGGGAGGGAGAAAAGGAGGAAGGGAGGGAGGGAGAAAAGGAGGAAGGGAGGGAGGGAGAAAAGGAGGGAGGGAGGGAGGAAAGGAGGAAGGGACGGAGCAAGGAAGGGAGAAAGGAAGGGAAGAGCAGAAGGAGAGAAGGAGGAAGGAAGAAGGGAGGGAGGAAGCGAGAGTGGAAAGAAGGAAGGGAGGGCGAGAAAGAGGGAGGGAGGGAAGGGAAACCCACCTCACTCTCAGATATTCCTTCCAAGGAAAATAATATCCCTGATGATTTGCTCAGCGATTAGCCTTGAAGAAAACTGCCCAATCCCAGAAGGTCCTTTTAAAAACAGATTCCGTCAGCCATGTGCGGCGGATCGAATCTGGGGTTAGTAGGAAGGAAATGGGGTGATCGGAAAAGCTAGAGGGGGCTTCATGTGGGGGAAGTTATTGAGATTTACGGAGTGGCAGGAATGGTTATAACGTGGGAAGCTAAACCTCCCCCAGCACCCAGACAAGCCCCCAGGAAAGACTTACATGACCTTAAATATGAGTAGTGCCAAGGGCAGCACCTTGAACTGGGGAGGGAAGGGATTGGAAGACATTGCTGCTTTCTTTGCCAGTTTCTTCTTTACCTTTCGATTAACCACAAAAGGAACCTATTCCCAGGTGGAATAAAGCCCTACACCTAGAAACACCTAAAATTCCATCCTCCAGGCATTACCAGCACAGAGCAAAGCAATCTTTCCTCCAAAGGATCTAAATGCTGCCAGCAGCGAAAATCTTGGATCCAAGAGGCCCCCTGCTCGGAATGCTAATCGGCTGGTCTTCTACCGAAGAAGCCCACAGGAAACTGGACGCCTCCCACTGCAATTCTTACATGGCCTGGCTAGTTGTTTTTCTCCGCGTGTGAGCAGGGCGGGCTGACGTGGTCATCACCCCCGCCCCCGCCGCCCTGTGCACACCTGGGGGCCAGACAATCGCAGAAAGGACGTTTCAAGGTCAAACAGGCCCTGCCCCTTGCAGGTACAGAGCGTGGCTACATCTCCGGATTCCAGGCTTCTCTCTCTCTGCAGTTCCTGAGGGTCTTATCTCGCCCGCCACACGGCACTCGGTGGTGCTAATGATGGATTCCGTGCTAAATTTAAACACAACCTTTTCTCGTAATCTGGAACCTCCCGCACTGCATTGACAGGGCAAGCTGAAACTTTATAGCCCGTGCGCGGCAGGAACAGGCTTCCGTGGTAGGTCCATGTGGGCGAAAGAGAGAGGAGAGTGCCTGTCCATTGTCTGTGCCGTCAGGGCGTGCAGGCAAGGGGAGACGGAGAGTTTCTTCTGGGTGGGGGCTGGGGAGAAGGACCCCTCCCAGAACGGAGCCTGTAATCCGCACAGGCGAGCTTCTGCCGATTCAACAAGTCCGTGTGAACAGTTTGCCGAACAACTTCACCAGAATGATTCACAAACGCTCGGTGACAGAGACGCTTCTCTGTGCCCCACACAGGCAAGTTCGAGGGGGCACGGGGCCTGCCTCGAGTATTCCTTGAGACCTCTGGTCTCCAATGTATGGCAAACGAAATAAAACATAGGGACAAGTTATTTGGGGGAGCAATCATTTTAAAATCCTGGAGTCACAGCTGAACAGGCAGGACGTGTACTTTCCCTAAATTCTATGGCGTTTATGAAAGTTAGATGGAGTTCATTTACATGCAAATAATCTTATTTTCTTAAGAATGTTTTGTCTTCTGCCTAACATACTATGGGCTTGAAGCACAGTGCAGGGCTAGCAGAAATGGGGACCCCCGCCCGTCTCTCCACTGGGGATGGCCACCTGTAGCCCTCAGCCGTGGTGCCTCTGGTCCACCTGCCCTGTTTCACAGGTGGGACGTAGAACAGAAAGCCACACCTGAGCAGACAAGAGAAGCACGCGTACAACAGCTCGGAGACACAGAGAACAGTGTGGCGGTCCCCAGAGGGAAGGGGATGGGGGTGCAAGAGGGCAAAGGGGGGCCAATGTATGGGAAGAGAGGAGATTTGGCCGTGAGTGCTAACCACACAAGGCCGCAGGTGGCTGGTGTGAACTGTACATGTGAAACCTATACCGTCGGGCTGACCAGTGTTGCCCCGATACAGTTGATAAAATGTGAACGTGTTGCTCCTCCCCGGGGGAGGGTTACTGCTTGGTTGCGGGCAGAGGTCTGTGTTTCGGAGTTTGGGGTGCAGAGAGACCATGCTTGCTTCCTGTGCTCTCAGGCTAAGTACACCAGGGGCTATTCTAACGCACCTTGGCTTGGGGGCACGGCTTGGCCGTCTTCAACTCGGACTATTAGGAGGCCCCTGGTCTTTAACGTTTACCGGAAAGCTGGCATTCTTGTTACGGTCACGGGCACTGCAGGGGCACTGGGACAAAGCTAAAACGTTTCCCAGGGCGTGTCTGGGAGCACGGGATGAGGCGGCTCATTTCTGATGCAGGCAACGAAGAGCCGTCGGTTACGACGGCAGGACCGTACGTAACACTGTCTGCACACTTTCATGGCTCCCTTTAACTTTGCAGAGAGAGGCAGTTGTTATATTTGCATGAGCTCCCCCAGCCTGAAGGCTAGACTGGCTGCTCTGGAACTCAGTGAGCTCGCAAAGCAGCCAGAACGTTCTGCAGAAGGATCGGTCTCTCTCGAGTAGTCTGTGAAGACAATTAAATCAGCGTGACTTTAGACGATTTTTACTGTGGTAATAAATCTAATAATTTCCAATGTGGGCATTTCTTTTTTCCTTCATCGTGTTTCTGCTAACTTAGGAATCCTGGAATAGAACAGAAGATTGTAGCAATGGGACAACCTTTAAAAACATTATTCTGATTGGACCCTGGGTGTCTGTTATTTGATTCGGAGTGAGTTGGTTGGGAGCTTGAACTGTAGCAGGAGAGATGCTCAATTTCGTTAGCGTAGGTCTGCTCCAACTCCAAAGTTGTCTCGTCAAGTTTCCCAGGCACCCACTCTCACAAATGTTGAACAAACACAGTTTGACATGATCGGGGAAAATTCACATTTCCATCCATCTGTTCACTGAAAAAAAAAAATGACCAAAAAATCATTCCAAAGGGAGTGTTGTGTAAGGTATTTCCAACATACTGCATAGCAAAATGACGCACCTGTAAATTCTACACCTCGTGCAGCCGCCGATGAGGGCCGGCCCTGGTGAATCAGGCTTGTGCGTAATGAAAGCACCCACAGCCGCCAATGGTCACTACCGGAGCTGGGGAGGAGTTCTCCGCGGGTGTTTCTTCTTCTCAGGTGTATTGCCCAGCCTAGGCTTAAATCCTCTGAGATGCTCCCAAGCCAGGCATGGGGGGAGGGAAAGGGGAGGGTGGGAGGACCGTCTCATTTTATCCAGCTCAGACCTCCCCTGTTCATTGGCTGCACAGTCCACCGTCAGACGAGGATGTGCACCAATAGGAAGCTTGCTTCACCCGAGTGTCTCAGGAATGACGCAATGCTTGAGAGTTCTAAATCACGATGACAGTTATGAGTTTAGAGATCAACGGATCCCAGATTTTTATAATGTACCTGATGGTTTTTGCCTTGGTGATAGGCGGCTCCAATAAACAGAAAGCTTGAATATGGTCCCCCGCAACGAGAATAGGTCAATTTTTCTCTTCCTTCTTTCCTTCCTTCCTTCCTTCCTTCCTTCCTTCCTTCTTTTCTTCCTTCCTTCCTTCCTTCCTTCCTTCCTTCCTTCCTTCCTTCATTCCTTCCTTCTTTCCTTCCTTCCTTCCTTCCTTCCTTCCTTCCTTCCTTCCTTCCTTCCTTCCTTCCTCCTTCTCTTCCTCCTTCCCTCCCTCCTCCCTCCTTCCTTCCTCCCTGTCAGTCATCTGTATCATCTATTCTCTATCTACCATCTATACAGATATCAGCCTATCGTCATCATCATCCATATCCATCATCTATTTTTATATCTGTCTTTCTATCATCATCATCGGCATCAGCTCTATTATCATGTTAAGTGCCTCCCTGGGCTTCACTGTATAAATTGTACTGGACGTCGTGTGACCCACCCTAATGATGAATGTTTAGAGTGTTTCTACTCTCTTCTCCATTTAAACCAAAATGCCTCGGGGGGTTTCGCTCCGCTGTGGTCACACGTGTCCGATTATCTCCCCGGGGACAAATCGTTAGGGGGACGTACTTGCCGAGTAGGTGGGCATGCACATTTGAGATTTTGGTGCGTATTTCCAACCATTCTAACATCTATTGACATCGTCGACTAATCAGGTGGTACATTTTTTTTCCTTTCTCAGTGTAGTTGTTGAAAGAAGGACTCTTTTTATCCAGATGCACGAGGAGACTAATTTTTGAAACGCACCTCTTTCCTTTAAAAAAGGAAAAAGAGCTGTCTTCTTTGCCACATGTGGATGTTTCCCCTTTTCCCTAGTATTCTAATGATTCCTGGTGAGCTTATAGTCTGCTTTTTATTATACCGAACCTGTTTTTTATTATTAAATTTTGTTTGAAAAGAAGTGCCCATAACTAAGGAAAATGAGAAGGATTGAGAACCGTAAAAACATTTACAGGTCGGGGAACTTCCAGCTGTCAGTTTAGAAAACTGAAGAAAAATCTCAGTAGGTCCAAAGTAGAGGTTTTGTGTGCAGTATTCTCTACTGAGGTCGTGAGTATGGAGAAGATGTAGAAGTAGAGGAACTTAAACCTTTACAACGTTGCTAACAAAAGACCATCTCATCTATTTTAGTCATTAATTTGTATCAAGCAGGTCTGCGAGAAAAGAATAAAAGTAGCTCAATCATTCTTTGAAAGCGAATGAATTATCTTCAAGTTACTAGTAGGAAATAAAAGAACGGAGAGAGCCGTAAATCAAAGTGAAAGGTACAGTTGTTTAAAGGCTGAGACGCGTGTTAAAAAGAAAGCGTTCCGTAGGCACTGCAGTGAGACATGGCATTTTACCTGGCACGTTCACAGCAACCTGTTTACACGCTGGGGTCAAAATGTATTTCATTAGTGCTTCTCTCCAGCTGAACACCAGTGAGTCCGGGAAGAAGACTGAGTCGAAATGACAGCCTGCGGGCTACAATCTCGGGGGGGGGCACCCACCCGTCCACGCAGCAGAATAATCTTTGAGGGGCTCTTAGCCACCGTGACAAAGCCTCCTTGCAGGAGCCGAGTCATTTCCAGGGAAATAAAGACAAAAGGACATTTATTGCAGCCTCGAGGGGAGTGACAAATATACCGGGGCCGCCTGTGTCCCAGAGGGCAAGCAGGAAGGTCGTGAGGGGCTTCCCACAGGCCAGACTCTGGGGTGCAGTTACACGCAGCTTGGAAAGGGGGCGCCCTTTGGGGACGAGGCTGGAAATGCCAAAGGCTGGTGCTGGTGTGGCCTGAACGCCAGGTGAGGCCGGGCAGGTGTGACCACCAGACCCGATTTCAAGCAAAGATTGACGTCCTTGGCAGTGGGTGCGTTGGCATCTACAACTTGTGCCAAGTGCACTTGTCTCAGACTGCTGCGTGCCCCCACTGTCCCTCGTTTGTGTGTTCTCTGAACCCCAGACCAGCATCGTGCCGAGAAGCAGGTGGGCCTGTGGGCGAGTCTCTGTCCAGGCTGCCTCCATCTGCCTTGAACCAGAACAATTCAGCAAGTTTTGACGTTTTCTTCCCCTGCACAGAGGAACGGTATCGTATCAAAGGCACGTTTGTTCCCAAACAACAGAAATCTTCCCACACTCGCTCAAAAGATACAAACTAACAGAATCGCCAGGATGTCTTTGCATCCTTGGGAAAGCTGGGAAGGTGGAGAACAGGGGCCTCCTGGGGAAGGAAGGCGCGCACTGCAAGTCAGCAATCAGAAAACAGGCGCTGGCTTTGGTTCGTCTCCCTGCTGCCTCTTGCAGGAGGAAACCAACACAGTTCAGGGAAAGCTGCACGAGCTCAGCTCGCAGGCATTCACCAGACGGCAGGCTCTCCGCCTGCTCTCGGTCTTCTAGCTCAGTTGGGCTACTTTGTAACTCGCGGGTAACTGATACACAGGAAAACTGCCTTGTATTAAAGAGCTTCAGGTGGCCACGCCATGCCCCCAAGGAGGTTTGCCTTCGGGTACGGCTCTCAGTTCCTCTGCTCCGCATGAGGTGTCATTTTCCCCACCCCTTCTTCGAACCAGTTATAACATCTGCCAGCGTCTCTCACTGATTAAGGAGTAAAATAAAACCTTCAACACGAGTTTATTTATTCTTTATCTGTATGAGAGTCATGCTTTTTCTTTTTTTGTGAAAATCACCTTCCGCCGGCCCGGCTTCTCCCCAGCCTGCTTGCACAGGGGAATATGGCTGTTGCGTTTCAGGCTGACTCGACCAGGCCTCGCTTCAAAGGAGAGCCTGCAAACCTCCATTCTAGGTTCCTGATAGAGAATGTGGTTGCATGTGTTCAGCTGGCGTCATTACCTCCTTGCTACACCCTGGGTAGGTGCAAAGGGGAGACCTCCCCCCGCAGCGCCACCCTGTTGTCTGGGTGCCCCTGATACGTTAGGTTGCTGAGGAGGTCTGCACGTGTGGGCAGGTACGCTCTCGGTGCTTTGCAGTGCTTCTCGCTCAGAGCAGATTTGAAACAAATGTTTCCTGCCACAGGGGAAAAGGCCGTGAAAGTAATTCGTGCAGGCCTTATAGACCCGGGATGTGGATGAGCTGGAGAGAGCAGCTCCAACAGGCATGGGCGGGGGGGGGGGGGGGGAAGGTTCAGTCATTCATCTCACAGAAGCGCATTCAATTATTTCTACTATGTGGATGCGTGGCTAGAGTGTCCTCCGTCAACCCAAAGGAGGCACCACAGAGACACAGCTCACTGTCATTCAAATTAGTGGGTGGTAAGTACTACAAAGAGTTACAGAGTAATATCGATGGGAGTCAGGTGGGGGAACTCCATTCAAGCTTGTGGTATAAATAGCATTCAGTGCGGACTCAGAATAAAAGACCACAGTGGAACTGGTGAGTTTGGGGGGCTGGTGGCATTGGGCAGAGTTAGGTAGAAGGATGTCAGATGCACTTTAGTAGAAAAATCTCTGCAGCCCTGGCTGCTGTGGCTCCGTGGATTGAGCTCCAGCCTGCGAAGCAAAGGGTCGCTGGTTTGATTCCCAGTCACTGGCACACGCCTGGGTTGTGGGCCAGGTGCCCAGTAGGGGGCGTTCGAGAGGCAAGCACTCATTAATGTTTCTCTCCCTCTCTTTCTCCCTCCCTTCCCCCACTCTACAAATAAATAAGTAAAATGAAATCTTTTTTAAAAAATTTAAAAAATCTCTGCATTTCCCATAGCAGAGCTTTCTGGGCTGTTTGATTGTGTCTCTTCAAATCGTAGCTGAAGGATGGATATGCAAACCCTGTGAGGTTTCATAGTTTCCTCCACCCACAGGAAACACTGTTTGCCCCCACTTGCAACTCAGCTTTCTTTCCCGCACGAGCACTGGTGACTTCCAACCAGATGACCGCATGGGCCTGCTTCCCTCATGTCGGGGAGTAAAATGAACTCTTGAACACATTTACTTTGTATCTCCATGAGAGTCCCGCTTTCACCTTGCTTTGAACAGTTAGCTTGTAACTAGGGAAGTTGCCACGCCCTTGTTTTGTGTCTTTCTCTACTTAGCTTCCGGGTTTATTTCTGGAAACCATATCCTACTCAACAGGATGCTTTTAGGTACAAACTTGTATAGAAGAAGGGATCCCATGGGCCCCGTTTTGGACACCCCCCTCCCCTACCCTCCCCCATCTAATTCAGTGAGAAGGCTTCCGTCCATGCTGTTGTGGGAGGAAGTTTTAAAGCAGAGCTGATAGTCTGTATCTGTGCTTTCTCTTACAGTTAGGAATTAGGATCTTACGGTGGAGGCCCGTCCACCTAGTATGCTCTCGATTAACCTCGGCGTGTTAATGGAGGTGTGTTAATAGATTAGCCTCGGTGTGCCTGGAAGATGCGATGTCTTTCGAGAACGCAGGTGAGACTCTGTAGAATACAACTAGAACATAAAGGCAATATAAGACTGGACTTACAAAAGCCAGGAATCCTTTTAATGCATGATGTAATATTGTTTCCTCAGGAAAGCCTCAAACCTCAGAGCGCGACCTGTAAGGTATGATTAAAAAGAATGCAGTGTATTTCGGGAAACAAAGATGGGGCTCCCGAGAGCCACGATCGTTAAATACGGGAGTTCTTGTGCTTCAAGTTGGGCCATGTTTTGTGTGTTTATTCCGTTGCAATTGTTGCGTCCAGGAAGGGCATTTCTCTGCAGCCTGGGAGAGGGGTGGATTGCCTTATTCACACAGAGCATTGGACTGTGAAATCTGAACCCCGGGGCTGGGGGCTGGCCCAGGCAACCCCAGCAGCATTTTCATCGGGACGTCGGGACGCAGCACATGGAACCAACAGGTGGAGGAAGAAAGCACAGCCAGTCTGCTTTCCCAAGCTGAAAGCGAGGGCGGTGACTTTGAGTTGAAATAATGGTGTGGCCAGCAGCCCCGTGCTGGTGATGGTTGAAATGCCTGGGGAGGGAGGGAAAACAAGGGCAGAGAAGAGTCCCAGATAATCCCCATGAGAACCTTTCAGCCAAGACTTGAAAGGGAAACTTGAGCAGCATCTAAGTTCAGAATATTTTTTTATTATTTCAAGGATGTCGCAGAGGGGGTGAAACCCTGTGGTCTCCAAATTTCTATTCGTCACAAGACATGAGTAGAGGAACTCAGAACAGTTTGCAAGCATCGAGAAACCATAACTCAGGTTTTTAGACTTCACAAAATCAATACTGTATTCCATCATTTTCCTTTCCTCTTAGGGAAGCACTTGCCCTCTTCAAGTCCATTTTTAAAAAGATTGTATTTCTTTACTTTTTAGAGAGAGGGGAAGGGAGGGAGAAAGAGAGGGAGAGAAACATCAGTGATTGGTTGCCTCTCTTGCGCCCCCTACTGGGGACCTGGCCCACAACCCAGGCCTATGTCCTGACTGGGAATCGAACCTGTGACCCTTTGATTTGCAGGCTGGAGCTCAATCCACTGAGCCACACCAGCCAGGGCTCAAGTACATATTTTTTAAGTGAAAGAATGTTTTGCAGAGTAGTGCCCCTCTAAAAGAAGGAAACGATGAAATGAACCAAGAGGGGAACTTTCTATTTTCTTGTTCTTTCCTGTTAGAACATAAAACAAGCAAAGGGACTGCCCAGGTCTGAACTGTGGAAATACAAATGACCTTTCTACATTGAATTAATTAAACACACATTGGATACTGGCTCTCATTAAAGTGGCACGTGGAGATGAAAACCGGTGCAATGGAGATAAATGCACATTTATTGCCATTTTGCCCCCTCGTCTTCATCGGGTTGCAGGGTCTCCGTCATATTCATAGAGTCATTATTTGATTCATAGCCACTGTCTTTTCTCAAAGACGGCGTCTCCTCTGCTTTCAGTGTGCGTGCTCGTTACTGCGTTTCATCTTCATCATTCGAGAGTCGCCTTTCTCTCAGGTGGTCTCCACTTGGATGGGCCAACATTTACCATTTTGGAAAGGTTTTTTTTTAATTTTATTATTGTTTTCTAATTATAGAAAAGATGCAAAAAAAAGTACACAGAACTTTTGCATACAACATACCTAGATTCACCAATTATTTCCATTTGTCTCCATGTGCATGCTCTCTCTCTCTCCCTCCCTCTCTCCCTCTCCCGTCCCTCTGTCTCAGTTCCCTCCTGCCCACTTCAGATCAGACCAAAGGCATCCCATACAGCTAGGATGCAAAGATCCAAGTCAAGGTATCTGACATCTGAAGCACCCCTGTATTCCAACGTAGCCACTTCCCGCAGTCATACACGTTTCCCCATCAGAGAGCCCATCCAGGATCTCGTGGCCACACACCGCATTCAGGTTTTGTCTTTGTTATTTGTTTGTTTGTTTGTTTTCACCTGGAACAGCTCCTCAGCCAGTTATTGGTCGACGCGCCCGCCACGCATGGGTGGTCCCCACACGACTGCGATACTGCGCTGGGTCCTCACCGAGCTGCTGGCAGAGGTGTTTATGGGGTTGGCCTGAGGATGGCGTGTTCAGTGGTCTCGTCCACAGGGGGCCGGGATGTGGGCACTCCCTGGGCGTCGTTCCCCTTCCCCTGGCGGTGCTGCATCCAGGAGGCTGGAACAGGACGCGGTTCGTGCATCCAGACCCGGCACGTTCCACGGAGAAGAAGCCCACGCCATGTGGACTCGGGGCATTGGTTCCTGGCAGCTTCTTCAGGAGCCTCTGCTGTACCCACAGGGCCCCTGTCCCGAATGACCTGCAGGTGAGAAATGAACATCACAGGCATCATTTCATCTGGTTCCACTCATAGCCGATGCCCGTGGGCTCTTTGATGAAACAGAGCTTCTGTGCGAAACAATATTAAAATGCAAAGAAGAGACATAGTTTCGAGACAGGAGGAATTATCGGCGAGGCCCTGCTGGAGCTGTCCCGTGCCACGCCAGCACACTACGACTGTGCTCTTCCGGGGGAAGCATCGCCCGGGTACCACCCTACCTGCGGCCACGAGAGCAGAGCCGGGGGGCAAGCCTCGCTGGACCAAGCCCAGGGCAGACACCCAGTTTCAGGAGCAGCTGCGTAGAGACCAGACCCTGGCTAAAAGGGATGGCTCGTTTCCTGCAGGTCCGTCTATACCTTCTCTATTGATTTCTCCGTATTGAGCTATTGCATCTAGTCTACTGCATGGGTTGAGTTCTTCTCCAGACTTCTCCCTGTTTCTCTGAAACCCCACACGTTACCATTTGGCACGCAGTCCCAGATCGCCCAGCTGGCCTCGCTGAACTCCCCCAGGGCACGAAGGCTGTCTGCCAGGTGACAAGGGCTCCATGAGTGGGTGACCCACAGAGGGGCCGTTTTGTCATTGACCAAGTCACAAAAATGAAAGAACCTCCGGAGACCCGCAAGGTCCCTGGGAGGCAGGAGGAATTCCTGGGTACCCCAATCCATGCAAGAGCTGCCGGGTGCACAGAGGGGACACAACACAATGGGTGTTAGCAGGGACCAGGTCCTCAGGGACAGCGTGGCTCGTGCGAAGGAGCTTAGATGTTCTCGCCGGGGGAGTGAGAACACACGCTAGAATTTAGCGTCCCCAACGCTTTTTCCTACCTCTGCGGCTTGGGTGTTCTGTCCTCAGAGTTTCTATTCTGTGCACAAAAAGAGAGGGAACAGGACGGAATGGAGGTTGAGATGTTCCGAATGATGGGATTACTAGGCTCTGACCCCATCAGAGGCTCCGCAGGAAAGTGCATACTGTACTGTATCCATTTCGTTCGCATCAAGGACGAGGAGGCTAAGAAGGCTTGGTGAGGGATTACCCAGCTTTAGGCTTGACCTTCGGGGTGGATGTGAGGAGTGAGTGAAGATGGACAAGTTTCTGTGCGCTCCGCAAACACGTAGCCGAAGCGCACGGCCTTGGGAAAAGCGGAACGGAGGAGAAGCGTGGGCTTGGGAATGAGTGGGGGAGGCAAAGGGGGAGGCTGGGGCTTCTCAGAGAAGATGGGGCGACAAGGATGAAGGTGGATTCCGTGTGTGGCTTAGAATCAAGGTCGGCGTAGAAGTATCCTGGTAAAAGGCAACCACTGTGCCTCCGATGTGGTTAGATTTTCTGTTCAGCGGGGCCTCAGTCCCGTAGGTCTGAAACCCCAGGGGGGCTTGGCTGGATTCTCTGCTGCTCCGTGCCCCACCTGCCTGCCGAATCAAGCTGGCAGTGGCGCTGGGCTCCTACCTGCAGGCGGTGGGGGGGAGTTTGCTTCTCCGCCCACTCAGGTGTTGGGGAGGATTCATTTCCCCGGCATGGGAGGCTGAGGTCCCTGGTTCCTCGCTGGCTTTCAGCCAAAGGTCATTACCAGCTTCTAGAAGTCACTTCTACTCCTTGTCGCGTGCCCCCTGCGTTTTCCAAGTCAGCGATGCCACAACAAATGTTTCTAGAATGTCTCCGATTTTCTCACCTGTTGGTGCTTTAAAGGGTTGGTGTGGCTGCACCAAACCTAGCTGGATACCTGCCAGGGTACCTCCCTCGCTGGTCTCCCTAATTTAAGATTCATTGTGTAGGCACCTTAGCTTCACCTGCAAAGTTCCTTTCGGCACATTCTCCATGCCTGGGATTAAGCCCTGGAAATTTGTCGGAGTCTCATGCATTCTGGCCACAGGTATCCATCCATGGCTGCCCTCGTGTGGGCGCAGGGTTTGGGGCACGTCTTGGCCTTCCAGCTCCTTGGGGCCCCCAATGCGCAGGGAGGAGCACGCCTGAGTCACGAGGTGTTTGAAGGTCGAACAACTCGGCGTCGATGGCAGATAGAGCAAATGCTTCACCCGCCGTCGGCGCCCACAGAGCGCTCGTGGTTGTTTTACAGGAAGAGTAGAAATGCAGCCGGGATGATGCCTTCAGATCCAGTTCAGTGTTTATGAAAAACCTTAAATAGGAATGATTTGGGGGGCGTTTCCTTGCTAAAGTAGTGACTACTCTTGTGATGGCTTTGATGGGAGAGAGCTAAACCTGGTGCGATTGGCGGGGCAGGAGGTGATGGAGATGCAGCCACGTCCTAATCTTTCCGTGGAGGGGGGACGCCTGGGGTGCCAACTTCACCGACAGTGAGCTGTGAGTGTGAGGCACCCGTTTGGCAGCCACGTCCCGGCTCCGGCTGTCCACGGAAACATTCTCCAGGCGGGTCTCGGTTTGCAGCAGACCACCCGTAAACGCCACCGGTGCGGGGTCCCAGACATCTGCTGGAACCTGGGACGAGGAAAGCAAAAGGCTGTCCTCCCCTACGTGCTAACGAGATTTCGGACATTTCTTGCGCATTAACCCAAACTGTTAACTCACTCTGCTTGAATTTTAACGGCTGTTTTGATGATTTAGGGGGGCTTGCCGTTTCTTCTGTCCCCGCTTACAAACGTAACTGCTCCCTTCTCTCAGGCACAGGTCGGCCTCAAAGATTTTTTAACTTGTCCAGAGACTCAGTGAATGTCCTTAGAACAAGGAGAATGAATAAATTGCCTTTTTTTCCCTTTTTTTCTGGTGCAGAGTATGAGCTCTGCTTGTTCCGAATCCGAAAGGAAGACATTTCGGCCCAGCAAATGCCGAGGTCAGCAAGGGTCACCACAGAACATTTCGTACGCTTCACCGAGGACTTAAAGTTGCACTCTGTAGCTCCTAAAAGTAACACCAGAGGAAGACATTGTTATTAGATTTCGGTCTTCCGCGCTGTGAGTCCCATGGGCCGAAGCGCTGAGGAAGGTGTTGGGTCTGAGTGGGGGAAATGGTGAGGGGTAACCCCTTTCCCTTCACAGCTGACACCGGAGGTTGCCACGCTTAGGGGTGTGAGGGAGGCACCGAGAAAGGCTGAGCTTCACGTGGAAATAATGTGCAATTGAAACATAACCAATTGAAATACATAATATATCATGCTATGGCATACTATGTTAGAATATGGCATTGGCATATTCATATGTAATAATATATAAAGCATTGCATACTATATAATATAGTGACATGTTTATAACTATTGTAATGTCACATATAATATATTCATATATAATAATCTATAGTATATTGTATATTGTATAATACATAGAGGTTTATAATGATTGCAAGATTATATATAATATATGTTGTATAGCTGTTACGTAACAATGCGTATATAACATGGTTTCGATGTGATCTGATACTATGTATCTGTAATGTAACCCTTCATATACACATGTGCATATACACACATGTAATCCGCGTGTGTCTAGTATCATGACTAGCAATGTCTTTTCCAAGTTTTGCCAGCTATTTGAAATAATGCAGATGCTAAGGGCTCATTTTTAATACCATTACAGACCATGTATTTCAGTGGCTTTTCATGAAATGGGCTGCCAAGGACATGCACTTTTTGGTTGGGTTGGGGGCTGTAGCCTTCAATTCCGGGTGGGCAGCAGGGAGAACAGTTACTGGAATCTTCCCTGAAAATGAGCAAAGTGTTAGACCTCTCTCTCTGAGCTGCGTTCTACCGGTCACTTTCTGCGTGCTTCCTACGGGGCACACACCCAGGTGGACGCGGGAGGGGACTCGGACTGAGCGGTGGCACGTGGCCCTGGCTCTGGGCTTCATGTGGGTGGACGGGGTGGGGAGGTAGCTCTGGGGGCCGTGTAGGGCCACACCCCAGTCTGTCTCTTCCTTCCCCTATAGGGTGTCGAGGGAAGTGGCCGGGGTCCCCGAGGGAGGGTGCGGCAATGCAGGAATTGTGGGGCTGCCTGTGTAGGGAAGGCCCCCTGCCCCGGGAGCCAGCTTCACAGGCAGGCCTGCCTCGGTTCCAGGTGCAAAGGCAGCCTTGCCAGCCCTTCTGGGGACAAGGAGGGAGACAGTGGTCCCAGGTAGGGGATGGCGGGGAAAAGAGCTTCTCTCTCTGCCACCCCATCCACAATGCGTCCATCCCTCCCCTTCAGCTTTCAGAGTAAAAGGAGAGGAAGTGAGTATGTGTTAGTAATTCCTTGACGAATGCTGCTCATTCACGGTGGTGAGATCCTCCACGTTCCCTGTGAGGAAGCGAAGGCCTCACCTGGGGAGCATGCCGCTCACTTCCTGTGTGTGCAGATTTGCCGTATAAGGGATGCTGGAGAGCGTGGTCTTGGTGCAGGAAATAGAATCCTTTACGCATCTGACTGTGAATGTTAAAATTCACCATCCAATTCAGGCCGGAGTGCGGGCCCGTGCGGGAAAGAATTCACGTGCAAGCAAAAGGCAGACAGCGAGTCTTTAGTTCATGTAATTTTTGCGTTCTCCAGCCTTAATCAGATATTACAGCTTGTCTTTCCCTAACATGCGGGATGATTTCTTCTTTCTCCTTGTGCTGTTCTGAGCTGATGTGGAGGTTTGCTCTCGTTTCCGTTCCAGGCTCCCCTGAGCTGAAGAAGTCGAAACTTGCTAAACCTGAAGGATGGGGTTTTTTTCCTCCCCTTTTCCTCTCTCATCACCTTCTCCTCTCTCATCACCTTCTCCTTCTCTTCCTCCCTGTTATCATTTTCATCCTAGGGACTGCTTCTCAGTCGTGGGCTCCCCATTCTAAATCCATGCACTGTGAAGACAATAGCAGAGAGAATATTTGGTGCCTTGCATGCCAGACCTGTCTCTTTGGTACAGCAGCACCTTTACAAATCGGGACTTTCCTTTGGAAATAGAAATGTTCTTTAGTTCTGTACAAAAGGGAGAATGTATATATTTATGGGCAGTCCAGGGGAGGTAAAGAGGTTTTTCTGGGTCTGCTGATTCTCAATTGCCTTTAGCTCAGCATAATTCATCCTCCGACAAAGAGGTGCATTTTTTTGCGGGGGGAGGGGGGACACATTGTGGTCCCTTTCAACTCATCCTGCAGGGGTTCATGGGAGGACTTATTGCTTGATGGGAAGTGGCAGAATGTGCTGAGAATCATGCAGGACTCAACGCTTTGGCAGATGTGAATTCATCACCTACTATGTGACTGCACCTACTGTGTAGGACATTGGAGAGCAAAGCACAGGGACACAGAACGACCGTCCTGTGTGGGTACGGGGTGACCTTCGTCCCACAGGTATAGATTTTTCATCGGCAACTGCTATGCGTTCTTTAGCCGTTGGCAGTTACGCCGTCACTCGGGGTGGGTAGGGACATCAGTCCACCCACACAGTCTCGTTGCTCTTCACAAATGTTCTGGGAGGCTGGCGGCACCCTCTCTTCTTTCCACCCTCGCCTGCAGTTGCCCTTCACCTTTTCCTACTTGCCTCTCGCTGCCACGGCGTCCCTGGAGGGAAGGGCGGGCCAGCCAACAGCACCTGGAACCAGAAATCCCGCCCACAACTTACTGTCTCACCCGCAGGCCGGCCCAGGAGAAGGCATACAGCTTCCGCAAATTCTCCTCCTGACATGTTTATGGTTAACTGGGCCAGCAGAGCTCATTTTACACCCGGACAAAGGTGGTCTGACGATGTTTTATTTCCTGTCGAGTCAAACAGGTTCGCACGTGCCGATCCCCAAACCCGTCGTCCGGCCGCTGGGGAAAGGAGTGCGCTTTCTCCGCACTCCCGGTGTCTTTCAGAGTTTGACCCGCACCCTGTTTCATTTGGATGCACATTTTAGAATCAATCCTTTGGCCTCCGACGCCAATATTACACCAATCTTTCTCTCACTGGCTTCTTTTCCTCTCTCTTCCCTCCACCTCATTTTTTCCTTTCTTTTCACTCTCTTTCCTAGCCCACGAGTCCAGCTGTGTGGCCAGGGTATGAGTAATTATCACTGAGCAGCTAAATATTGGCTTTATTTTTTATGAGAAAGGCTACGTGTTCTGTTCAGGCACATCCTATGTCTACTGAGGAGAACATAGTAAATGTCACTTTATTAGCAAGTTCGTACCCTTCCTCACGCTGAACGAGTAACATGCCTTTGTCGACTTCAGCCCCTCCTGGCTCAGTTTCCTAGCTTTCTTAGGAAGCTCTGCAATGCATAACAGGGCCCAGTTTTTACAGTATCAGGTGATTTTCCTATTACTTTTATGAGGTAGTTTAAGGCCCGGAGCAAAAGACTCTTTATAAAAATGCTTTAAAACAACATCTCACTTGAAATGCAATTGCCACCTCGGTAAGAGTGTTTCACCAAAAATAGCAAAACGCACAGCAGCTTCTCAGAGGCGGGAGTGTTTCACTAAGAAAAACACTGCGTTACCTATTCTTTCCCTGATGAACAGTCTAAATTAATTCGACCTAGGGGGTCCTCACTTGAAAATTTACTCACCAGTGTTTTTGCCATGTTCAAAAGTGGCTTTTGTGCATTTATAGTGCCATCAGAAAAGGCAGTTCCCCCCAATTATGACTGCCCTGAATTAGTTCAATGTACCTCATCCAGCCGGAAAAAGAAAAAAATGCAACTAATCTACTTTGAACTGAACAGAGAGCATCATCTGGACCAGAAAGTAACAGCTCAGGAGCTTGCCTGAATCTAAGAGTCCCACCCATAACTAGTTAGAGAATCGTGTTATATAGTTACCGAAATGCATCATTTCATCATAACACGGCGCATAAGCCACTTCTTCATCAATGGCACTATCTCACGTGTGGGATTTTACAGGAAGGAGGATTTTTAAACCTTCGTGTTTAAAGGATATCTTTCTTACGAATCAAGCTGTTTGGTGACCTGGAATGTGTTACTTAGAGTTCTGTTGCTAGATCTTGTCTTAATCCGTTTGTCCGTGGAAACAAACACAAGAATACTAAGCTTTTCGCAAACTATGTTGCACCGAGAAAAGGGAACATACCCTCCGTAGTTTTCTCCTCATAAATATGCGAGTTGTCCCTGAAATGATGTAACATATCATATAACACAGCAAAATGATAGAACATATGTACAATGTATTAAGTTAGGAAAGTGGGTGTTTAATATGGTGCCAAGTGGCCCGGGTGCATTCTCAGGAGTAATTCAAAATGTTTCAGCCTTCTATTTGGAGAAGGGAAGAACACCAAGACTCAAAGGTTACGCGCAGCTCAGATACCTACGTCCACGTCACTGACTTGCTCAAGCAGGGAAGATGTGACGTACGCAGAGAGCAGACGGCATGACCCGTGTCCGGAGGAGGAGAATTTATTTTACTGGTTTATGGCCAATAGCCATGTTTTTGTTGGTTTGTTTGTTGGTTTGGCCAACCTACTGTGTCGAAGGGACTCTACGGAAACTGGTGTTAATCCTTGGGGCTGTGTCTCCCAAAGTGAGACTTACTGCACCCGTTTTTCAGATGAGAAAACAGAGGCCTAGGATGCAAAGGGCATTTGCTGGAGGCTTCATATAAAGGAGATGGGCAGGTTCCCCCTCAACACCCTCCCCGCGTCCCCTGGGGGCGCTATTTGTGGCCGTGTATATTAAATATCCCGCCCCCCGCCCGCCCCGTCAGGAGAGTGTGACTTGGAGAAAGGCGGTGGTGTGTGAGTGTGTACTACACAGACCCTGGAGAGTTTGAGGAAGGACTTTACAACTTTGCCAACAAATTTAATCAATGCAGATGTCCCTCCTCTCTCACCCCTCAAAAAACGATTCCCCCAAATGCAGCTCATTCATGTAGCATTTGTTTCTCTCTTTTTTCACATTGTCATCGCAGCCGTCCAGTTGTGCTTCCATTCTTTCATTTCCTGTGCACTCGTTCCATACAAGGATGTTACGTTCTTCAGAGGAACCAAGGGCCCACGCCTCCGCTTTCTGCAACGCCGTCGCTCAAGGCTTTGTTCGGCAAGGGAGGCTTGTGTGGAATGGCAAACATTGCCGCTCCCGGCACAAGAGGAGAGCTCGTTTTCTCCTGCGCCCTCACCATTAGCGCCTGAGTCCTTTGCTACCTCATGTAGTCATGGGGCCGAGTGGCCCCTGGTGAGTAGGACATACGGCCCAAGTCCTTGTCCTAGGTCAGTCATATGCGTCCCGACACTTCCTTAGTGTCCTGTGATCACTTGTGAAGTTGTTTCCTTGAAACTCTCTCCAGTGTTTCGAGAATTCCGATTTCACTCGGCAACCGTGAGTGTCGAAAGCTAGCGCATGGGACAGTGAATTGAAAAAGGTATATTCAAGGGGGGGTATTGGGAGCCCCAGGAGACCAAAGAACGTGATTTTCTTGCTACACGGCAGTCCATCCTTGGCAGGTTAATGCACCTTCCTGGCTAGCAGCGGCGTGGAAGGAAGACTTTATGGAGATTGATGTGAAAAATGAGGCGGGGGTCCCGGCTAACGGGGGCTGTGCATGCGTGAGCAGCAGAGGGAGGAGGGGCGGGAGGCAGTGCGCTGGCAGGGCGGGAAGCCAGGGCTCAGCATCATTGTAATTGTAGATGAACTAATAATTATTTGAGATCGTTAGCTAATCAGCCAAACCTCGCAAGAGGCTGCTGACAAGCGGCAGTGAGGTAATTAAGGTGAAGCACGGCATCTGCATAGATTTACACTTTCATCGTTGTTTCCAAGACTCTGTCTCTGGAGACTTGGGCTTCTATTAAAGATGCACAGCAAATCAGAGAGGGGGGGAGGGTCCCAGCACCGCACCACCAATACTGCTTGGAGAAACACAGAAATGCAGATACCCCCCATCACGCAATTATCCGAAGACGCTCCTGTCTTCTTTCACAAAGCAGGCTCTCCTTGTTTTTTAAATTATGGACCATCACTAGTCGTCCTTGTTGGCCCCTTCAGTAAATGTTGATGCTGGGAACTCCGCAAGGACATTAGAGGTGCCTGTCAAATGTGTTACTGACCGCATGAGAAGTGACCATCTCTGTCCGTTCATTGAATGGTGCCTCCTCACATTTACGCGGAATTGGACGTTACCGTTTTACGGGAAATAGTCAAATCGCTTCCATTTACCGAATGCCTTGCGATGTCAGAGTTTGATGTATGAGTTGGACTCTAGTTTTACCCAACTGGACGTAGGGGTTGGAAAGTTAAAGGAAAGCATCGCTGAAGAGGGACCCCCCCCCTGCAAGAACACCCCACGTGCAGACGCGTCCGAGAGCGCGTTGCGATGCGCACAGCCTGGGCCACGAAGTCCTCGTCGACACCGTGCCTTCTCTGCACTGCCCGCTCGGCCTTGAGAAGTCAACTGTCAGTCTGTCCTCAGTTCCCTTATAAAGAAGGGGAAACAATTGTCCCCAGGGGCCCCTGAGATCTCTTCTAACCGGGGACCACGGTGGTAACCTCTGTTTACACTTGCTCTAAAATTCTGTTGGCCTGGCTCACAAACGACTTCCAATTGATCTTTTTTTTTTTAACGTTTCTCTTGTTCTTGTAAAAACTGCATTCTCCTCACGAGCTATCCTGTTTAAAGGGCAAGGCTTTGCCAGTGAACTTGATTGACTGAATGGACGGTGGACCACGGACAGAGCATCCATGGCAATAGGACTCCCAGCTGTCACCTGTTCAGCTCTGGAGTGCAAACCACCAGCTCGGCCACACCTTTTGACCCTCTCTGCCCGCTCCGGACCACACTGAGATAAGCCTCCCAAACTGGTCCCGTGAGGAGCCCGACTTCTACACTGTGCTTCCCCAATGCCCCAGCCAGCAGCCTGCACTCACAGCTCACATGAAGCCGTCCCAACTTTTGATGATATTGTGTCCACTCTCCTCCCGCCCTTAGAGGGTGACAGACGCCGGCACAGCTGGCCGTGGCCAGCTCTGAATGAGCCGCCCGTGTTTGCCTTCATCCGCGGTGCCGGAAGCGTGTCTTCAGCCGTCCCCCCAAACTGGAGACGGTTTCCCATGCAGGGGCGTGCGGGTCAGCGCAGGCTGACCACATGGAATGAGGTCAGTGGACACCGCTGATTTCCACTCTGCCCTGGGAAGTCCTCCGTTCGGGAGGAAACAGGGAATGATCTGTGTTAACTTCTCCAAGCACGAGAAACAAAAGCTGGTGGTTGGTAGCGTTCTGTTCCTAACAGCGAGGTACTTTTCCGGTCAGCCCAGACTGGCTGGGTTTTGTTTTTTTTGGCGGGGGTGGTACATCTGAAGGTCTGGGCAGACGGTTCAGCCAGCACATCGAGGAGAAACAGGGGTGCCAATGCTGAGGAAAGCAGGAGGGGAAGGGCCGGCTGTTTTCAGAGTTACCTTTTGTGCAGGAGCACACTCTGGGCCCACCTGTGCAATGCTGTCCCCGAGGAAATGTGACCACCTGGAAGGCAATGTATTGGACGGGTTGGGGAACAAATGTGCAGCTAACAGCTGTCATTTCCTCTGTCATTTGCCCCTTCTAAGTGTTGCCAACAAAACAGCGGAGCAGTTCACTGCCGGGATTCTCTGTGTGGGGTTATTTTGTCTGGGTTTTATCCTGGCCCACGAGGCGATCGTAGGCACACGCCTGTGAAGGCTTTCTTCCCTGTAACTCGGTGTTCTTACCTCCGGAGTCTGGAGGAAGAGGGACGTCAGATGAGGCGTTCTGGTTAGACGTGTGTGATGTGGCCGTGCCTCCCCGATTTCAGTGACAAACGAAGGGAGGCTCTTTGGTTCTAAGAGACGCCCCTCGGTCTCTCCAGGATTTGGGCTGCAGCGGCGTGTGGGTGCTTTGAAGGAGCCAGGCATTGTCCAGTTTGATTCTGAGGCGGTTTGCGCAGAGAGGCTCCAGGACAAGTTGTGGATTTGATCCCTCGGAAAGGAACAGACAGCGTTTCTGAAAATGGATGCTTTTGAACATAAAACGCAGACGCTGCAGGAAGGCAACCTTCTGTGTTTGATGCGCAGCTCCTTTCATGTTCCCACCGCTTTTTCCGGTAAAATTACAGAGGCGACTGTGCTGCTGTTTAACCGCTGTCTGGAGACCGTGCCCTCAGATCTTTTGGTATTGACCTTGAGACACTGCTCGCAGAAAATGCACCTTTCAAGCGGGCCTATTTTGATTTTTTCTTCATAAATAGATGTGCCGGTGTGGCTTTACGGTTCAGTTCGTCCGGCCAAGCATCCTACCTTTTAATGTCAAAGGCAGGTGAACCTCTTACAAAGGGCCACTGAGACGTTTTTGGCCAAGGTTTTTGGTAAAGAAGGACATCACATTGTGGGCA
The DNA here is from genome assembly GCF_022682495.2 of Desmodus rotundus. Taxonomy (NCBI): domain Eukaryota; kingdom Metazoa; phylum Chordata; class Mammalia; order Chiroptera; family Phyllostomidae; genus Desmodus; species Desmodus rotundus. Next base: position 99,054,267 of record NC_071400.1, on the reverse strand, counting down.
TTTATGGGCTAATTCCCACGCCCTATCGGTTTGAGGGGGTGGAAAAACCCGGGCACGAATGCCCCTGGGTTTTTTTTACGTGGGGTGGAAGCACAGAGGTGGCTAGGGTGGGGTGTGGCGTTGTCCCCTTCCGCAGTGCTGACGTCAGGGGTGGCATCAAAGGTAGGCATGCAGCTGCCCCCTGGCCTCGTGCGGCAATCAGAGGTGGACCCTAGAACTGCCCACTGCCCCAGAGCCGAAATCGGCTTGATGTCACCGGTGGGCAGACAGCTGTCTCCTCCCCGGCGCTGACATCGGAGGGGGGTGAGGGGACACCATGGCGGACTTCTGAGGGGAGACAAGCGTAAATAAGTGACTTGTGGGTTTTGAGAGAACACGCATTTTCCTAATCATGAAAATGACGTTAATGAGCTGACTGGGCACAATTAGCTTAATCTGTACCAACCGCTCTTGCTCACTTCTGTCTGTGGCATTCGAAGCCAGAGGCGGAGTCGAAAAGGTGGCCCAGGGCAACCAGTGGCTGGACGAAGACGGGCTCCAGGTTGTGGGAAATTGGCGTGATGCCAGAATCGGGTCATGATCGGATTGTGCAGGAGCGAACAGGCTTCACCGAGAAACTTAAAATTCACAAGTTTGAAAGCTCAAGAGTGACTGGCTTAGGTTTCTTTATCTGTGACTTTTTTTTCAGATTTTTTTTTTATTGTTGTTCAAGTACAGTTGTCTCTATTCACCTCCCCCCACTGTTCATCAGTGACTTTGTACGGCAAAAAACTGTGTTTTTTTATTATTCCCTAACAAAAAAAAAAAGATGAACCTGCTCAGTTTGCTGATCAAAGGCGTTTCCGACTCCGTCAGGCCTCCGGTCTTCCGTCCCGTGACAGAAGAGAGACCTGCTAGCCAGTGAGTACACTCGTCCAGCCCTTGGTGTCTGGTGGGTATTTTCATGTTCATTTGCTCGAAGTCCCGTCAAACTTACCATGGACGCGTGTGGGGGGAGGGAAATGCAAGGCAGAAATGTACCAGAGTTTGTAGGATCGTTTGTGACTCTGCGTTCGGCGGGGCTCCACACTCGCCCAAGTGTATCGTCCTCAAGGCGTCTTCTCCCAAACCTCAGAGGTGGGGGCGGCACAGCAGAACTCAGTCTGATGGAGCAGCTCGGAACAAAGCCCAAGGGTTGAGACGGCAGTCCCTGCTACGGAGTGGAATTACCGTATACCGAGAGTGAAAGGTTTGTCCCTTTGCGTCCCTACAGCTTCATTTAAACGTCAAAGGAAATCACAGTGGCAGGCCTTTCACAATCCAGGGCGGGGGGCCAACATGGACTTTATTTATTAGACACTGTGTATTTATTCTTACATGTGGACACGCCACTCACCTGCAAAGTGTTGAACCATTTGACGCAACACACCTATCGGGACTTGTTTCCCACAGCTGGAAACAGCTTTTGAGGTTGTTGATTTCGATGCCTTTTAGTGCTTCTGCCGTTTTTGTTTGTTTGTTTGTTTCACCTCTTCCACATCGGCAAAATGTTTCCCTTGGAGGAATTTTTTCATCTGGGGAAACAAAACAAAAAAAAATGTTGCTTACAGCAAAATTGTGTGACGAAGGCGGGTGGGGCACAGGGGTCATGCCAATTTTGGTCTAACACTGCTGAAAACTCAGTGTGGTACAGGCAGGTGCGCTCCTAAATCACCCATCAACAAATGGGCAAATGCATTGAAGGAGTTTTCCAGGAAATGTCTTTGCAGCCGAACGCAGCCTCTCACAACAACACCAGCTGGTCCGCTAATCCAGATGGCTCCTAGAACACTTCCCTAGTGGGGGAAGCCTGTCCCGCAAGGGGTGTGCCCCACAGAAGATAATTCTCATTTTTTGGGGTCCCCTTTCATCCGTTATGTTTTAATTTTGTGGTTCTCAGTTTAAAGCTTTACATGGTTTATACTTGGCTTGTTAGGAAATAAGAATATTCGGCCTAATTTTCATTGCTTGCCGACATATCCTACCCTCTTACTGACACGAAGCATCAACTAAGAAGTCACACCCTTCTGCTCTCCTGGAACAGGCCGCACGTTAACTAGAAGCCGGACTTCGGTGCGGGCCGGCTGAGTGTTCCACTGCTGTCCAGCATCCGTTCTGTCTCCTGCACTGACTTTGGCTGGACGGGGTCTGTCTCCTTCCCACCGCTTTCTCATCCGCTTCTCATTTGCAGCGTGTCGGGGGGCGGGGGTGTGGGGCCCCCCACCACGTTTTTTGCTCCTTCGGCATTTTGGCATTCTTCCATTTGTAAACCCCCAACACGGTGTTTTCCTCACCCAGGTCTCTGTCGGCCAGCCTGTGTGGGCATCAGCCGTGGGCATTTGTTCTCGCACTGTTTGCAGATTGAATAATGGACCCCAAATACAGAACATGCCCCTTCCCGGGCTATGTACAATCTAATCTGAGTATAGTAGATGCTCACACGTGCCCTGAGCCTTACTTCTTGCTTAGCCTGCAAAGCTATAAAAAGGGTGTCAGGGAGGAGAGAAAAAGCTACCTGTCATAGAATTCCTTCGCTGCAGGATGAATTTATCGCCGTTCTGCTTGTAGACTCTCTCCTTGCATTATTCATCTGCAGTGCCTGTCTCCCTCATCAGAATGCTCATTGCTTGCGGGAAGATGTGCCACATGTCTTTGATCCGGGGATCTAAGGCTCTGCAGTCCCCAGAGGGTGCGTCCCTGTGGACTTACAAGAGACGCCGCCACCTGGCCTGAAAGACCAGATGCAGAAACGAGCCTGTTGCTCCCCTCTGCCCCAAACCACGGCGCCGAGGCCCACCTTCCGGAAGGCAGCAGGGCTTGCCGTGGCGGGCACCCCCGTTCCCAGCTGCAGAGGGCCTCTGGCTGACACGGCACCACTCAGCACTCGGCGTGGCTCCTGCTTTCTTTCTCACTGATGCCGTCTGCTCCGAGCCTGGGTTTCTGGTCACTGTTAAGCGTCCCTTGAGGGCATGCCACGTCCTGCCTTGGGAGAGCCTGACACAGCCAGGCACCCAGAGCAGTCTTTCCACAAGCAGTTGTTGGAGCGTCGCCCCGAGGGTGTGAAGGATGAGCTGTAATGAAAGGCAGTTTCACTTGCATAATTATAAGCCCAAGGCGGACTGGAACGGGAGGTGCTGAACTGCTTCGGAGCTGCTTGGGCTGCTTGCTGCCTCTGGGCTCTGCGTGCAGACCACGGGGTCTCCATCAGCCTAGTCCACACTTGACCTCTCCTGTCGATGCCTGAGAAGCACGGCTGTGTGAGGAGTTACGAACAACACCCTAAGACACTGAGGCCGGGCGGCAATGCCCCAACACATTCCAGGGAAGAAGCTAGAAAAATGTCGTTGTGCAATAAACAGCGGTCTGATTCCCCTCGTGCAGGTGTTCTGACCTGGGCCTCGGGGACCAGTGAGGAGGGACGAAACATCCCCTGAGAGTGTGTACAATGCATGTACACGTCTGCACGGAGAGGAGCTGTGCCCTGGTCAGGTGGTCAAAGGGATTGCTTTTGAGAATATGCGGAAGAAAGGACGGAGTGCATTTCCAAAGACAGCCGTGCAGAATCTGGGCTGATTGCAGCGGGAGAGACAGTGGCCCCGGGCGTGGGTCCGGGTGAAGGGTCACCTGCCTAACAGCAGGCTACAGTGGCCAGGCTGCTGCCCATCCACCCCACGTTCTCAGCGGTTTGAGTAAGCTTCAGCGCACGGAATCATGCTGCACACTGAGGTAGCTCTTTTGAGGTCTGTCCACTCCAAGGTCAAGAGACAGGAAAGCAAAGGGCGTGAGGGCTGGTGGTGAGGGGAGGGGAGGGAAATGTCTTTTCAGCATTCTTTGCCACTGGCCAAAAAAAAAAAATCCCTGTCTTATCCGAGCTGTCGATTGGCCGCGACCTCACAAAAGGGAGATTATAGAAGCTGCCAGAGCTTTGCCTTTATTCTTGTCTCAACCCGCACTGGACCCTTTCAGCCTCCCCTTTCAAATTCCATTCTAGGATTTCTCCTGGTGATGGATGGGCATGAGCACTCACTCTCTCTATTCTGCCTTTTTTTTTTTTTGGTCTCCTGAGCCCAACTTAATTCGATTTTCCTAGGCAAGCAATTTTTCGACCCTGCACCTTCTCTGGATCAATCGGGCCGTTATAAATCCTGACTGTGTCATTCACAGGAGCTCAGCGCCATCCACGCTGGACTCGGGAAGCTGGTTACGCATGCTGGAGGCGCGCGCTCCCTCCGCTGTCTCTCCAGGGTTCTTCCTGGCCTGCAGGGAGGGTCGCCGATTTTGCAAATGCCAGTGTTTGATGACGGTGGGGTACCGGGCATAAATCAACTTTCCAGACGTCAAACACGGTGCTTTAAAAATCTGTCAAATGCAAGAGGCATCATCTGGTAATAAGTTAAAGAGAAAACGCCCCGCTGCTATGCAGTCGAAGATATTGATGGGGCTGAGCCCTCTGACGATGTTCAGTGGGGGTCTCTACACCCCTTTGGAGGTTAGCTGAACATCCTTTTGCTAATGACACGCAGGTCACGTCTCCCTGTTTTCCCTGAGTTTATTTGTGTAGGGACAGTGCAAACGCCGGGCAGAACTGAGGGTCCCTCAGCACACACCTGCCTGGCCCACTGAACTGCCAGGCCCGCCTGCCTGCCTGCAGAGGCGGCCACAGGAACAGTGTTTCACTGTCAGAAGCTGCTCGATGAAGCAGGAGACAATCGGAATCGTATTAGAACTCAGGCCCAGAGTGTATGTCTCCCCCATGCTTGACACAACCCAGTGGGATGTGGTCTCCCTGACATCCAAACGCCGTGGATTCTCGGAACGGAAGTGTTTACGTTTTCAGTTGCCTCGTTGCTAAAATGCATGCCTTGCTCACGGAGCACCATTTTCACGTGAAAGAAAGCAAGCTAGGTCCACCTCCGACTTCAGGATTTGGGGGGCATTTCCCGGGCAGTCACGGCAAGAATAACAACGAATTGTCACCCATGCCAATGTTTCACAGGGTCTGGTACAGGAAGACCATTGGGAGGAGGTCCCTGGTGGTTTTAACAAGTGAGGCGTTCGGTGCCACCCAACGCAATGTGTGAGTATTCGGAAGATCTGGTGACGTACGGAAGCACTGGTTCCTAAATGACTATCGCTTCCTGTTATAAAATCAAGCGTGGGGCTGAGAGATCCATTCAACATGCGAGACAGACCCGTGATTTTTAACATAACAACCGAGGAAGAGATCATCAGTACCGGCTACACACTCCAAACCTCAAGTGATTTGTAAGAAAAGACTGTTTTCAGTTGGGGGAGCTATCCGAGAAGAACAGGCACAATTATCTCTAAAGGCTGTTAAAATTCCTCCCTCTTTCCCAGCTGTAGGTCTGGGCAAGGCTGGATCTTCTTCATGAAGCCCACCCAAAACCACGCATGTGAGCAGCCTCGCTAGCTGCTGTGACGCCGGGTGTCAGGTTTCCGTGAGTGCAAAACCAGTAACAGTCTCCTGCCTTTCACGTTGCACGTGGCAAAACGTGCTTATTTCTCAGAAGCAGGCCATTGATCTTCGGACGGGGCAACAGTAAGCGAATAGTACAGACACACCTCGGGGTTAGTTTGCACTTTGACATTACAGGAGAGGCATCCTCCAAAGCTCCTTGGGACCCCCGGGCGTCTGTGAGGGCGGAAGGGGACCCGGGAGCCTGAAGGCTCAGCGCTGCTACTTGACACTGTGTGTCTGGAAGGCAGACGACCCCGAAAGCCTGCTGGGGGAGCTTGATCCAGACGGAATCTTTGGCCACGTTTTCTGAAAGTTTCTAATTCTGGGGCATGATTCGGGCCCAGCGGCCTCACTCGCCGTGGCTGATGGACGAAGTGTGGGCTTGTGAACAGTGGCTAGTGTGACGCGCGTTGGAAATGACAGGGTGGGCACCGCCGTTTCGAAATGACAGGGGAGTGAGCGTGGTGGTTGGCGGGGAGGCCGTCACCAGCCTTTTACTGTTTTTTCCGGGCCGTTGGTTGCTGCGTGATCTTTTCAGCCGCGGACGCCGGCCACTGCGTTCCCACGCGTTTTCTGTGGGCGGGCAATCAGGCGGCTCAGATTCGATGCTCCGAATAAGAAATGTGCTTATTAGTTGTGTTCCCATTTAGTTTATTCATTCGGGTGTAAAACACAAATGTTCTTATTTACCAAACTACTTACAACGAAGCAAGAACAGCTTGTTCAATGCTGCCGTTTCAATGAAAGAGAACAGACTACAGTTTAAAAGAGATGATTTCTTCATAATTCCCAGGGTATTCATCTTTAATGCGAAACCATAGAAACTGAGAGAGAGGAAAAAAAAAAAAACCACGGGCAGACTTGTTTCATCTAGAAAAAGACATAATGAATAGTGGCAGGGAGAGAGGGGGATAATGGGATTCAAGTTGAGTTTCCAGAGCAATAGATTTATAATAAGAGTCTTAAAGAAATAAAAATATATCCTCAAAAAACAATCCACCAAGATTTAATTTCATTTAACACATTTTGAGCACCTATGATTTATTCCACCACACCCCACTATGACAGAGCGCTGCATGTACGGAACAGAGCTGTTTTCTTTTCTCTTCTTTTTCCAAGAATTCAAGTCTACAGCAAGGACTGCAGAGCTGTGCAGAGCCACGCAGATTTGAAATATCGTGGGGAAAGTTAACTGGACCGCAGACTCGCCTTGCGCCATGGAAATAAGGGTAAAAGCTGCAAGACAGGAAACAGTTAAAAGCAGCAACACACGAAATGTTAAAATTTGGGATTATAAACACAAGTCGCAAAAGAAAACTACAAAAGAGAATTAATAGTATGTCAGCAGTGATTTGGGCAATTGTAGGTCTGAAATGAAGGGAAGTGGGTGAGATGGGGCCTGTGCTCGTCAGCGACGGGGGGCTGAGACCCGAGTGCGCCCTCGACCTTGAAATCGGAAGGACCAACAGCATCAGATGTGCACAGGGACATGGGGCAGCTGGAACTTTGATAGACGCTTAGTAGGACAGTAAAAGGCCACAACGATGTAGGAGAAAGTACTGAAAATTCCATTAAAAAAAAAAAAAAAGCAAAACAGGACCCTATGACCTAACCTCCTGTATGTACCCGAGGGAAGCGAAAACTTAGGTTCAAATCGACTTGTGCCAGAAAATGAAGAGCAACGGGATTTTCACCAGGTTGAGAGAAAAAGATAAAAAGGGAGACGGGCAAGGTTTCTATCAACAGGACAAAAAAGAGATAAACGACCTGTGCGTTTGCGTGCACAGGCCTTGGGAAGCACAGTAGGGATAATTCTATGAAAAGTATTGGGCTGCACGCGGGTTCCGCTGAGTCGAGCTCTACAACAGGCCAGGGACGCAATGACCATGCAGGGCCCGGGGGTCCACGCCCTGATAGGAACACTCTTCTGCTCGTCTCCTCATCCAACTCATTTCCTTGCGGTGACACGGGCCTGCACTGCTTTCCCCGAACTGAGGGTCTGTCTCATCATCATCATCTTCTATGCCCAGGGTCACAGTGCTTGGGTGACTCTATCACCAACTCTTCCTCCTGGACTGACTCGGTCATCGGCTGTTTCCCCTGGACCTACTCGGTCATCGACTGTTTCCCCTGGACCTACTCGGTCATCGGCTGTTTCCCCTGGACCTACTCGGTCATCGACTGTTTCCCCTGGACTGACTCGGTCATCGACTGTTTCCCCTGGAACGACTTGGTCACCGACAATTTTTATTTTTTGCCTCTCCAATGCGGTCATTATTTTGCCCATATTATCAACTTATTTGGCCTGAGTGGTTTCATCAATGACTTGTTTTGCCTGTGTGACTCAGTCATGGATTAACAGTGCCTGACTGTCTTGGTGATGGACATTGTCTAATTCAGTCATCCACTTACTTTCCCTGGCTGACTTGGTCCTTCTGTTTTCCCTAGATTGCCACTATTATAAGTGACTTACTTCCACTTACTGGTCTTCAGCTGTTTTCTCTTGATTTGGTCATCAACTTATCCTGCCTGACTGGTTTGTTCATCTACTAGTTATGCCCGGCTAACTCCATTATCGACTTATTCTGTCTGGCTCTGTCATCGGCTTATTTTGTCTATCTCACTTGGTCATTGATTTATCTTGCCTGATTCAGACATTGATTTATTCTGCCTGAGTGGTTCTGTCATCGACCAACTTTGCCTGGCTGACTCAGCCCTTGACTTGTTATGCCTGGTTTGGCAGTCTATTGCTTCTGCCTGTTCCACTGGGTCATCAGCTTGTTCTGCCTGGTCACCTCAGCAATCAACTTGTTCTGCCTGGCTCGCCAATCTACTTATTTTGCCTGGCCGCCTCGGTGATTAGCTTGTTATGTCTGGCTCGGTGGTCTACTTGTTTTGCCTGGCTCCCTCGGTCATCAACTTATTGTGCCTGGCTCACTCAGTCATTGACTTATCCTGCCTGGTTCTGTCATTGACTTGTTTGGCCTATCTGGCTTAGTCGTGGACTTACTTTGCTTGGCTGACTTGGTGTTTGACTTCTTTTTCCTGGACTAATTGGACCATAGATTGTTCCCCCTGCGCTGACTGGGTCATTGACTAAGTTCCATGGAGTGATTCCGGTCTCAGTTGTCTGTCCCCTGGCTAATGGAATGGTTACTCGTCATCTCTTTAACCATTTTCCTTAGAATGACACAGTCACGTACTGTTTTTTATTCACTAGGGGATTTACATGTCATTTGGGCATCTAGATTTTCCTGGATTGACTTGATTACCTGTTCACAGAGTTGCCCGTCACCGACTCTTTCCTGGTGGACTTCGTCTTCGACTATCTTCCCCGCACTGACTCGGCCATCAACGTGTCTCCTTTGGGGGAGTCCGTTATCACTATGTGCCCGGGACCGAGTGCATCATGAACTCGTTCCCTTGGATTGACTTAGTCACACTTTCCTTGGGGACACCGGGTCGTGGGCTGTTCCCCATGGAGTCAGGAGATCACTCCCGGTCTGCCATCTCATTATTAACTGTTTTTTGGGGAGTGATGCGCCCATAGGTGATATTCCCTCGGCTGAGATTTTACTCATCTCTACCTACTGTGTTCAGTGGCTGACTTGTCATCCACTTACTTCCTCTGACAATTGGTCATCAATTTTTATTTTATTCTTTTGCCTCTCTGCGTTATTATTTTGCCTGTCTGACTCAGTGATCAACTTATTTGGCCTGAGTGGTTCCGTCATTAACTTGTTTTGCCTGTGACTCAGTTATTGATTAATACTGCCTGGTTGACTTGGTCCGTGACTTTTTTCCTCTGGACTGCCTTTATTACCAATGATTTACTTGCACTTACTGGTCTTCAGCAGTCTTCTCTTGATTTGGTCATCAACTTATCATGCCTGACTTGTTCCATCATCGATTTATCCTGCCTGGGTCGGTCATTGACTTGTTATGCCTGCCTGACTCACTCATCGGCTTGTTTTCTCTGGACTGGTTTCTCAATCACTGATTTGTTTTCCCTGATTTGACTTGGTCTTCAGTTCTTCCTAGGAAGGACTCATGTTTTTCTTGGACTGGCTTGGTCATCAGTAGTTTTCCACAGGTCCAGGGGATCATCGGGAACCCCAGGTTGCTGGATCCCACAACTACGCCTGGCTAGGAGTGGTCACCTCCCTCTATGCTGATACCTTCTCACAGCTCCCAACACCCCTTAACGGGAGCGGAACTTCGCATATTTCTGCAATTCAGGGGTAAGCAGACGACCCCCACGACCAGGCTGCGTGCAGCTGTTCCCCAGCCCTGCCTTCCAACCCTGGTCCCAGTTTTTCCAGGAGTGATTTCCTCATAGGCTATTTTCATTCACCTGAGATTTCAGTCATCTCCATCTATTCCACGCCGCCCCCCGACCCCACCCCGTGACTGACTAGGTTATCCACTTGTTTTGCCGGATTGTCTCGGTCATTGATTTATCCTGCCTGTTTGACCTGGTCATCGATGTATTATGCCTGGCTCCTCCGCTGCTTTTTTGCCTCACTCGGTCATCAACTTATCCTGCCTGACTCAGTCATTGATTTGTTTTGCCTGTGTGACTTGGTCATCGACTTCTTTTCCCTGGCCTGTCTCCTCGGTTATTGACTTGTTTCCCCTCACCTGACTTGGTCTGCAGTTCTGCCCAGGACCGACTCAGTCATGGGTTGCTTGGATTGACTGGGTGGTCAGCTGGTTGCCACACATTCAGGGGATCATCGACCACCTTGCCATCGCATTATTCATGTTTTGCTTGGAGTGATTTCCTCATAGGCCACTTTAACTCCTCTGAGATTGCACTCTGCATCAACTCCTTCTGCTGACTGCCTCGGTCATTGACTTATTTTGCCTGACTAGCTCAATCATTGACTTCTTTCCCCTAGACTGACTTGGCCGTCAAAGTCTTCCCCGGAGTGACTCTATCATCGATTGCTTTTCCAGTCATCCCCGGAGTGACTCTATCATCGATTGCTTTTCCTGGACTGAGGCTGATGCTCTTTCCTCTCTAGGTTAGTTTGTGAAAGTGCGGTTGCTGGAATTGGAAAGTAACATTTTTAAATGAATCTGTGTGGATGTACACATGTATCGCACACACATGTACATCGATGCACATCTGTGAATTGCATTCTGAAGATTTATGCCAGGTTGCATCGCAGCCAAGAATGTACGATGCACGGGGGCGGGGGGGGGGGTCGCTCTCCAAAGCCTATTAGTTTCCAAAAGTTAAAATTTCCCCCCAGAATGACAGGCGAGGAACGGTATCTGTTGTGCATTTAACGTTGCGCTCATTTTTGTGGCCTGTTTATCGCTGCTTACGGCCCACTGATTGCGTTTCGCTCTGCTTTCCTCTAATTTTCAGCGTGCTGGGGGCCACTGTACGTGCAACGCAGGCGTCACTGTCTTTGTAGCAAGTTGTCATTCGTGCAAACCCAAATGTATGGTCTATCTCCACCGCAGCTTTTATGGGGGATCCTTGGGCACAGTGAAATGACAAGAAAGTATGTGTAGGTTGCAATATTCTCTGGGCCCGCTCCTCCGAGATTCGGCCAATGCACTGGGCAGCCACCGATCGCGCCGATGGATAGAAACAATGCTGCTTGCCCGAAACTGCCATGCTTGTGACCTGCAGCTCCGAGTGACCCGTGCCCCGCGCGCCCGATTCATGGGGTTTTAAACATCTGACTGCATTAAATGGGGTTTTACAGACAATCCTGAACAACGTGTGCAAAAAAACTGCACCTTCCAATAGAAAAGTGCAGGTTGCTCGAGTGGAATTTACAAGGCACGTACATCTTTTATGTGCCTGTGTGTGACGTATACCAGAAGCTCCCAACACCAAGCGAAAATGATGGAAAACAACATTCGAGGTGATATTATCACTCTTACAGAAAAGAGACTTTAAGGCAAATATCATTAACGGAGACAAAGAGGGACACTGTGGGGCGTACACACAAATAAATTTCATTCACAGGTTTAGACGCTACGACACCTTTTCTAAATTTGTACACAATGAACAATATTTCTCATAACGAGAGAGAAAGCCACAAGCAGGTATTGATAGATTTACATGTGTCTGTAATCGTAGCTGATGGGACAGGCAGTCAAAAAGAATTTTAACGATGGAATGAAGGGAGAAGCAAAAGACACGGATGATTTAAATGCCACAATTAGCGTGTTGATACCGTGGGCGTGTAACAGAAGTTTGAGCCAGTGAGGGCAGGCCGTATAAAACGCGGAAATGGGAAGCCGGCAGAGGACATGGGTACATGCCATGTCCAGTCTCCACACACTAAACCGGCAAGAAGTAAGCAGAGAGCATGCTCTGAACACAAAGTTAAATTGGAAATCAAATAAAAATATAATTGGAATGCCATATTTTTCACAACTAAAAAACAATGCTGCATAGTAGCGGGCAAAAATGAATGTACCAATGCAAATGAAAACTGGAAAACGTAAACAACTTCTCGTATGTCAGAATTAGCAAAATGCCACCAAATGAAATCAGAGAGAAATTTAGAGATGGAAATGCTTGTATGGTGAGAAGAGAAAGAGAGACAGGCTGAAGCACAGGGAAACCATCATTCAACCTAAGAATACAGAAAGTGAGAAATGAGGTAATGGAGATGAAAACATAAAGTAAGGGTGTAAAACAAAAAACCACAGAGGAACAGAGGCGTTTGGGTCTCTCATGGGCTTTCTGCCTGTCCTGATCGGGTCATGCTGTGGCCTGCTGTGGCCAGGGGAAATGCACCCCGCAAATGACCCTGCCCGCCACGCTGGCTCTTGGTCACCACCTCGTGGCCTTTAGCGAAAGCCACACAGCAAGTCGGAGAGAGATGGCCGCCCAGAGCCACAGTCCTGGCCCACAGTGGGTACCGCCGAGGACATGGCCACGTGAGCATGAGTGTGAACACACGTGCCAGTGAGGGCAGCAGTTTCCACGCGCACACAGCAGCTTGCGTGTTTCGGATACGTGACGTGCAGGCTCTACGTGTAAATGGTGAGCCGACAATACCATTTCTTATCCGAAATTCCTCATCAGACTCATCCAAATAAAACACGTGGGAACACGTCATTAAACCAGAAGTCATGGGTGCAGCACACGAAGTGTTTACGAAGCTGGAAGGAAACGGTCGAAGCAAATCAAATGTACAACTTTTGCTGACTGCGTTTTCCCAGCGATAAAGACTCGGCGGCTTGGCATTCGCATGTTACACGCGATTCATGAGATTTCGGGGGGTTCCCTCCGCATCTACAAGGCGGGACTCTATGTTTTTCTCATCCCGAGAATCGTGCCCAGAAAGGCAATCTGGTGTTTTACATTCCTTTCATCTGCCAAGAAAAAAAAAACCAAAAAACACCCACTTTTACCTTCTGTTAGAAATCTGTGAAATTCTCACACAGTGGATTTTCTAAAAAACATCTCTCCAATCCAATATAGTTCCTAAGAGAGCAATTTATGCATTAACGAGGATGAGAAAGAGTGAAAATACTGTAATTCATGGTTTTCAACGGTGCATTCCGCGTTGCTCAATCCCACCATAAATGGAAGTGTTTAAAGATTAGGTACTAAGACCACAGTAAGCACTTTGTTAACACTTTATTGCAAAGCCGGGATAAGTTGGTTATAAAAGTGGCTAAACATTCTAATGCACCAGTGGCCTGAAAGGCCCTGGTAAGGCAAGGCCCACACACACGGACACAAGAGATAACTATGCCCTGAACTGATAAACACTATAAAATTTAGAGCATAAGTTAATTATCAGCTCCAGATATGATAACATGAATGCAAGGGAGGCTGTTAGCAACACGAGGAATATTCGGGGGGATCCCAAAGCAAACAAAACCTGCAATAAGTGTGTATTTGAAGCTTTTCAAGAATGTGAATTTTGGTCAGATTATGGGGCGGTGGGAGGGCAATTTGCAAAATGTTAACATTTACGACGTTGACAAAAACCACGGCAACCTCAGAGGTCTGTTCCATGCCAGGCTGCCCGAATGTTGTCGATCAATAGATACAAAAACAGGTTGGCAGAGGCCTGTGATTTACGCTGAGAACTGTGTTATTCTCGGATGAGAATCTCTCCCGTTTGGGCCCGTGAAATGCGTCACCAGCAGTCCCTGGGCACGAAGCCGGCCTTCACGGATGTTAATTGGCCGCTGAAGTCCAAAGCTTAGAAACCAATTACTCAGATTTCCAGGTAGTTCGCTTCGATGACCACCCCCAGGTTCTTTGGGGTAGAAAGAATGCATCGTTGAACTACACTGTGGGCATGTGTATTATCTTCATGAATTTTTTCTTTAAAAAGGCTATTTTCTTGGAGTGTTGAATTTCTTTTTGTGCCAGACATTTTTGGAGGATTTGCTAGAATTTCAGACGGGATGTTTTTCGTGAGGTTTGGGGACAGGGATGAGGAGGGTGAGTGAGGTCAGCATTTTGCCTGCAAGGCACAACTTAACTCAGCAACAGAGACAAATATTTTAATGCAGTATCTTTTTTTAAAAAAAGGAAAGTTTGTGTAAACCATCCACAAGGAATAAAAACATCAAAATTTTGAATAAAGATCAGGGCCATGCAGCGACAGAACAAATTGGAGCCCAGAGGAAAAGGAAATTCAGTAATACTGATGTGGTCTTTACTTCAATTAAAATTTGTTTAATCGTTCAATTATAGTTGTCCTCGTTTCCCCCCAATTTTGGCATTCTGTTCTTCGCACATGGTTTGCATTAATTCTTAATTTAAAAAGAATGTTGCATTAAGATATTTATGTCCATCACTGAGTTTCTGTGCTCCCCCAGAAGTGCATGCCTCCCTCTGCTCACGTCCCTCCCAGGCCTGGCTCCGGGGACGGCCGGCATTTCTCCGTCCTGCTCCCGTTCAGGTGCTGCGTCTGCATTCAGTGTGGCACCTGTGACGGCGAGCGTTATCTGGGCCACGGCTGGGTGACCCATCTTGGCAAGGAAACCAAGGCTCGCTGACTTGTCATTGCAGTTCGGTCATCCTTGCTGTGGCAAAATGTCGTCGTTCGTGGCACCAAACAGATCAGAAAGCGAACGGGGCCACGCGTCCACTTGGCTGTGGAGTGACAGACGACACAGGCCCCTAAGCCAGCTCTCTCGGTCGTAACTTACCACACGTTTGCTCTGGTAGTAAACACGATGCATCGTAGGTAGCGTTTAGTCACTCACACCCACAGGTCAGACACCCTGTGTGCCAGCCAGTGTTCTCATAAACATAACGGGGAAGCTGTGCACACTTTGGCTTGCCTATCACACGCATGTGCACGTGTCCGAGGAGGCCCAGGTGTGCCCACACCTGTGTACACATCTCTGCACTCACCGTGGGCCACGTCCCAGGGATTTCATGGCCAAGGTCACAAAGGTGAACATAGAACAGACCCGCCCCCTGCCTGCGGGAGCTTGTAGTCACAGTGGGAAGATGGCTGGGCGACTCCTGCGGGAAGAGGCAATGTCGCGTGCAAGGCAAACAGGAAGCCTGAGTGAGGGGCAGCAGTGTCCTCGATTTCTTTACCCTAAAAAACCGAGAAGTTTACTAACGCCCCGTAACTGGGAGAGGGTAGGGCCATATCTGTGTTTCTAGCTGGGAACAGGGCATGCATGGATTTGGGGTCAAACCCTATGGGACTGGCTGGTTTGCACTGGTCCTGAAGGCAAGCAGGTGAGGGGCCCAGGCGGGCACCCAGGTCCTGCAGGGCCCCAGCCGCTCCTCTGATGGGCTTGCTGAGCTCTGTCCTGGTCAGACAGGCTCGGTTTGGGCCAACCCACCATCGGCGATGGCGGCCGTGGAAACCATCATGTGTTCGACATGAGTGTGTTTGTGGACCGCCGTTCCAGCGTGGTGCTGCTCTCACGCCCCTTTCTGAAGCCAAGTGGTGCAGAGGGTCATTGGTGGGGGTGTCGTGGGGTAGCTGGGAGGGCACACAGGTGATGTGCCCGTGTGCCACGCTCGTTCCTTCTGTAACTAGCATGATCCTTTTCAACAACTTTTCACCGATCTATGTGTCAGTCACTGGAGTTCTTTATTCCTAAGAACTGAAGTTCCTTTTTTTATCGGGATGTTGTGAGCATTGGCTGAACTACACATGGAACATGCCCAGAAGGGTGCCCGGGAGACTCTAAGCACTCCTGCGTGTTAGAGAATACGGCCGCACGGCCTCAGGAGAGGTGTTCCTTTGCAGACCAAGCTGAGGGAGGCGCCTGGCGGCCGTGTCCACATGCCCATCTGGTAAGAAGGTCAAAAGCATGATGCTGAGGTGGACAAGACGTGCCAGGTCCAGAGGGCTCAGCCAGGAGCTCAACACATCAGCGCCCATCCCACGTGGAACTGACCCCGAGAAGCAACTGATGATTCTGGTATCCTCTCCGACGCAGCCCGTCCGAGGGAGAGCTCCCCTTCTCTCCGGGGAAACACGAGACAGGTGTTTCATTTCTTAAACTACAGTCGGAGAACGAGTCCATAGGGAAATATAAACACACAGAGCGGGAGTCCTGGCAACATGATTTGGTACAAGATGAAATGATTGCGTGTTCTCTCAGTTGCGGTCTAGTCCCCAGGTTCTGGCCTTCCCAGGGGATAAAGAAAATGGGCCTTGGGAGGAAGTGGGCGAGAACATCTGGGGAAGTCTTCCAGTCAACCGAGGGGGGTTGGAGCCAAGTCAGCACCAACGGGAGTGCTCAGTGGGGGTGCACCGAAGAAGGAAACTGTATCCAGCACCCGATGGCTCAGCTATGATGCAGCACGGCTGTGAGGCAGCCCCTGGGCCAAGGCCATCTCCTCTGCTCCAAGCCACTGAGACATCTTCGGTGTCCGGCAAAAGTAGTGCACAGTCTTCAGTGAAAAGGGACAGCACCCTCCCAGAGCCCAGGTATGGGCATCATGATGCCCTGATGCCGGATTGGTCCATTCTCATGCAAATGAAGACTCCGAGTCCTCACCATTTGATTGGTTGGTCCAAAAGGCACGGACAATCCTGATTGGTTAAAATAGAAACACGCTGATTGGTCAGAGCTTCGCAGCTCTGATTGGATGGGGAACGCCTCAGTCCTATTCGTGAAACTTCAATCCCGGGAGCTGCTCTCTAAGGGCTCAGATGGTAGAGCCACCGTGCAGGCAGGCAGTTCAGCACAGGCTGCTCCCTGAAGCACCGTCGTGTGAGACCCAGCTGTGCAGAAATGGCTGCCGGGCTCTGCTGACTTTGAACCCCGCTAGCCACCGGCCCTTCTTAGGAGGTGCCTCTTTGCTCAGGGCTCACAAGTCCAAACATGAGAAAACCTCACTTCGCATAATCACACTTGATTCGCTGTGTGAACCATAATTCCTGCCACCAAAGCGCATGACAAGCGCATAATGAATCCATCTTCCCAAGCGCAGGTATTACTTTGCCAGCTGATGGGCAGCCAGGAAGGGAAATGCGGAAGGCTATCCTTGCAACTGTGAACGCTCTGGGACTTAGCCAGAACGACAAAACGCGGTTACAGCTGGCTGACGCTCGCCTCTTCCCCTGGAGTCATGGCCCATTCCTCAGGAAAAGGCAATTTCCAGTAGAAGAAAAAATGGTCCGTGTGTTCCCGCGATGGCTAATCAGACAGAGCCAACCGCTGCCAGCGCCCCTAGGAACCTTGGCTTTGAACAGACCCCAGCGAGGCTTAGCAATAATCAGGCCAGCTCCTGGCCCTTGCAAATGTGCCTTGTCGTTTCCGATTAGCAATGCGTGGGATTGACCCACCCTGAAGGGGCCTGTCGATACTTCAGATGAAGTAGACGTCTCCCGGGGTTAACGTCCTGCTGAGCGACACCTGGAAGCTCCTCTTTCAAGAGTGATTTCAAAGGACAGACACTCGTCTTGCCAACAGCTTGCAAATGGTCTCGTAGCAGCGTCTGGAAAATCAATTGCTTGCCGAGGCAGTCCCCGGGGTGTCAGATTGGGTTAGCAGTAATTCCGCGGAGGCGTGAGCACAGTCTTCAAGACGGGGAAAACGGAGGCTGCCCGATAAATTCTGCCCAGGCCTCCTTGCTGTCCAAACACTACGCAGACACAGAACAATGTATCGTTTTCAGTTGCTGCTTCGCTCTGGGTCTTCACGAAGAGCTTCAGTGGCGGCCAGGACTTTAGGAGGAAGACTTACCCGCACGAGAGCAAAGGTGTCTAGTGCTGGCACAACTGTTACTGAGATCTGAGCGCGTTAGTGTTGTTTGTTTCGTAACACGTAATACAGCAGGGAAGACGTTCCTACCAACAACTACCCATGCATGAAGGGTCCATGGGATTTGCTTCCGTAAGGAAGAATCTGGCATGGCCATTGAAAAACAAAAAAAAACAGAACATTTTCTAATCTTCTAGTGTTGGGTATGTCTTCTGTTGTCATTTGTAAGTCCAGTCTTTCTGACGAAAACAGCAGGAAAATGAACTGAGACATTTGTTGAAGGTGGAAGAGAATTTCTGCAGAAGGAAATCGTGTGACTTAGATGCAAGTGGATGGCAAGAGACTGCGGCTGCAAGAGACCGCCAGGGAGAAGTCCCAACAGGCTGAACAGGGTGCCGAAAGTACGATGGTCCCCTTCACCTTCAGCCAGAGGAGCCCACGGATCTGACTCTGTCTCCGTCGGTTTGACGGAAAGGTCCCAGAAGGACAACTTGATGTTTGGGGTCGTGATTTGCAAGCAAGAAAGGAAAACAACCATACTATTCATTGTTCTCTATTTTTAGATATAACAGAGTAATACCGAGATGAAGAATTTTCTCTTTGACCTGACATCTAGAAAATACATTCTCAAATGCAGGAGGGCGGGCTTCCCTCCCAGGGGACCCTTGCTGGTCGCTGGAGACATTTTTCGGTTGTTACGAGGTGCGGTGGGGAGCAGGTGCGTTGCAACTTGGACCCAGCGGACGGAGGTCAGAGATGCTGCTGAGCGTCCCCCAAAGCACAAAAGCACAGGGTGGTCCTCCCCTTTCCCCCAAGCACGGGGAACAAATATCTGGACCAGAGATGATGTCATTTGAAGAGAAAGTGAGAGAGAGACACACACAGAGAGATTGTGTCCCCAAGTAGTTGAGGATCACAAACTCACAGGCCTGCAGGTCTCAGGAGTGTGACATAAAGGAATGAGAAGGGCCAGGAAGCGCTGGAGTCTGCAATCGGTATCACCGAAGCCGGAAAACCCTGGTCTAGAACGAGACTCGTTCACCCTGCCTCCCGGAACGCCGCAGCCACGGGGGCCCGCAGCTGCCTAAGACCCGCCCACAGCACACGCTGCTTTGCCTTTTATGTGATATGCGAACACGGGGTCTGATCCCATCGCTTTGTCTAAAAGAACCGTAGGTAACCGCAGTGGGTTCCTATCCTTTAGAAACGTACTTCTACATTTTCTCTAAAGAAGGAAGTGTCTTTCTTCTCACGCCTCCCCCTCCCCCTGTACTCTTTCTCTGCCCCCGAGAAGTGTTGGTCACCGCCGTGCCTTTATTTATGTTCGTAATGCAGGCATGTCTAATGCCTCTGTGTGCTGTACTGTCATTAAAGTTTCACAAGATAGCTTCATTGCCCGAGCAGCAATTACGATTTGAGCTGTAAATCTGGTTTTCTCTCAAGGGTAACTGCCAAAAAAGCAAATCCATGAATTTCTCTGGGATATGTAATTTATCCGAGAAAGATACAAAGAAGAATCATCCGTCACGATCATCCCCAGACAACGGGTTCTCTCCCAAACCTCCCAAAGGGAACAGACACCCATTGTTCATCTTTAAATCTACAACCTTGAAGTCGCCGGCCCTGAGTGATGGATTGCTCCTTTGCTATTAATACGCACGCGCCACGTGCTGTTGCTTCAAATCTTTCAAGCATCGTCTCTTCGTTTTCTTCCCTCTCACTGTAAATTCTGACTACGGACAATATGAAGCAAATACAAAGAAAACCCATCTGTAGCTTCTCCCAGGATTCAGGAAAACACGACAGGGCAGCTGATGGCGACTGGGAGAACCGTGTGAGGTCCCCAGGTGCCTCCTTTGAAGGGGACGGAGGCATCATTTCCTTATGTACAATGTTTCTTGTATCTTCTTGTTTAATAAATGTCTCTATTTTTCAGAGTACATGGCTGGATACCTTCTGGACAGACCTCGTACATTTATGTAAAAGTTTTTTCTCCCCGCCAAGGTTTTAGATACATGCAGTAAAGTGGAAACATTTAAATACATACAGTAAAGCTGTGGACTCAGTCAGCGAGTTGTCGCTGATGCCATCTCTGTGTGGTGGTGGAAGCCTCGGTGACATCCTTCCCCGTGGAAATCTGTAGGTACCTCCCATGCTAACTTCAGTCCTCAGAGGTTAATCTGGGGTGTGCAGGGGGTTTCGTTCCTATTTTTATTACCGTTGCCTTTTTATGTCTTCAAAAGCTCTGTAATGTTATGTATCTTATAGAAATTACTTAATTGCAATGTTATTAGATTGAGGAAAAATGAGTGAAGGAAGGAGAGGTGATGGAAGGAAGGAAGGGAGGGAGGGAGAAAGGAAGGAAATCACTCCATTCCAAATCTGTCTTAGCCTTGTCCTTTGAAGGATTATTAGAAGGATACACAATTTTGACTTCCTTTAAAGAATTAGTTGTTCCAAACCCAAATCTTTAAAAGAATCCTTGCCCACCCACTTCCCCCCTCAAATCAGGTAGCTAATGTAACATCTATTTCTGGCTCTGCCCACAGCAGGCAAGAGCATTAAATGTTTACCTCCGTTGGATTATTTTGTGAGAAAATCTTTATGCCCAGCTCCCTGCTGCAAACCCATAAATGCTTCACAAACTCCCAAACTAGTACCGGAGAATACGAAGCGTGGGATCTCAGGAACACACACGTGGTGGTCTCTCTCAGGTAGGGCCGGGGCTGGGCTCTCTGGAGGATGCACTTTGGGGACTAGAATACGTGTTCTGTTTACTTGGAAAAGCAAACTTACTGTTTTTACGTCATTAGTGGAATAAAAAGGGGGGGTGATGCTGAGACTTAGACAGATGTCTCACGTATCGGCATTGAGTTTGAATGGCCTGCGTTGAAATGGACACCCCCAAATTTAGTCAGGTTCCATTGCATTAAAATGTGGCCCTGCTAAATTAAAATAAATTATGCTTGACTTTATGAGCATAGCCACTGGGCCCCTTTCCCTCAGTCCGGTCTAGTCGGAGCATTCCATGAATTTGCTGTTCCCCAGACTCAGGTGATCGCTCCCTGGGCGTGGTTTGGCCACGAGGCGAAGCCACCTCTTGGGTCACTGACTCCAGCTGACGATCTGGCTTTAGGTTCGACTTCCTGTATCTGGTTAAACAGCAACAGTGAGCAGACGAAGCCACAGGCCTAGAGTGGCGTCGGTGACAGTGCTCTCAGGGGTCGGAATGTTGCTTCTTAGATGCCTGGAAATGACAACCTACCGGTCACGTGACCCCAGCACCTTCTCGGTCCAGTTCTCATCGTTCTGATGAAGGAAAGGAGCAGTGTGATAGCCACATAGCTGTTTTCTTTAGATTGTCATTGTGACATTTCATGGTTTCCTCCCCCAAGGGCGTCTGTAGGACTTTTTGACAATGTCCATTGGAAAACCGCACATACACCCTCAGATTCCGTTTTCCTGGGTCTCGGGCTGCCGGTTGGAAGGAAGGAAGTTCCCGGAATGTGCCTTCCTCCAGGGTCGGCCCTCTCCCACTGACACCAGGGGACAAGAAGAAATGTCCTGCTCCCCGAGACCCGCTGACCTCACCTTCCCCGTGTCCAGAGTCCTTGCAGAAACAGGTGCAAGCACAAACACCACCTCCAGCTCTAGGGCTTCTTCTGGGGAACCCGCTCTACAAGAGCATCCTAATTTCCTCTTTATCTATCAGCTAGAAGAAATGGGTGGTTTCTACAGGCATTAAGTTAACTACTAGTTAAGAGAAAGGATGAAAAACGCTGACAGTTGATTATTTTTAAATCACTTCTGCCTGTGTAGAGTCTTTCTTCTAACCGGAGACTCCTCCCACATGTCTTCGGGTCCACTCATTGGATACAAACGGCAGTGACAGATTCTAAGACTCCTCCCACATGTCTTCGGGTCCATTCATTGGATACAAACAGCAGTGACAGATTCTACGTCTGCTTTCGGTGGGGACCTGAGAGAACACACAGTCGATGAACGAGGGTTGAAGTCTTTCTTCCTCACTGATATGGATGTGGAGGGACACATGACGTGGAGGTTACATAAGAAGAGACGCACGTTGGTGGAAGCCGTGGGGTGTCGTGGGGATTGGGTGAGAGTCGGGGGGAGGGAGGTGTGGGTCTGACGGGTCAAACAAGGCCAGGATGCCATCATCTTTGGGCCTCCAATGCCAACATTACACTTGGCACATGCTTCATCGACGCACATTCCCTCATCAGATGGGGTGGACCCGAAGTGCACTGGCTTGGACTGGGGTCGTTTCACGGGTGGGTGCCTTCCGAGACGCGCGGGGGGCGCGAGAAGGGTGTTGGACACCAGAGGCTGATTCTCACCTAAATGGCTGGTGGGTATGTGGACCGCTAATAGCCGCATGCGGCCACTTAACCTTAAACCGAATAAATAAAATACGTTAAAAATAAGCAAAATGCAGTAAATGTGTTCTGCAGGTGTACAGCCACCTTCCCAGCGTCCAGTAGCTGCTTGCTGCTGGTGGTGGCCGGGTTTCCGGAACCTCAGTATCTCCCAGAGGACAGAGCCAATAGGTCTCTCCTACCGTCAGGTCCAAGGAGCATCTCTCTGTTCCAATTGGCTTCAAAACCAAGTACCCAGAAGTTTCATTTTCTTTAAAAAAAAAAAAGAGATAGTCCATACGAGCATAAAATTCATTAAAAGCTGCAAAATCTCACTATGCCTTCCTAGTGTGTGGGTATGTGGGGTGTGTAGTATGTGGGGTGTGTGGGGTGTAGTGTGTGGGTGTGAGTGTGTGGGGTGTGGGGTGTGCACACAGGCCCACAGACAGCACGAGGCAGGGGTCCTGTGGGTGTATGAAGTTGGAACATGAATATTCAGTACAGTGATGCATCCTTAGACTGAAAGGCATTCAATGAGCTTGTAACGCAAACCCGCAAAGCAAGAGTGAAGCTGGCCACGATCTAATGGAGGTCAAGTTCAGACACGGTACATCCCACCAGAGCACCCAAACACACGATGCATTTGGTAAAGGTACGAAGGTAGATTAGATGGTAGATAAATTCATTCTCTCTATCTCACTTTCTCTTGCCTTCCCTCCCTCCCTTCCTTCTTTCCTTCCTTCCTTCCTTCCTCCATCCTTCTCTCCCTCCCTCCCTTCCTTCTTTCCTCCATCCCTCCTGCCCTCCCTCCCTCCTTCTGGTACACCTCCTTCTGTACTTTTAGACTAAGACAGCCAAAAAGGTGACAATAAAGAATGCACCCAGGTTCAGTTCCATCAACATACAAATCACACATCCTGACTGTGAAGGATTTATCACAGACATGGTGTTCTTCCAGTAAAACATTTCTATTTCAACTTCCCCCAACACATGATAATGAAATTGTTCCAAGCCTTTGCACATGGGGAAAAGAAATAATAAGTTACTCATTCAATTCCTCTGTATCGAGATTGCAAATCTTTTCCCTTGTTCCAACTCCGATACGTAGTGGGGGGAATGAGGAAGCCTGGAGAGGTGACACTTACGTAAATGGAAAACCAGTAGGGATACAGCGTCTCTCTGTGAACTTAGTATTTTCAGTCCGCTGCCACCGACTTGTGAACCCGTGTACGATTCCCATGCCTACCCTCATTACCGGGAGCTTACATTAGAAGTAGCTCCAACTCTCCTGCTCATGAGGGAACGTGAAAACTCGGTTACTTTTACTCACAAAAACGTGTGTGTTGCCATAGTCATTTTACTATGTCACATCGGACGTCCCCAAGTGCCAGCTGTGGTGTCTGCTGATGGCATGAATGCCGGGTGTAGTGGGTCCCCTCGGCCAGTCTGCGCCCCCCAGAGCCGGGCTGGCAGTGCAGCGAGGGAGGACAGAGACAAGGGGAAGGCTGACTTTTATTGGTATTCAATGTCGTACGTAAGGCGAACCTCTCCCTGATCACAGCTGCCTTCTCCTGCACCGCAGATACTGTGCTTACTCCTGTCTTTGTGCAGCCACACGCCCAGGACACGTGCTGAGAAATGTGTCAAGGTGTTTTGGGCTCTGTTTCCCTTTTGTGGTGTTTTCTTGTGAAAATGGGAGTTTTACAGTGTTTTATGTCACTGGGAGGAGCAGAGCTCTGGGGCACGGGCAGCATATGACAACAGGGGTTGCTCCCTGAGGACACTGGAAATCAAAAGGACCTTTCCCAAGATCGTCATAGAAGAATGTCAAGTACATGGCATCCAGCCTAGCGGAAAATGCCAAGGAAACTTAAAAGTACTTTAGACTTTGCAACTTGGGGCGAGGAGACCCAGGAAATTCCAGCCTGTCTGTGAGGCCAGGTGCATGCTGGCAGACTAGCCAGAGCCCAGCACTTTGCTTCAAGGTCTGACGCCTGCTGCCTTCGCTACGCAAGAAAACGGCCTTCGCATTTTCAAGGTTAAAGCCAATAGCGCTGGGAGAGAATTAGGCCTTTGAGAAGTGAGCAAACAATGAGAGGACGCAGGCTTTTAAAATAAATTCAATCTGGTAAATTCTTTCTCGGGGACAGAGACTCTTTTCTGTCTGCCATTGTGAAATCGAGGTTAACCAGAGAAATGTGGGACCTGCGAGGGTAGGTACATGTTGACCCAGGGTTTGGTTTGGTTCCTTTGTGTGTTTATGCAAAGCTGACATTCTGGAAATTCCACACTGGTAAATTACACAACCACCATAAATGTTCCAGAAGAGACCTAACAGACGTCTTCAGAGCCCTGGCCAATGAAAGGGATTTCCCGGCGCTCCATGGATACGGTCAGAGGCAGTCGCTGCCCTGCCGGCTCTGGGACAGCCTATGGGCATAAACTCTCTAGTCGTCAACCTGTTATCGGGAGGTTCTCCTCCTGCTATTCCAGATGGAAGACACATGCGTAAGCGTCTGCCATAGTCCATCTACCGGACTTTGGTCAGGGCTGGCGATGGCCTCAGCCCCCAGTGCGGGGCTTGGTGCCTGGACCTCGCACGTGGACAGGGAGCCCTTAGTCCAGGACATGACAGTGATGTCCTTCCATGTGCATCGGGGCCTGCGGGCACAAGTCCGTGCATTTCTACGAGGACCCAGCTCCTGACCTGCCTGTGAATCAGCCCACCTTCTTCCTTCCTTGTGCCCTGAACACCAGCCGCCTGCGGTGCTCAGGGCCGGGAGCATCGTTATCATGTGAGTGCTGGGGTTCTCTTCACCCCGATGGAGCGCTTTCTCCTCCCAGTGCCAACAACCCAAGCTTCTGCCTGCTGCCAGCGTGCCTTGCTGCCTTATCGCTTACAGCACAGGGAGCGAAATTCCCATGTTCTCCAGGAAACATCGTGATGTCCTGTGAACTTCACTTATGACTACAGACAGCAGGAGGGGCGGGGTGGGAGGGATATCGGATGCCATGCTTAGAACTCGATCTTAAATACGACCGTGTGCTTTTCCTTCTTCTCCGCCCTGAACGTGAACGTTTGAAGTCAGGACCAGAGGCTCCAATATTGAGCTTTAACAGCCAGCTGTTTTGCGGGGGGTTTTTTTCAGTAGAAGGATTTGTGATGGCTTAAAAGCAAGCAGAGCTAATGAAGGGGCCCCTCCAGAGGACCCTCTACCACGTGGAGAAAAAGGGACAAACCCTGAAACTACTGTCTGGCTGACATTTCCAGCGGCACACTGTTGTACGTCAGCTACTTATTATCGTGTGCATGGGGCTGTGTGGCTAAAACTCAGCAGCGAGTGAGGGAAGCGGGCAGTGCTGGGGGCACAGCCACCTCCCGGTGCTCCGATGCTCCAGGAGCACGCGCTACCCGCCCACGCTGGATGGGCGGGGCCCCCTCGCGCACTCAGGGCCCCCTTGCACCCTGAATGGCAGGACGGGCCCCCGGGAGACACAACTGCGTCCATATTTGGGGACTGCAAAGGGCTTCAAAAACCACTTCAGGTTTTGTGGGCCAATCTGCATCGCCAACACTTAGCTCACCCATTTCCGTGCCAGCGTCGCCATGCTCAACCCACATACACAGAGCATGGCTGTGCGTCAGTAAAGCCATATTCATGGACCTTGAAATGTGAGTTTTACCTGCTCTCTGTGTCGTACGTAGTCTTCCGATTTGGGGAGCAAAACTGTTTTAAAACATGAAGAATGTTCTTAGCCTGCGGGCTGCACAGAACCAGGCAGCCAGCTGGCGCTGGCCCACGGGGCGTCCTTTGCCAAGCCTGCTCTGTGGAATCGGCCTCACTGGCGCTGCTGATGAGCCGGATGCTCCCAGGAGAGGAAAACCCCATCTCCCCAGCCCCGATATGACAGGGAGCGCTTAAGATAATCACCACCCCAGGGACATTGCAGCCACCTCCACGCATGTCTAATTAATTCGCTGTAACGATGATAAAACGAATGGCGCATGGAATTATATAGATTTATAAATATATATTTAAATGTGGGTAACACTTCTATTTTCACCCCTCTCTGGAAGGCGAAACCAATTATTATTTGAAATGTTGCAGTTCTAGACAGATCTCATTATAATAAATGTTGCAAGGATGGTGTTTGATTTTTTTAATGGGTTTTTTGCCTGGTCCCAGGTGGGTTCCTGAGTTGATGTAAATTTCAGGCTCTTTGTCACTAAGTGAGGAGACTGGTCCAATTCAGGTATAAACACACTCTTTCCAAAAGGCCACACAGGACATGTTTCTGGGGCCACCCCATTTCTGTCGAAGGAAGCTACTCCACTTCTGTGGAAGCTACTCCACTCAGCTCCTCCTAAGCAGCCACAGGCAATATGGACAATATGTAATGGATCGTGGTGACTGCGTTTCCATATGAAACTTTAAAAATGGGCAGGGACCCAGATTTGGGCCGTAGTTTGGTGACCTCAGGTGTACCTGGTGTTCAAATACCTTCAGAGACCTGGAAATCGGGTGAATGGGGCTGCTTAGATGTGGAAAACCAAGGGCGTGTGCCGTGATTTCTTCCTTTAACAGTTGGAGAAAGTCAATT
Source organism: Desmodus rotundus (assembly GCF_022682495.2). NCBI lineage: Eukaryota > Metazoa > Chordata > Mammalia > Chiroptera > Phyllostomidae > Desmodus > Desmodus rotundus. Next base: position 99,027,609 of record NC_071400.1, on the reverse strand, counting down.
TTATCTACGGGTCATCAATAGAAGAATGGAAGCAGTGGGAGTCCTGCTTGCGTGGAGTGATTAAATTGGTGCAATAGGTTATACGTATACTTCCTCAATTTGAAAAAATGTGGAAATAAATTAATGTTACAACATACCTTTTAAAAAATCAGATTTGCATAAAAATATGGTATTTTCACCTACCAGAATGCATAAAGACAAAAAGAAAAAAATGCCAGGTGTTGTTGAGAATAGAAAGAACTTTCATATATAGGTGGCAGGATTGTAAATTGTATAAAAATCATTTGGTAGCATCAACTTCAAGTGAAAAGTACATCTACTCGTTTAGACAGGAGTTCTTCTTCTAAATACGCAGCCATGAAAAGCCAGGTCGAGTTCTCCCCAAAAGACAGAGAGAAGCATGTGTAGAGGAGCGGGTGCACCATAATCCCAAACCAGAGGGAACCGAGGTGCCCATGGCGAAGGTAGTAGAACTGTCCTACGGTGTTTAACTGGAATATTACATCACAGTGCAAAGCAAATGAGGGCCGCGTGCAAGCATCTGGATGGATATCACAGGTATGCTACCAAGCAAAAGGAACTCCACACAACGGAGCGCATGATGTGACCTGCTTTGATAGGAATTTGCAGAACCTGCAGACTCTGCGACAGAAGCCGGGCGGTGGTTACCTCCCAGGAACTGTTCACTAGGCAATCAATGTCTCTCTCTCTTTTTTTTTAATTTTTATTGTTATTCAATTACAGTTGTATGCCTTTTCTCCCCATCCCTCCACCCCACCCCAGCCGAACCCACCTCCCTCCCCCATCTCCACCCTCTGCCTTGGTTTTGTCCATGTGTCCTTTATAGTAGTTCCTGTAATCCTCGCTCCTCACTGTCCCCTCCCCACTCCCCCCTGACTATTGTTAGATTGTTCTTAACTTCAATGTCTCTGGTTATATTTTGTTTGCTTTTTTTCTTCTGTTGATTATGTTCCAGTTAAAGGTGAGATCATGTGGTATTTGTCCCTCACCGTCTGGCTTATTTCACTTAGCATAATGCTCTCCAGTTCCATCCATAAGCTCCTTCTTTCTCTCTGCTGCATAGAATTCTCCAAAATATGTAATCAGTGTCTCTTGATGAAGAATTAGAATTGAGCATGTCGATTTTGTAGGAAAGAAGACAAATACCATAAAATCCCACCTATAAGGGGAACCTAATCAACACAATGAACAAATGAGCAAAATAGAACCAGAGACACTGAAATAAAGAACAAATTCTCAGTGACCAGAGGGGAGGGTAGAGGGGGTAATGGGGTGGTGAAGGGGAAGGTCGTCAAGGAACATGTATAAGGGACACGTGGACAAAGCCAAAGGGGGTAGGATCAAGAGTGGGAGGTGGGGAATGTGGGGAGGGGGGAGTGGTGGAGGGAAAATGGAGACAGCTGTACTTGAAGAACAATTTAAAAACCCTCTAAAAATAGATTAGTAGAATTAAAATTAAAAATATCTCCCAGGCCCCTCACTGCCCCCTTCAGATTGCATTGATAAGGGGAAGTCGTTATCGCCGTGTGATCGAAAGTCAAGCAACAATCCTGCTTGCCCGAGACCGCGGCACGCCCTCCGCTGTCTGGTTTAAGAGCCGGACAATAATTCAATCACCACTCCGTGTTTGTGAAGAGCATTTCTCAACCGTTACGGCTAGGACACCAGGCCCTTCTTTTCATAAATGTGTTTTTTTTTTTTTTTTTTTTTTGCCAGTGGAAAGGCTAATACAATCGTGCACGATCAGGGGCAGCTATGGGATTTCCCAGGGGATCCCTTTTCCTAATGAATACACTCCTTCATTATAATGGATTGACCTTTGAACACTAATGTAAATCTTATGGCTGGTTGTTTTATTAATTGCTAGAACCTTGCTCGCCGGGGTTGTTAATTCACCCCAAGCAAGGATCGCCCGCAATTAATCTTTTTCTAATTCCTGACACCCATGGTTTACCATTATTGATTCCTTTTTCAAAACCAGCTAGATATGTTAGCCTTTAAAAAAAAAAAAAAAAAAAACCCTGCAAGTCCCTGAAATGATTGGAGTATCAGCAGAAAAGAGTCCTTAGCAACCCACCCAAGCTGGGTCTCTCGTGCTTAAATTCATTTACATACAAAAGCAGCTTCAATCTTGAAGCCGAGAGCATCCTTTGCAGGGGGACAGATGAGTCCAAATGTTCTGCTGGGCTACGTTGGATCAGCCCCTTGTCCCCCTGTGGTCGGTTGGTGACTGACAAGGGCAATTCACACCTGCCTTGTGCCTTATAAATCAGAGGTGACAGGTACCGACTCAGTGGGGACCCATGAGCTCCAGCTCGGTGGTGCTCAGGACCACAGACAGCGGAGAACAGCCAGACAGCTTTCTGCTAACCAACGAGCGCAATGGCCCAATGGCTTATGTTCACAGTCCAAGCCACCTGAAACATGACCACCTGTCTCTACTAGCGCACTTATTGACAACTCTGATCGGGGAGACGACAGGGACAGAAGTTTAGTGTCGTTGTGGGTCACCCTGAAGAGCCTTTCGAACTATCAGCCACGTGTTCTGTCCCTGCTTCGCTCCTGCTAACCCTCTGCGGCACCTCAGACGCCCAGGGGGCTCCATTGCCTCATCCTACTAGATTAACGTCTCTCCGCCCGTTGCTTGGTCTGCTCGTGGCCTTCTCGTCTCCTCGAGCTTGCACTCATCATTCTGGATGCATCAGGCTTTTTGTGACTAAGGTCGTCTGCCACACTGCCAGCACCCCTCTTATAGGAATACCCCGACAGGAAGCTGGGGCCCAATGTCAAGCAAAGACTTTGCTTCTCCATGCTGGTGGACAACGAGTCTGTCTTTGAGGACGTCTTCCGTGATACCTGCAGATTGCAGGGGAAATACCTTTGGCCCTACGGCATTTTTTCTGAGATGTCCCAGTTAGTTTAATATGCCAATGAATCTTTATCTTTACTACAAAACGTGTCATCCACATAATTAACATATAAAGCATCCATATTTATGTAATATAGTCTTAAATGCCTGTTTACTCTTGGATCCACTCTTCTAGAACTTTGTCACTGCCGACCCCCCAAATTTCCTTCATCGGAGTCACCAATGACTTGTGTATGTAGTACAATTTGCTTTACTACAAACAGGAGTCTGATGTTTATGCTAATTATGAAGAAGGAGAAGAGGAGGAAGAAGAAGAAGAGGAAGAGGAAGAAGAGGAAGAAGAAGAGGAAGAAGAGGAAGGAGAAGAAGGAGACGAAAAAGAAGAGTAAATTAAATCTCTAGATAACCTCAAGCCTTATTTTATTCAATAGTCTCAAACAGCTTTATCTCAATACTTGTGTCAACACCATCACCATGCCATCAAATCCAATGGATTCAATTCTGGGTGCTTTCACTCTCACTTCTCTTGGGCCAGCAGCGTTGTCCAGAATTGATGACCTGGCCCCAAGGGAGGCAGACCCAGGAATGACGGCTTAGATTATATAGCAAGTGACCACCGACAATGGAAAATGCATGGGTTTTAACTGTGACTTAGGTGACAGAGATGTCAGAGTTGAATAAGAAGCCAAAGGAATGGGGAAACATTACTGTATACTTGCGTTACTTTAACAGAGGAAATTAGCCACTTAGGTCAGAAATGGTAACAGTTTTCTTTGCTTTTTAAAAAAGATTTTATTTCTTTTTAGAGAGAGGGGAAGGAGGGAGAAACAGAGGGAGAGAAACATCCATGTGTGGTTGCCTCTCATGCACCCCTTGTTGGGCACCCTGCCCACAACCCAGGCATGTGCCCTGCCTGGGAATCGAACCGGCCACCCTTTTGTTTGCAACCCGTGCTCAATGCACTGAGCTACTCCGGCCAGGGCTGTGGCAGTTTTCTGGATGGGGTTGCCAACCAGAAGAGCCTGGATTACACAGCAGCTATTGCTTTCCTGTTCGGAAGTCTGCTGTGGCTCCTATGGCTCCTCAGAAAACGAGATCTACCAGGATGAAATCGAAGGTCCCGACGGCAATGAAAACTCTTTAAGTGCCAATGTGGCTTCTCCTTCATATTCCCAGTCTTCCTATGGCCCCTGGGTTATAGGACACCCCCCACCCCACCCGTGACCATGCCCTTTCTCTGCCCCTGTATCTACCCCTGTGGGATGCATATTACCGCCTCACGATGGCCCCTAGCCAGTCGTGCAGCTGGTTCCAACCCCGCCCTCCCTGAGGAGCCCATCGCATCCCGGCAGCCCCAGCTCTCGCCCACCACACCATGTGTTCCGGCAGAGTTTCACTGACTGATTCCATGCTGGCCATCACTGCAAACTCGTCCTCCGCTGGAAACAGTGTGAGAGTTCAGTGACAGGGGAACGTGTGGGAGTGGTCGCATCACAAGTCGAATTGGGAACTAGAGCTCAGCGGAGTGGTCAGGAGCAGGAATACGTAGAGTTACATTCCTGCACGTCGACAGCCTCTGTGCCAGAATTCTCAGCATCGGACCATCCGTTTAGTCTATAAGCGCCCCTGTTGTGTGACTGGGCCACCATATGAAAATAGCAGGCGCACAATTAACCCATGATGTTACAAATGTGAGGGATGTGTAAATCAACTAGACAGGAAGTCGAGGTGTTGATTTCTAAGCATCAGTATCAAAGACTCTGACACTGAACGCCTTGGGAAGACTCAAGAAATTTGATTTAACAAAATAACCTAAGGTAACTATGATGCCGGGTGTTAAAGTGTGCATTTCTAGAATCAGGGGAATGAAGAATAGGCGGATTTTAAATTCTCCCAACATAGGGGGATAGGTACATAAATAATTGTGTGTGTTGGACAAACAGTACTGCACAGTTTTAAATTACGCCGATATCTAAAATGCAGTGACGTGTAAATACACGTGTAGAAATGGAAAATACAGTGATGTTTACCTTGTGTATTAGCACCCAATGGTTTAAACGTACTTATATCTCATGAACGGTTTTATGAAATTTTTAATTAAAATTTTTTTAATTATAGTTGACCTACAATAGTAGTTTAGTTCCAGGGGTACAACAGGGGGATTAGACATTTGCATATCTCACAAAGTAATCACCCCCATAAATCCAGTACCCATCTGACACCGTATGTCATCATTACAATGTCATTGACTATATCTCCTATGCTGGACTTTACCTCCCTGTGACTGTTTTTGTAACTGGGAATGTGTCCTTCCTATCCGAGGAGTGATAATCGGTGTAGAGAGTACGGACTCCCTTCCTCTCAGACGCTTAGGGCAAAGAGTTCATAGTTGAACCCTGGGAGACGGGTGGGTGGATGGAACGAGGCACACTTTGGAGAGAAGTAGAGGAGAAATAAGGAGGAAGGGAGGGAGGCAGGGAGGAGGGAGAGAGAAAGGAAATGAGAAAACTCTTCTCAGGCAATTGTGAAGATGCTCTTAGAGACAAGACGATGAAAACGTCCGGGAGGGCAGAAGAAAAGAGAGAAGGAAGAGAGAGTGAAATCCGGCCCATTGTCCAAGCCGACCTGGGCAGCCACAGGGCCCTGGGTCCTCCAAAAACACCTGCAACAATCCCACGAAAAGGTGGGGGCCACATTACCCCGATTCATGTGGCAGAGTGAAAGTAGTCCCCGGCATGAGTGCAGTTCCAACAAATTTGGGAAAAGCCACCTACTGCTTGATTATTCGGAGTGGAGAGATGCCTTCACTAGTGAGTAACATCAGCAGAGCTCAGCAGCATAAAAGGTTGTCCAACACCCTCTTCCCCGCAAAGCAGTGCCTACACAGAAAGAAAAGCTCCAGGTGGTGACGGGCACTGAATTCGAACCCTCCGCGAGAGCCGACCTTGGTATTTCCTTCAAGGTGAAATGAGCTTGGGCTGAACAAATCTCTCCTTCTATCTACAATACCGTTTCCTCAAAAATCACAGTAGCCTCCTCGGGCACCCTTCTTCAACCACATCCCCCAACTGCTAAGAACCTGGAACCTGGAGCGAGACGAAGGTGGCCCAGTCGGTGGAAGCTGAGTCCACTCGCCTGGATCTCGGCTGATCTTGTGACAAATAGCCTGACTGATTGACAGAAGCTTAGCCGATGTGAAGTTTCGAGCCAAGGAATAGAGAAGGCGCCTCGCAACGGGCACACACAAGGCGCAGCGAGGGTTGTGACTCCCAGGCAGCCAGCTGGAGGGGAGAACTCACCAATGATCAAGGCCCAGGGACAACAAGAGAGCCCACATAAACTGAATAAAGGGCATCCCTAGAGCAGAACCCCAATGGAAAGGAAAGGGGGGATCCCCAGAGAAAGGCATACATGAAACGGAAGCAACCAATCCACCTTTGTTCATAGGAACCCGCTGGAAGAGACAAGAACCCCAAGATTACACCCCATGTTAGGCAGATTCACTGTTTATCCAGCAAGGATACTGGGGCAACTGTTTCACACGCGTCGTTTTTAATTATTATCCTCCCGGGAACCAAAGCCAGTTTTCAATAACAAGAAAGAAAGAAACCGTGTTGTTTCAAGAAGAGCTGTACCATCGCTCTTCAAAGTCACGGGAGATGAAAGAAGTTTATTTATGCCACGTTGCCGTCACTTGCGTCTCATGAGGCTGCCCAGGGGCACTCTGCCTTTGCGCTCAGCTGCGTTCCACAGTCCCGCTGTTACGCCAGGGCTTGGCCCTGCTGCGCGGCCACGCTTTGGTGGCTGCTTATGTTTATTTATGAGTTCTGCTTGGGAGAGGATTAGTGACATGGGACTGGGAGCCCTCAGATGTGTGTTTGCTCTTGTCTCAGCGGGGGCACAGCCAGGAGAGGCCACAGTCGGGGAGCTTCCCAGGAGTTCCTCAACAGGACATGCCGCCAGTGTCCTACTGAATGCTCCTGCTCATTCAATACAGACGACGGTGTGATGTCAGAGGGGAAGGGAGCGGCGGTAGGTGGAGGTGGGCGAAGAGGAGCATATTGGGGACAGAAGGAGACTTTGCTTGGGGTGATGGGTGTACCATGCAGGGAGCAGATGATGTTTCATTGAGGTGTACACTTGAAACCGGTATGTGTTTGCAAACCAATGTCACCCCAATGGACTCAATAACAAAGATTTAATATTCAAAGGCAGGGGCGGGAAGAGGGAAATGGGGAAGCTTCCAGTTCCATTGAATCTGCTGGATTCAAGCAGGTCTTTGGCTCAGTCCTCAAAACCTAAGCGTCATTACCAGGGACAGAAGAGGCATTGTCTCTCCTGTTGCTGGAGTATAACATTTGGTGATGTCACTGTCCTTACTGCAGCTCAGCTGGGGCCGGTGCTTGCTGAGCCTTGCCTTCTTGCTTAGCTGAAAAACTACGTAAATGATGGTGTTCCAGAATAATAACATATATATTACACATATGTACATAGAGGCACTCATATGTATACACACACACACATATATACATATGTATGTATACTACTTTAAATATAGATCTATGTATTTGAAGATGTACATATAGATATAGGTATGAGATTTATTTTAAGGAATTGGTTCGGGCAACCGTAGGTCTTACAAGTCCCAACTCCGTAGGATGGGGTGCAGGCCAGTAACTCAGGCAAGAATTCGTGGTGTAGTCTGCAATCTCCTTGATCTGAATTCTGTCTATGGGCCTCCGGGTAGAACTTCAGAGGGAAATTGGTGGTGTAGCCTCGAGCCAGGAATCTGCAGGGCAGTGTGGCTGGGGGAAACTCAGGCAGAATTGCGGGGTCTCAGTCTTCAGGAAGAATTTCTCCGGGAAACCTCAGGTTTCGTGCAGTTACTGCCTTCAGAGGGTTGGGTAAGGCCCACCCCTGTTACAGAGAATAATCGCGTTGATTTTAAGCCGAGTGATGGTAGATGTTAGCACATCTACAAGGTGCCTTCTCGGCAACATCCAGACTACTGTTGGACCAAACAACTAGGCACCTAATCTAGCCGAGTTGGCGGAAAACGTAGCCATCATCAGAATGCACGCTATGTAAAAAAAAAAACAACGCATTTCCAAAATGATGGCTCCTGAACAGGAGCCCAACCATTTGCTCCCTTCTTCAATGGCCGGTCAGTTTGAACGTCCCCTCTTGCCGCTGCCTTGCAGGCCTGACCCTGAACACAAGCGATACTTCATTTCCACACCAGCCGACACCCGTCCAGTGAAGGACCGATTACACACCACTCCACAAACATGGCAGAGTCTTATACGCATGAGGCTCTGTTCCTGATTATTTTCAATAAGCTATTTTAAATACTGGAAGAACTGGGACTTAGCTACTTGGTCAGCTGTTAATTAGAGAGTAGGCATCTAGAACAGTACCAAGTGGTACCTGAGAGATAATAAGCTTTTTTTTTTTTTTGAAAGGCTCAGTGAATGACCAGTACTTGAGCAAAGGCAAGAAGACCCGTGAGGAGAGGACTCACTTGGTATTCTCTTTCCAGGTGCTGATGTGTGGGAGGTCTTCGTGGCCTGGGTGACCAGCTGGTTCTCCATCTGGATGTTTATCCTTGGATTCCAGTAATAAACCAAAGCTAGGCGCTTGTGCATTCAGCCAGCAGCAATCAATAAGTCACTAGGGGGTGCTCAGCCTGTGAAGCACGTTGAGGAAGGACTCTAACGGAATTCAAGAGCGCTTCCTGGCTGGTTATGAAGCGTGTGTCGCTCAGTTCCAATCCACCGTCTGCATTCTCCATCGGGACGCTGGGGCTTGCACTTTCGTCCTCTGTCAGCTGCTGCCTACTTAGTGAGACCAGCGGAGGCAGGAGAAGATGTGGGGAGGCAGACAGAGGGGAGCAAGGATTTCTTCTTTCCTGTTGGTTTGGTATTATTTTCTCCATCACGCCAGCGATGGGGTTTGACCTGCTTGGTTCCAGTTCCCATGTGTTCCATTCACACCTCGAGTGATCTCTGAGGGACCAGTTTTCCAGCCTTAACGTCCCTGCTTCACCCCATACTTGGGGGTCCCCGGACCACACCGGTCAGCCCTTTCTGAGACCACAAGCTAGAAAAGGAATTTAGGGTTAGGAAGGACCAAATTTCTATTTTTGCACTGTGATTTTTACAGGTTAGGACAAGCCACCTAGATTTTTTAATTATTATTATTAAAAATAATTATTATTTATTAATAGTGGGGTTCATCTTTTATCTGCTTGGGGGCAATGAACAAGATACCTTTCTTTTAAAACTCCCTGGCATACCTGGCACTTAATCAACACCTGTTGACCACACCCAATGCTCTGCTATTTTCGGAGGTCTGTTTTAAAAGGCTAGCTTTCAGAAACGGAAAGAGGCATTCAAAGCTCATACAGATAATACAGGTGAGGTATTATCTTTCAGGTCCCCTGTCCACTCATCTATTCCTACCCTCAGTTAATAAATGTACATTTTTAATGCTGATTTTAATGGAAGGCTTGTCAAGGAATAACCCCAGTTTACAGCCCGTGCATTGGTGTTCGAAAGCAAGGTGAACCAGGCTGCCTGCGGGCAGGTCACGTTGATGCCAAACATTTCTGTCTGTCTCGGGAACCTTTCAGAAAAACGGGGCAGCTATGGGAACTGTGCAATTATTTTGTTCGATGAAACCAGTACAACTTACATTTTTAGGTAGACACCAACGATATGCTACCTGTGGCTTAGACATTTTGGATTGAAAAGAAACAAAAAGTGCAAACCCCTTGAGGTTAAGAAACTATTTTTAAATCAAAATAGAATTAAATCGTGGCACAATATACCACGAAAGTTTGCCACCTCAAGTATGTTTAATTTCATAGTTCGGTAGGGGAGCCGAGGTGCATGGTTGTATGACCGATCTCCAGGGCATCTTCTGTCTTGCAAAACTGAAATTCTACCTCCGTTAATGGGCAACTCCCCACTCCCCCTCCTTCTAGCCTCTGACCACGGCATTCTGTGTTCCGTGTCGATGAGTTTGGCTACTCGAGATGCCTCCTATAGGTGCGGTCATACAGTGGTTTGTTTTTTCTTTTTCTGACTTATTTTACTTTAGCACAATGTCCTCGGGGCTCACCCATGTTTTACCAAATGCCAAAATTTCCTTCCTTTCAAGGCTAGCGATATTCCCTGGAGTGTACATAACCCATTTTCTTTATCCATTCATCTGTCCACAGACACTTAGGTTGCTTCCCCCTCTTCAATACTGAGGAACACAGGTGTAGAAATAGCTCTTCGAGACCCTGCTTTCAATTCTTTTGAATATACGCCCAGGGATGGAATTGCTGGGTCATACGGTGACGCTACGTTGAACATTTTTTTGTGTGGAACCCCCATAATGGTTTCCACAGCGGTTGCACCACTTCACATTCCCACCAACGATGCATAATGATTGTGATTCCCCCACCTCCTTGTCAACACTTGTTATTATCTGTTTTTTTTTATAGTAGCCACTCTAATGGGCACTATTCATGGCAGGTTTGATTGGCGTTTCCCTCAGGAATAGTGATGTTGATCACTTTTCATGGGCTTGTCGGCCACTTGCACGTCATCTTTGGAGAAATTTATATTCGACTCCTTTGTTCAGTTCTTGATTGAGTTACTTGGGGTTTTGCTGGCATTCCTGTTGAGTTTTAGAAGTTGTTTACGTAGCTTGGATATTAACCACGTATCAGCTACACAATGGCACATGCTTGCACCCATTGCCCATTCAGTCTATTGATTATGTGCTCTGATACACAGAGTTTTCGATTTTGATGTAGCCAGTTGATGTATTGTTACGCTTGTTGCCCATGAGAAGATATTTTTATGAATCAGAAAACATCTCCAAGTGTCGGCATGAGGCCACATCGAATAATGACAATAAGTCACATGGCTGAGTGATGTCGTGACATGTTAGAGTTTTCCTGCTGACGGGTGGCTGTTATAACCCCTGATGACCCAGTGTTCTCAGACGAACTTCAGAGGACAACCAATAAATTAAGTTCTCTGTCATCTCGAGCAAACACCACGCTTCTGGGGTGGGTCCAGCTCAGGCAAACTTACACGATTGCCAAACCTGATTTAACATCCACGTGTACAAAGCAAAACCCAAGACAGCTGTGCTCTCAACTTCTGTTTTATGACCCACAGTTTCAATTGAAAAATAGAACTGATTTTGCCGTGAGTAAGATTCCAACAAGAAGCAAGAAACCCAAGTCAGCCACCCCTCACCCCAAGTCGAAGGAGCAGAGACGATTAAGGTAATGACTTTTAAACTGAAGAGACGTCATCAGAGCCCGTCACCATGCCAGAAGATCCATTTGGAAGAGGACCAGATGAAACAGGCAATAAAGCCAGAAATTATAATTCAAAAGATCTAAATGAAAATGCTCAAGTGTCATCTAGGCAAGTGGCTTTCGCGATGCCGTCGGAATACAAATGGCTGTCCTCGCCACACAGCCTTCGATGTGCGTGCTCTCACCTCTGGAAAACTCCGTCTGTGCAAAGTCTGCAGTGGGGTCCCCTGGGCTTGCCTGCAAAAAGGACGCCGGCTGATGTGTTTATCTTCCTCTTCTACAAATAACAGGAGTAATGAGCTGTCGGTATCATAACATCCGAGATGTCACTCAGTTGCCCGTCATATCTCTGTCTGCAAGAGGCCCCTGTGTTATATGCTGTTGTGACAAGAGCCTGTGAACCTAGAGGGGCTGTTCTGGCTCCTGCCTCCTGTCTCACACCCTTGAATCTAATGCTTGTTCCGTGGCTTGCATTCGATCGGTCACCAGGCCATTGAGGCGCATGCGAAGGGAGTGAGCGATTTGCAAGAGGATATGACATCCAGTGTTGCGTGTTCTCTGGGGGCACTGTCTTTTGAATTGCTATGGAGCCTACATAACTTTTTAAAAATCCAGTGTTTGGGTATTGGACAAAGTTATTTTGATACTCCTTATTTCTTAATAATTCCCCAGCCTTTAATAATTAGTCTTACGGAATATGAGGCTGACTGCCCCATCGTTTCATAGGACAAGACCATGAACTTCATGTGTAGAGTCTTCGTGTGTTGCTAGGACAGGATCCTCCCCCATTCTTCTGACAATTCTTTGGGTTCTACACCCTTCCGGTCCCGTGTGTTCCTAGTCAGACAGTCGGTTGAACAGGTAAATGAACGAGCGTGACTGTGCTCCCATAATGCTTTATTTACTAAAATGGGCGATGGCGATTCAGCCCCTGTGTTGCTCTATTTCTTTGGAGTGGTAAGAGATGTTAAAGCAATTACAACCCAGACTTCATGACCCGAATCTGATGGGGGGATGCCATGAGTACTTCCGGGATGTGGATGTATGCCTCACCTCCCTCATGGAATTTTGCGCTTTCTAAAGATACAGACAACATTTTAATGTCATTCATACTCGTCCTAGTGATAAACAGTTCTTTAGAGGAGGCTAAGGGGACAGAAGCTGTAGCATCCTATTTAGAGCCCCCTGAAGGACCAGGGCCCCTGCATCCCCCTTTCTGGGTTGAGTCTCTCTTCCACAGGGGCCCTATGCTGAAGAGAGCTGCCTCACCCAAGGTTTTGCCCCCCTTCGGGGGCAGCCTGCATTTGACACCTGGTCCTGGAAGGGCTCTACAAATGGATCGTCTGCCTCTTTCCAAGGGTGGAAACCCTGAGGGGCCATACCCGTCCCAGAGCAGCCCCCGGAGTCAGCGGATACTTTCGATGAAGATGTTTGTATCATCCACTCCCTCTGTCTGGTCCCAGGTCCTTCATCTTAGTCAGGGGGGGCTTCAGCATGAACTCCAGTGGGACAGGTAATGGGGGAGCAGGAAGTGACATAGAAGGAAGGGGCCGCGAATTCACAAAGGAGCAGAGCCAGGAAGTGAATAAGAGAAGGCGAGGGGACAGGAAGTGTCACAGAGGAAGCAGGAAGGGATAGGAAGTGACACAGCAGGGGTGGGGAGAAACTGACAGCATGAGAGGTGAAGTTACCCTGGAAGGGTCACGATCAGGGAGGAAACTCAGGGTTAGCACTGACCAGATAATGGGGTTTCTAATGGCTACCCCTTTGGATAACAACACAATGTTTTACTGGGTCGGTGTGTGTTTATACCTGCAGAGTAAACAAGAAACCTGTCCCATACTTGGCCGTGGGTGTTAATATCCCTTCCCCATCGTTATTAACAGGTGCAAGTCAGGGCAGCGGGGATTTGCCTCAGTTTTCACAGCGAGTCACTGGGGTACTTACCTGCACAGTTGTGTAAAAAAGTGCCCGTGGGCATAAGCAGGGAGCCGTTGTGGGCCATGGCACCACCCTGGCTCGTGATGTCTGTCTGAGAACCGGGGATGCCGTGCGGAAATGCAGACCGGCATCAGAGGCTACTTGCGGAACCGTTAAATTTCCAGCTGGGCAACACGGGCCCTCAGTTCTTTAAAAGAAAAAGAAAATCTTCAATGAGTGTTCGTCCTTGGGAACCCAAACCGTGACAGTAAACATTTAAAAACATCCATGTGTGGATGAAATAGTGGTTTAGACATGATCTGGACTCCAAGATGCAAGTGAAGACACATCTTTAAATGGCCACTTGAGCCACTGGCCATGTTTACTCTCTTGCCAGATGTGGTAGGGAATACTTAACAAGTATTTCTGGAAGTTCAACCCCTTTTTTGAGAAATTGTGTTGCCTGATGTACAAGCACACGACACATTCACTTTGAATCTGTCGAGGACACTCACTGCTATTTGAAAATGGGATGGATTCCGACCCACTGTGCCCTTTTCTGAGAAAAGCAGTGAGTCAGGGTTGCAATAGCCACAAACCATGTTATTTGCTTTGGACGGCACTCATTGACAAGGCAAGAACTTTGTGGTAACTGGATTTCTAAAAGTCCCTCTAGTTAATCTGCAAGCATCCAGGGGTCTCACCAATGACTCGGTGTGGTGTGCTTTCCTGGCTGATAGCAGGAGGTCTGCTTCTCTCTCGCAAGCGGCTGCACTGCATCTTCCGTGAGAGGCTCCGCTTCCCGCCCGGAGGAAATTTGAAAAGTGGGGCCATTAAAGAATCCCCAGGCCGGCTCGGTGCTGTCTGAATGTAATCGTGTTCCGGGGCTTGTCCATGCTGGGCAGGATCTATGGTGGGCTGCTCTCCGTGGGCAGGTCCGTGAGAGCAGCGTTTTGGCTGACACAGGACAAATCCGGCAGCAAGGGTGTGTTGCAGCTAACCAAAGGGGCACGGTGGGGGCGACCTGCAAATGACCCAGCTGGCGTGGATGCGTGTACAAGGCCACTCTCATGTAAACATCCAAGTTGCAGACACATTTGTCACTGTAAGCCATTCATTTTGGCCCCGTTCGCCTCTTTTTCTGGGCATCGTTTTCGCTTCTTTGATAGAACTGTCACGTGGGAATTGTCTGGGAGCTCGTGAGAAGTGTTTTTTTTATCTTTTCAGTTGGCCCCTGGCTTTCTGAGGGAGGGTATCTGACCAGGGGGCTCTGTTTGGTCCACGTCTCCTTTCTCTGTCCGAAACTCCCCTCCTTCTGCATGGAAAGGAAGGGGTATCATCGTGGTCAGCTGGGGTTTGGTGTGCAAGTCTGTGTTCAGCCCGCTGGGACCGTTTGTGAGCTTATGGCCTGTGGTCGTATCGCCTGTCAGCCCTCATCTGCGCAGACGGAATCCCGCTAGTCCCTTAGGACGGTGAGCGTAGCACAGCAGCTGCACTCTTCGTCACCTCTCCCCTTTCTCCAGCTCTTTCCCTCCGTTGAAATGCAGGCTCCAAGACCCACAGACTGAGCACAGCTCTACTCACCCCCCGCCTTCAGGAGAGGGAAAGACGTTCATGTGGCAAAAGGGACAAAGTGGGTCAAGAGCAGAAGGGGTTCACAGACAGCCCCTCTCTGGTCCCAGCTTTCTAGTTCTTCAAATTGCACGACCAGTCAAATTTTCTCTGAATGTTATCATGCACACATAACTCCGTGTTGTCAAATCACCGTATGTTTCATGCTTTTTTCACCACTCCTTCCCTTGGTTTCACGTGTCATCTCTATGCATAGAGAGACCAACCCAGTTTGTCCGATTTAGTTCCTCCTTTTCAACTTTGGTTGAGGTGGAGTAGTTGGACCCCAAAATACTGCTGGCTTCCCAATATTTTCCTCTGCAATAAGTGTAAAAGGTAATATTTTACAAAACATGAATGTTTTAAAAACCAGCGTGATCGTAAATGCTTTCCTGGATTAATTAAAAATCTTCAAAATCCCAAGAACTAGGAAATATTATCCATATTTTATAGAAACTAAACTAAGGGTTGGGTGCTACATAACTTTGAGCTGAAACCCCCAACCCAGTGCTATTTTCATAAAAAATAGCCCTACTATATTTCAGACGTGGAGGAAAAAGTCTCTCTAACTCACCTGTGGCTCACTCGCGACAAGGTTCTGCCTGGTGTTATTTGACCTGATTGTTCTTAAAGCCAGCTCAGGCATGACTTTGAACAACTTCGTCTAGTCTTTCTATGTTTATTTTACTTAAAAAATTTTAAACAGCTTTACTGAGATAATATTGATGTACAAAAAACGCCTTATATTTACTGGGTATCAGGTGACGAGTGTGGGAATATGCCTGTCCCCACGGTGTCTCCGCAATCCAGGTGAGAGGCCTGTCTGCCAGAATACTGTAGTGTTAGCCGCGGGCACGGTGCTGCAGAGCAGGGCCCCGGAACTCCGTCACCCGGCCCGTGTCTGGAAGCCGTCACGGTGCACCCTGAGTGTTTCCGAAACCTCCTGTCGGTGCGATCAGGCGTGTTTGCCCTTCTGTCTCTGCCGTATTGCACTTCGCAGAGCGTCCTCCAAGTCCGTCTGTGGTGTTACAGAAGGGGGAGCTTCCTTCTTTTTAAAAACTGGATGATACTCTATTGTATGAGCATTTGGAAACTAGCACTTGTGTGGATCTGGGTTATCAGTGAGATCCCCTCAGGCATCTCGGTCTGGAAAACATGTTCAAAACCACATGTGTAACATACATGTACCATTGCCTCTATGTTATACATGTGAGTATAATTCCATTGGTGGGTACTATTGGGTCCTCTGCCACTTTTTTTAATTGTGAGGGGTTTTTAGTGAGTTCCCACTTTTTACTTAATTGCTTACATGTTTCTTCCCTTTTATCTCCCTGGTTATTAGAAAATGACACCAAAGAAAACGTTTGCGTCTGTAGTTCTAAAGTAACAGCACTTGCCCTCTTCCCTTTACTCATGATTTAACACACTTTTTAACACCATTTTCCTTCCCTCTGCATAGATTTTGGTTAAAATGAATTGATTTTTTTTCAGATTAAGTTCTTTGTGGAACCTAATGAACAAAATCAACAAAATAGAGACAGTCCCGTAGATGTAAATGAGGGACCGACAGCTGTCAGAGGGGAGTGGGAGGGGGCTGGGTGAAAAAGGTGAGGGGATTAACCCAAAAAGCTCTCGTAGACACAGATGTGTGGGGATGACCAGAGGGAAGGGGGTGCGGGAGGTGGGAGAGGGTAAAGGGGGAGAAATGGTGATGGAAGGACACTCGACTTGGGGTGCTGAACACACAATACAATATACAGATGATGTTTTATAGATACCCACATAATTTTATTAAACCATGTTACCCCAATAAGTTCAGTAACAAATTTTTTAAAAAGAGTATTGTAACTATATTAGGTACAACATAGTGTGTTATAACTATAAAATATATATATAGTTTACATTATTTTTGTTCCATTTTAAGATTTCATTCTCACTCTTGGATCTTGCTTTATCACCATAACTGTTCAGACATTAATCAAGAGTTTCATCATTCCTTGACATTTTCATTACCCGTAGAATTCTTGGTTGGTATAGATATCTTCTGATGGGTTTCTTTCAATGAATTCATCTGAACTGAAGATGAAAGATTTTTTTTTATAACATGAAGCTACCGCTGTGTTCAATTGCCTTTACCTTTATCAGCCGCTCTGCTGAAACTATGAAAACAATGTCGTTTGCCAAAATCTGCAAAAAGGCATGTCCGTGAGACCTCAGTGGCCAACAAAACTTCCGTATCATCTATTGTTGGCATTGTTTCCTTTGTCTTTTCTTTCTGCTTGGCAATTTGGCCTCATACCTGGAGCCTCAGCTGCCATTTGATGGCCAGACGCGGGAAGACCACGTGGGGCCAGAGATAGGAGGACCTGGGCCCTGGGCACATCCGTGCGGTTCTTCCTGCAACCCTTACAGTGTTTCCAGAGAGGAATCAACAGCGTGAGTGACCCGGGCAGAGTTCTCTCCAACTCTCAGCCGCAGGAGATCCCGACTGACAGTTCGCCACCCACCGCATCCGTAGCCCGGAGGAAATGGGACCGGTGCATCTACTGTCACGTCCGGGAGCGCAGCCAGGGTGGGACTCGGCCCTGCACATTTCAACCCAAAGTTCAGAGATCCTGCCGGAAAAGTATCCTTTTGTTAATCTGCACTCGAGGACATTGGTTTTGTTGTTGCTTTTATGTTTTTCCTTTTTTTAATTTTTAAATTTATTTTTATTGCATTTTTTCATTAGACAGACACACTGATGTGCGAGACGAACATGCATGGGTTGCCTCCCATACACACGCTGCCTGCAGATTGAACCTGTACCCTCGGCGTGAGCCCCGACAGGGGACCGAACCCGCAACCTTGTGGTTTCTGGGATGCCACTCCAGGTGAGGCACAGCGGGCAGGATGAAAATGATCATCTTTAAGCACCTGTCCATAAAGATGTTTCACAGCACACCTGACCCACTCCACGCCTCTGTACTCACCATCAGGAGCCTTTTTCAGGACACACAGCGCCTCACATTATAGGTGTATGAGTAGGTTTTCCAGGGCATCTATCGCCGCTTAGTGTGTCCTGCATGTGAACACACATCGGGACATTTGCCAAGATTGGCGCCGCCTGCATGCCTGGTCATCCAAGAAAGAAAATGCAGCTTCCGAGGAGGCGTTACGAGATCCGCAAATACATTGTGAAGACCATATTGAAATGATCTCTTAGGAGCACGGTAGTTGGCAGATAGAACAAGGCACTTTGTGGACAGAGAGTCGGACCTGGGACTTGATTCCGTGATCAGGTGCTGTTTCAGAAAAGCAGATAATTTTTTAATGGTGGGGGTGACACTGAATAGCTATTTTAAAAAAAATAGCACAGCTGGATTCTTCCCTCACAATCTGCACCCAAATAAATTATATGTAATTTGAACATCTATTTTTAAAGAACACAAAGATACGGAAAGTGTTTCTTTTTCTCTTGTGTGGGAAAGAGCTTTTTAAGTCTCACGTTCAGCCCAAAATCACAAAGGAAATGTACAGGGGAGAGGAGAAGTAGCTTTGCGGTCGTTCCTGCGGAGAACAGTACAATAATAATAAGCAGTAACACAAGAGTACACTCTGAGTTTTTCATGCAAACAACTGTAAACCCACTCTTGCCCCCCGGTATGTAAACTGTGAATTGATGTCTCTTGTTAACAGATAAGCAGAGACGCATGAAAAGTGTTAAGAGTTTATTAGAGCAAACGGTGGTTTGAATCAGGCAACCTCCCATCTAGCAGATTGAGAGAAGCACCAAGAAGCTGTGCAGAAGGAAGACTTCTATAGGCAGAAGCCAGCGGTAATGAGGACATGACATTAGACAAAAGAGTGGGTGGCTATGACGGGACCACTTTTCTTTAGGGGACGACAAGGGGCTGCCCAGCAGGTGACCTGACTAGTGCTGGTCGGGTGGTTCCCCAGCGCCTGGCTCAAGAGTCCATTTCCGGGCAGGCCGGTTAAGTGAGGCTTAGTGTTAAGTGACCTCGTTTTGAGTCCGTTGCATTGTTTTCAACGGCCTCAGAAACTGAAGTCCACCTCGCACGATCTCCAAATTCATGAGCGAGGTAACGGGCAAATGAACACTTAAGAGAAACATTGAAATGACTTGCAAGGACATCTTAGATGCTTTTCTTTCTGAATTCAGTTCTCCTGTGAATGAAAAAGGAGCACGCACCCCACATCCCACACAAGGGCAAGGGTCTGCCTAAGAAACCCAGAGATCATAAAGTACAAAGGTACAGATAATAAAAGCAAACATTGAACGTCATGCAAGAGGGAGGAGATGGAAAAATAAAAGGAGGTGCTGCCCCTGCCCCTGGCACTGACAACAGAAAGTCGGGTCGCGCTCAGTGGTGACGAAGGGGCAGGTCAGGACTGAGTCGGGCCAGGAGTCCTGGCTTTTTATGGAAGCCTTCCGGAACCTTCCTTCCCGTCGTTCTTCAGGGAAAATCATGGCTTACACAAGAGGCGACCTCGCTGGAAACCTGGTAATCCATCAATAAGTCAATTACGACCTACGGCTTTTGCTCATTACCCAGGGAACCGCGGCTAGTAGGACAGCAGGCATGCTTACACGATCACTGTTAAATCCGGGTAAATGGAAACCGTGATTTGTTCTCAGGTTGTTCAAAATAATAGCTGCTAGCAAGGTGTTAAGATTAGTCTGCAACACACCAGCTGTTGGGCTCATTTTTGAAAGTGATTTTTATACGCGGCTTAGAGAGCGGCTCCATTCAGCAATGAACAAAATCCCGGGCCGTGTGAGCTTTCGAGCTGCGTGACAGATGGCACCGGCTCCGCTCCTGATGACTTTTGTAATGGAAATTTAACGGAGAAAACACCAATAATAATGCTGTTAATAGAGCGCCTTTTCCCTGGCAGCTTCAAACCGTTGACAAACACGATATAATTAACGCGTCCGTATTAGACAAACACCCACAGGAAGTGGGGATGCAGAAGGGGCGGGCGGTCTCATGCCGGGGTTGAAAACAGGAGTGCTCCCAGGCAGACGCACAGGGAGCGTAAAAACAAGGTAACTAGTAAAGCAGAGGGTTGCAGTTGTCCCTGAGCATGAGCCTCATGGCATGGGGGTGGTTAGGAGGACGGAGGAGTCAAGGCCACGACTGACTGGAGGGGAAGGCGGGGGATACAAGAATGGGAGGGGTGGAGGAGTAGAAAGAGGAGAGGAGCCGGGTGGCAGACAGGAGGCGGGAGCGAGCAAGAGGGTCAGCCTTGGAATCCCCTTCCACAAACACCAGCCACCACTGAATGGGGGATGAGGAGCCTTCCCGGAATCACCCCCAGCTAATTCCAATACGCACGATTCATCCATCCTCGGGCTCCACCTCTCCACCAGAACTCAGCACAGTGATTTTCAACCTTTGTCCTCTCGCGGCACACGTAAACGAATTGCTAAAACTCTGCGGGACACCAAAAAATATGTATTTTTGGCCATCGGGCAAAAAGAGGTACAATTTTTGATTCATTCACCCCAGATGGCTATTGTCATTATGTTGTGTTGGCTGTTGTCATTATTTTTTCTCTTGACAATCTAAGGGAAGAAAGAGACTTCAGTGCCCCTGACTACACAGTCACCCACTGCAGGTTTGAACTTTCCCGCGGTGCAAAGTCACTTGAAAAGCACTGACTGAGAAGGTCAAGGACAGACCGTAAATCACTCTTAGACCTCCGCCAGGGAAGGGCTTTGAGTGTGAGGTTTCCAAGCGGGGAAATCAAGCGTTACGCCCCCCTTCAGGACTGGCTTGCCTCACCCAGAATTTCGTAGCTGCTTGTAGCTGGAGTATAACCTTGGACAAGCTCGGGGGGCCTGCGTGGCGGCCTTACTAACGCAGACCAAAGTGACCACGTGGGGTGGGCTGAACTGCGTCACTAAAAGCGAGTCATGGCTGGTAGTCCTGTGCAAGGCTGGTATCTTCCTTGACAAAGGTCGGTCTTCACCTGAACCAAGACTGTCCATTGTCTTTCTGCCTGTGTGATAACACACCTTTGGAATGTCAGGGTAATTTCCTCTTTTCAGACCCCTAATGGTGCCGTCTCCCCCAAGAGCGGGAGCCCACAGAACCCCGCACAGTCATCTTGTTCCCACATACCACCTCTATGTGCTGGGAGTGTTCATTGTTAACTACCCTGTACCCGCCAAGGTAAAAGAGGTATTATTTGTCTCTCCAGCTTACTCTTTATCCAATCTCAGAGGTGTCCCTGGGTTGCCTTCTCCCACCTCCTTCCTCCATGACCAGTGGACTTCATGTAACCCTCCTTATGCCTCCAGCGTCGATTGGACTGCGTAAAATAAGTGGCAAACCTACTGTTCCCTGGAGCATTTTCTCCAGCCATTCAGATTTTGCTTCCTGGCAATTGTCTTCAATTGGGCTCAAATTAACTGGTCAAAATTGTCTACAGTGTGGACGTTTTGTGCGTCCCGGCCTTTGAATGGCTGGTGCACACCCAGATCCCTCCGTGGCCGGAGGTAGGACCCAGGGGCGCGTAGGATTGGGAAACACCGGGTTGCGGGAGAAATGCATGTTCTCACCGTGGGTGCCTCTCCTTCAGCATGCCGAGGTGAGCCTGCAGAACATGAGACTGCTTCATGGCTGCCCCTCTGTGTAAGGATTAAGAGATAAATAACAAGAAGTTTATTAACTGGGAAAGTACATTTTGTCCGGCAAGACATTAGTGGCTCTCGTGAGTGTTGGAGGCTGGGATGAAGTGACAAGCACTTGAAATTTCTCCGGTGAATCAATAGGTAATTGATGCCTTCATAACGTAGGAAATTAATGGGTGGACCTGCTCGGAGCAGACTTCTTCCTAAGTCCTTCTGTGCGAGACACCATCGATCCAAGTCATTCAGCGATCGGCCTACGGTGCTTCTCCTGGACACCAAGGCGTCCATGGCCGAGCAGCTTCTAAACAAGAGTCCCTGGAGGGGGCTTCATTCAGGTCATAGCCAAAGGTAGCTTGCAAACGAAACTGCTCATGGGGTGCATACAGGAGACCCTGCCCTCGACCCTCTACAGGCTAGCAGTGCCCTGTCCTAAGCAGCAGCCGAAAACTGTCCCCCAGTCGCCCTTTGCAAGTGGGGTGTGTGTGATTGCCTCAGATGAAACTTCCCGATGAAAATAACGCCATGTGCATGATGCTTTCCACGGCTGCTGGTAGCCTTGGAATTAAATACAGACTTAGGAGTTCCTTTCACAAAGACGGTCCCTTGTCATTGTGCTCAGCTATTAAATATAATAAAACCCACTCCAGCACTTTTCAAGTGTTTTAACAAAAATGCGTTGCTTGGGTTTCCTTGGTATAGGCCCCAGGCCCTGGATCTGGGTTCTTCCTGCCCTCTGCTGAGATGGGCACGCCGCTGATTCTCTTTGCTTGTCTGTCATGCCCTGGGGCCGTGCAAATGTTATTTTGAGGAAGACGTTTAAGTGGAATTTTGGGGGGAAAAACAAGCTATAATAACTGAAGTGTGTTTGGCACTCGCTCATTGGGGTGATCCAAATGAAATTGAAGATATATTTTATTGGGAGACAGTGTAGCGTGACAGGTCTCCCGGGATTTTGCGTGGCTCAGTTACGATGTGAGGAGAGACCCTGCAAGGTAGGCATCGCAAACAGACATACTTTGCTTCGTCCAGGCAGAGAGTGCTATGGTTTCAAAATGCAAGCCGGCCCCGGTTGGAAGCCCACTGCTGGAGAGAATAATGATTTCTTTGGACTGAGGGGTGCGATGCGGGAGTAGGGACCGAACTGAGTGAGAGGCAGAAGTAATTAACAGGAGAGTTCCTTGAACGAGGGAGAGCAGGGTTCACATTCCGGCCCTGCCATTAACTGTCCGCACAACCTTGGACCAAATAATGTCACCTCTCGAAGCAACAGTCTCTGCATTTGAAAAGGGAGATAAGGAGGTACCTCCTCCAGGGTCTTCTGAGGAATCATAACAGGCGCCCGCAAACTGGCACTCGGCCGGGGCGCAATCGATGCGGTCCACGGAGAAGCAGGCTCACGGGCTTGTTCTGGGGGATGGGCCGGACGAGCAGGGCTTGCGTCCGGTATTTGGCTGAAACCACAGGCATTGATTAGGAGCTCAGGTGGCCGTGGAAACGCTCAGGAGAGATTGATGTTTGTACTCTGAAGGGCAGCTTGGTTTCCATGGAAACAGTTGGGTCTGGAAGGCACCAAAGGGTCGGCAGGTCCCCGGGA
Source organism: Desmodus rotundus (assembly GCF_022682495.2). Classification (NCBI taxonomy): domain Eukaryota; kingdom Metazoa; phylum Chordata; class Mammalia; order Chiroptera; family Phyllostomidae; genus Desmodus; species Desmodus rotundus. The sequence continues at coordinate 99,004,631 of NC_071400.1, read as the reverse complement.
GAGGAGTATGAGGCAATTCAAGTGTCCATGTTAGTGTGGGCCCCCGGTTCCTGGCCCAGGGCTCCTGCCTCCCTGGGGTCTCCTGGTGACGGGAGGGCGTTTTGTCCTAACGAGGTGATGGTTGGAGGCTCCTGGGAGGGGCTGCTGACCACAAAGACCAACCCATGATTAGATGCTCAGAACTTTCAGACCCACCCCCATTGTCCAAAGGGGGGCGGGGCTGCGGATGGGGTTACTGATGGATGATGCCTACATGATTAGTCCCCACAGAGTCCCTGAAGTATGGGGTTAGGGGAGTCTTCAGGTTGGTGCCCACATGGAGGCACCAGAAAGGGGTGCACTGGGGAGGCATGGAAGCCCCACACCCCTTCCCACATACTGTGCCCGACAAATTTCCTCCAACTGAATGTTGGTTTGCATGCTTGATTACATCAATTTAAAATACATTGGTAAATAGTAAGCCGAGCATTTCCTTAAGTTCTGTGAGCTTTTGTAGCCAATTAATGGAACCCAAGGAGGGGATGGTGGGGACGTGCAACTGATAGCCAGCGGGTCCGAGCTACAGGTGACAAGCTGGACTTGTGATAGGTGTCTGCTGTGGGTGGTAGGTAGTCTTCCAGGACCGAACCAGTCGCCTGCGGGCTCTGAGGCCCATTCTGGGCTGGCAGCGTCAGAACTGAGGTAAGTTGAGGAGAACCAGCGGGTGTCGCTGAACCGCTTGGTGGGGGAAAGCCCCATACAGCTGCTGCCGGTTGCTCCGAGGGTAGTAGTTGGTGGGGCGGGGGGGGGGGGGGGGGGGGGAGGAAGGAGAAGCGCAGGTGTGTAGGCTTCCCAGCAGGGTGGGTGATGGACTCGCTGTCCTGGGACTTGAGGCGTCTCACTGTTGCTGGGTCTAGGGCCATTGCTTTCCTTCCTGTTTTAGAAAACGGAGTGAATGTGGCACCATTTATGCCCAAAAGAACTCAGGTGCTTAACTAATTTTAATAATTTAGAGCGTCATGCAAACCATCTGCATGTCTAGGCGGAGAACATGTGTGTCGCCCCCAGAAATGGCGCTTGCTGTGCCCAGGCCCTGCCAGTCTCCCATCTCGGCCCCCAGAGGCCCCTAATCTCCTTTCTGCACCTGTAGATCTGCCTGTTCCGCACTTCCAGTGTAAAGAGAGCCCTGCGCTAGGCGGTAAATGAGTAAGTGTTTTCTGCTCTTTTCACTTAGCATGACGTTTCTCGGGCTAATCCGTGTTGTTTCTCAATCGAATCCGGTAGTTCAGTATTTTGTCCCCTTTTACTGATGTGGCGATTATAGCTTATAGCCAATTACTATAAAGCTTTATTTGTCATCTCTATGAAGAAAGTATGGATAAGCCCAAGCTCAGCTTATTTGAATGATGATAACACTGGCCGGTGTGGCTCAGTGCATTGAGCATGGGCTGTGAACCAAAGGATCAACGGTTTGATTCCCAGTCAGGGCACGTGCCTGGGTTGCAGGCCAGATCCCCAGCAGGGGGCGCGTGAGAAGCAACCACACATGGATGTTTCTCTCTCTCCTTCCGTTCCCCTCTCTCTAAAAGTAAATCAATAAAATCTTTGAAACAATAACACGTGAAGAGTCATCATAGGTTTTGTTGCTGAGATCCAGTGCTCACGGTCCTGGTGGTTACAATGACCATTTTTAACACTGTTACCTCACCCATTCAGTGCACACAGCGGGGGACCACCCCGTGCTATCCATTGTTTATAGGGACTTGTAGCAAATCTCTAGGGGCAATTTCCACAAACGTTGTTGCATTCCCTGCTGGAGCCTGAAATTGGTTCCTAAGGCTAAAAGGCTTTCAATCAGCACTTGTTGAAGGAAAGAGTCGGGGGGAGGAGGGGGGTGGAATCCCGTACCTCACGTGGGGCCTCCTGCATGGCGGTGTCTAGTAAACGTTGGGTCGGCCAGAGAGTCCGTTTAGCTTTTTCTGTAAAATAGAAGACACATTTTTCATTTTCACCAATACCATTATTGATGTGGATGTTTTGAGCGTGTCGACTGTCTCCGGCTACTGGTTTCTAGTGGGCAGAGGCGGGGGTGCTGCCGAACATCTCCCAATGCCTAAGACAGCCCCACAGCAAGAATTGTTTCACCAAAATGTCAACAGTACCAAGAAACCTTGCCAACCACTTTTGACACATTGCATCCACCACAGCACCTTCTCCATCCACGGCACACATCTTTCTTTGGCACTTCAGTGGCGTTTTCACCTTTCTTGGTGCAATAAAGCATAACGTGCTGAAAATGTGGCACGTCTTCTTCCACCCTCAATATTAAAGTGGCTGCAGAAAAGTTCACCAAGTTTGGTAAGTTGTTTTTTTAATGCACGCTGACGGGACAGCTGCCACAATACAATCTAACAAAATTGTTTCAAATGAAGTCAAAGACAAGGAAGCGCCACTACCGCCAGCTTACAGAAAAAAACTAAACAGACTTTTTGGCCAGCCCAATATTTGTTCAATGCATTCACGAAGAGTTCAGATTTAAAATATCGCAGAACTACATATAAGTGGGAGGTGAATGGCTCAAAGCCATACAACCCTTGCGTCAATGCCACGGCCCTGTCGACCTGTGCTTCCACGCAACTGTTGTCTCAGCTATAGGCTGGGACGTCAGGGACAACTTGGAAGCTGTTGGAAGCAGTTGTTAAGTAGTGAGAAGCGGCAGAATCCCAGACGTACGGGACCGAGTGTGCTGCCTTCCGCAGAGACACGCGAGCTGAGTCCTGCTGCGAGCAGAGGTGGGTAGAGGACCTCACGGTACACCTGTGTCGTTCCTAAGAGAGACCTGAGCAGCACCTTCAGACCCCTAGCCCTGGGGGACGTGATGCGTCCCTCTGATGGCCTCGGAAATAAATCGTAAGGAGAGGTGTTACTGATGCAGACCTGGGACAACGTAGGGGAAGGCAGACAAGCAAGCGGGGGTGGAAGAGAGATGGAGGGCTCAGCCTTCAGGCTAGAAAGAGGTTTCTCCAGATGCCCGCAAGCTGGATGATGAATGGGGCCTCAGAACAGAACAGAACAGTGATAAAACGGCACGGGTGTTTGTGCAGAAGACATGTGCAATAGTGAAGGGAGGAAAAATGGGGAAAACTCACATTCCTCAAGTTAATTTGGTGTGGTTTTATTTTTAGCAAATGTGCCTGTGAGCTGGGGGGCCCTCAGGTGTGGGTTTAATTGCGTTTGCCCAAGATGCCCGATGGCAGGAAGCCGTTTCGGCTGAAAAGCCATCAAAATGTAATTAAAAAGTTGGCAGAGGGGCTGTCTCCTCGCTGGCTTTGTTGAAAAACCCCAGGTGTGCCCTGCATGAAGCATCACGACCGGAAGCCGAGAGACAGGGTTCCCGCGCTGGAAAGCCGCACACTGGGGTTTCCTAGGACAGGGGAGCAGCTTTCACTCCGGACAGGACACGGAGAGAGAATTCCCGCTCTGGGCGTGTGTGTTCTCCCGAATTCACCCCGAGCACCTGACATCGGTGATGCAGGCAAACAGAGGAAAGTGCATGCTTGGACCAATGGTTGCTTGTGTACCCCTTATGGCTCTGATGGTCGCCTCGCCTGCTTACGCTCCTAGTCCGCTTTCAGGTCTTTGACTCGAAGATGCTCCCGCCATTCATTATTTCACCCGTTAGCCCCAGAAAACGGCCGGAAATAAGAGATGCGTTGAGTCAATATTCATTGAACTGAGTTGTCCTTACATCACATTCATGATTATAGGATTTTGGGGGGAAATACATTTACTTCCACATTTAAAATTCATGTAAAGTAGCTATAGACTTTACACTTGCAACTGTTGGCTCAGATTTTAATCCTTTGCAGCTGCCTCATTTGGTTGGTTAGCCCGGAGTGGCCTTCCTGATTCCTTCTGCATCTCTGAAACGGGGACGTATGTTACCGAAGGAAGCTTCCGGAGCTCCCTCCTTGGGAGCAAGCCAGCAACGTGAATTTTGGTGAGAATGGAACACATGGGAAGTTATGAAGGTTTAAATCTAGCAGGTGGGCTTAGGAGAGACTTTTACACGTGTCTTCACAGCTTTGTATATTTCCCATATCACCTGAAATGAAGAATCATTTTCTAAATAACAAACATGAAGCATCTATAATTTAATGTATGAGTGTGTGTGTGTCAACACCTAGGAGCTCAAAGAACTCCTGGATTTCGTTTTGTGTCATGGAATCTTACATCAGAGTGGAGAGCCTCCTCAAAGAATGACAGGGATTTGAAAACGAGGTGTTAATCCCCAAGCCCAGCAGCTTGGCTGACGGCTGCTTGAGTTCCCTGTAGGGGTGCCTTGTGGAAGACATCAGGCAAATCCCTCTGTGCATTGGAAGTCAGCTACCCAGACCTGGGAGAAGCTGGCTGAGCAACGCTGGAGTCTGCTAAAACACCTGGCTGCCCCATATCGGGGAGCCTGGGCAGCAGAGAAGAATTCGGGTTGTGGCTTTGCAAATACAAAGCCGGCTTCAGAGGCAGCCCTCAGCATGGATATGGGCCGTGAGTCGGCCACCCCGGTCTGAGAGCTGTATCAGGCAGCCTGGCTTCAGTGACCCTAAATTTGGGGGTGCTCTGTCCTTGGATGTCTCTCTGGGCTCATTTTTCCAGGGACCTTATCCAGCTCCATGATTCTAACCACTAGGATATCCTGACAATCCCCAAATCCTATCTCCAACAGTGGTTTCTCCCCTAAACACAGATCCAAAATATCCAAGTCCTTCTTCAACATGAATCTCAAATTTCACGTGTAAAGTGAACGATTTTTGTGGTTCCCCCAACTTGTTCGTCCCTCAGAGTTGCATCTCTCAGTAGGTGAAATCATTTTCCAGTTAGTGAGACTAAAACTTTCGATTCAGCCGGGGCCCCCTCTCTGCACCTGCGCTCTGTGAAAGGTAGGACATTCTCGATACGACAGATAGTCCTTTAGCCCAGAAGTGGAGTCCTGGCAGCTAGTTCATCCCCACTCTGGCATGGCTGGGGCTCATCGGAGCATGAACGGACCTTCCACAGGGTGGGAACGTAGCATGCATTGTACTGTATCTGTATATATGACATATGAGGGCGTAATATACACTACTGTTAATTATATCATGTATCTTTGTGCACATATGAAATCTTCCAATCTGTGTCTTCTACGAAGTCTTAAGGAAAACTGCCGGTGAGGACAGAAGCCCCTCGTCCTCTGCAGCCAGCTGCAATAGCTCCTCCTCCCCGCCCTGGAGAAAAAGCACCCTCTACCCACAGCGTGGAGCTGCATAATCACAGGGAGCAGAAAAGCCCCCGAGAACAGCAGACTCTGGTTAAACTTTCAGCCTTTGATGGGCTATGAAAGGAAGCACCTTGCAGCTCACAGAGTCATTTGAAGATCTAAGAAATCAGGAGAGCGAACCTGGTGCAGCGCTATGAATCGGCGCGCCTGAGGATGGGGGACGGGGGACGAGGAGTGAGATTAAAGGCTCGCTTCCCGAGAGGTCAGATCTGCTGAAGTGCCTGCTGGATGGAAAGGTGTAGTTGATTCAGGAGGTAACAAGTTCCCATGTTGAGTGGAAGCCCCACGAATGTTGATATTGAACAACATGACTGGATTCTGCTTCTGTATGTGTGTTTGTTTGTTTTTTTATCTTGGCAAGGGATTTTTAAATTGTGAGAAATCAAGTGAAATTTTATCCATTAAAAGTCGTTGGTAAAAGAATGGTCCCTGTAATTTTCCAATTCATTTCAGGGTAATTAATAAAGTGGAGTTAATTTTCAAACACTATTTAGCAAACTATCCTTGTAAACACATCACCTTTTCTTTCCCATGGTTATCACTTAAATACATTTATTAAAATACCCTGGCTGGTGTGGCTCAGTGGACTGAGTGCGGGCCTGCGAACCAAAGGGTCGCTGGTTCAGTTCCCAGTCAGGGCACGTACCTGGGTTGTGGGCCAGGTCCTCAGTAGGGGGTGCGCGAGAGGCAACCAGACATGGATGTTTCTCTCCCTCTCTTTTCTCCATCTGTCCCTTCTCTCTAAAAATAAATAAATAAAATATTTTTTAAAAAATTGTCCAGTGCTACACGTTTTAGATAACCGTAGTCAGTAGTAATTGGAAATTTTGTTGAGGAAATTTCTTCCTTACTCTTCCCTTCCTCCCTTTCTTCCTCCCTTCTTTCCTCCCTCCCTCCCTCCCTTCCTTTTTCACCAACAATATACACTCAATAAACTACCATGTATTATAATGTAGTCAAAACGTTGTGTTGAGAACATCAGTTAAGCCACCAAATATATCTGCATAAAACATTGACATTTCCCTGTCCCCTCCAGGACAGAACTTCACTTACCTCTCTGGAGCCCCCTGTGTCCACAGGGCTGGACTTCTAGTTTTGCAGTGAACTTGGAAGTGGTCAGATAAAGCAGACAGAAAGCACAGATGCAGACACCGCATCACACCACCAAACCTCTGAGACCGGAGCTGGTGAGAACAAAGGTGATTTATTCAGGTGCTGGCGCCAGTGCTGGCCTCTGCAGAAGATGCTGGTCTCTTGTCTCAAAGCCCACGGCCACGTCTTCAGGGGAGGCAGCGGTGTTTATGAGGAAGGACAGGGAAACAGAACACGGAGATGAAGAGAGAGGGTTGCAAAGCTCTCCACGTGCAGACGAACACAGTCCACTCCGAGGAGAATCTTGAAACTGGTTACACCGTGGTCTGGCGTGTGGTTACCCTGTGTTTTGGTCATCCTGGCTTTACGGATGAAGGGCAGCGAGTCTGCCAGAGCCCGGGTGCCTGGAGGTCGGAGTGTCTGTCTTCTGACTCCTTCTACAAACATGCTGTTCATCGACAAGCTACATGGTAGCCAGAATGGCGCTTACAGACACAAGGTCAACAGCACGGCGGGGTGGGTTGCAATTCCCCACCGCTACAATCTGGTCCACTTTGCCTTCTTGACCACGACAAGTGTCCTCGGGTGGGACTGCTGCCCCCCGACCCTGGCACTTGGCATTCCATTGCCTGTTCCCTCGAAGCCAGGGGCGTGCATCCCTGTGCTGCAAAAGACTCCGAAGCAAGACAAAAGCGTGTTCCACAGACTGCAATGTTCGTGTTTCTGGAGTCGGCCTCGATGTCGTCAGACACCTGCGTGGCAGCCCTGGGCTTACGGAAGGAAGGAGAAGGAACAAGAGCACAGGTCCTGAGGTCAAGAACCAGAAAATTCCCTGAAATGAACATTGATGGTGCTTTAAGAATATATATATTAAATTTCCACTTAGAGTTGGCACACACTATTATATTAGTTTCAGGCATACACCCTGGTGATTGGACGTTCCGTAACTTACTAAGCGATCATCCCGATAAATCTCACACCCATGGGACACCGTGCAGACTCATTGCAATATTACTGACGACATTCGCTACGCAGCACTTTGCATGCCCGTGACTGTCCCGTACAGACCAAGCAAAAAGCTGACGGAGTTCACCGCCTCCAAACCAGTGTCATATAAAATGTTAAAGGGTCTTCGTTACGAAGAAGGAATGAAGAAGATGAAAAATAAAATGACAATAAACACATATCTATCAACCATTGAATCTAAAAACCGAAAGAAAAGAGCAGGCAGAGCAGAAACAGACTCGTGGATGCCGAGAATGTTTCCACGGTTGCCAGACGGGAGGGGTGGGGGGCTGGGTGGATGAGGACACAGGCGGGCTTAGGAAGCCCAGATTTACTGCTGCAGAAACACAGTGCTTTTTGTTACTTCCAGCTTCCTCCCTGCTGACCGGGTTTGATTGTTTTTTAAATATAGACTCTATTTTATTTTTAAAACTGAGCAGAAAGGACATAGTTCCCCTATAACCCCCAGGTTTGATGTTGATGATGATGGAATCTTTCATTGTCTTGCAGGAAAAAAAAAAATAGAAAAGATTCTAATCCGATTTTTGAAAAAGATGGAAGACACCATTGGCACGGCCATGAAATGATGTCTGATGTCTGGCAGCCTGGAGCAGGCTTCCTCCCTCGCAGGCACCACCTGCATCCCCGAAGGGGTATTTTCCTTGTCCCAATTTACTGCAAGGTTGGACATTTTTATTAGCACTCTTTCCCAAGAGCATCTTTTCCTCCTTCGCAGGCACCGCTGCACCGGTTTTCTGGTTTACAGACCCGTTAGCCCCCCCCGGCAATTTCTTCGTAATTGATGGAACCACCTGTAATATCAAGTTATTGCCATTAAAATCAGTCTGTTTTCATGGCAGGAGTTATTACGTTTTCCAAACAGACGCTCCCCGGACCCATAAGTCACAGAGGCCAGAACTAAACAGCAAAAACACCGCTCAGCACTGGGAGAGGTTTTGCAGAAGCAGCATTATCCAGCTGGACCTTCTCAAGGCCCAGCCGTGAGTGTCCCTCTCCAGGACAGGGCATGTCATCGAGGCCCCCTGGTCACAGCCCTCTTTGCAATTGGGTTTCGTGCCCTCCCATGCGGAGCCTTGTGGTTCACCTCAATGGAGAAGTCCTCTCTTGGACCACATCGTCGTCACATTCGCTCTTCTGAGTGGCTGTCGAGGGCTCAGAGACTTGCTAAGCCTGCGATCGTTAGCCTGACAGGCACGGTCCCCTTATAAAGGGAGCTTGGGACAAAGTGGGCGCAGTGCACATTTGCAAGCTTGAGGCTGCCTGGGGAACCTTCACCGTGAAACCAGGCCTGGTGGGCTCACAGTTGCCGGCCACGCAGTGAACAGACGTGTGGGCACGGGTGCGCTTTAGGGAAAGAAAAATTACAGCCTGCACTTAAAGGGCTGTGTGGGCTGGAGGAAGTGATTGCACAGATGTGCACGGTGTTCTAGAGAGAGGTGATCGCAGGGGACCCTAGCGGAGGGTGGCCAGGAACCAAAGGGCCACGGTGAAATGATGTGAATCTCAGACATTGAGGATGAGTGGAGCAGCCAGAGACACAGGAGGTGCTTTGGGAGAGGTGAGCAGGGCCCTGTTTTGCTCTTCCTTCCTGTTAAAAACGGCGCTATTGGCTCAGCTGCGGGATTGATTATGAAGCGAGGGTTTCATTAGTGCTGTTTCCTCCCTTGTGTCTTGTCCTAATTACATTGCTTTGTGGTTATTTAAGCCCGTGTTTCATAAATCTCATTCACAGTGAAGCGGTTACCCCGTCCTGTAGCACTTGCAGTGGAAGAGATAATGTGTTTGATGACAAATGTCAGCCACTGTCCCGGATCAATATATATGAGCAAAACCTTGGACCAAGAATAAAGATCCGATCTACAGGCCTCATTAAGATCCAAGTCTAAGGCTCAGCCATTTTTTTTTTCCTGTGAAGGACCAGAGAGTAAATATTTCAGGGTGTGTTGGCCACGCACTCTGTATCTGTAGGGTGAAGGCAGCCGCCCAAAGTGCAGAAATCAGGGAGGGCGGCCAATTTCAGGGGCGCCGAGCTCGGGCATCGGCTGGAGGTGGCCCCAGAGTGCCGTTTGTCCATCTGACCACTGTTCTAGCCTGGGGGTAGAAACTACCCGTTCATTTATGGGCCACTTTGGAACACCAGCATGGCCGGCTTACAAGGAGAAAGCTTGGCCTCCCTGGGCTACGGCCACCGGGCTGGTTCCCCGTAGTTCTCCATCACGGCGGCAAATTCCTTCGTATGGACCCGTCTTGGTGCTGAGACTCACATACCCACAGGACAGCATCCAGGAGGCCTTGCAGGGAGTGATCCTTTCCTAAAGATGGAGAGGCTGAGACAAAGCAACGTTGAAGTCCTTCTGCGAAAACCTTGCAGGTGAGAAGTAGGTGTCTGCAATCCAGAAGAACCTGTGCACCCCAGTGTTCACAGCAGCACAACTTACAATAGCCAAGTACCGGAAGCAACCTAAGTGCCCATCAGCAAATGAGTGGATCAAAAGACTATGGTACATTTACACAATGGAATTCTACGCAGCAGAGAGAAAGAAGGAGCTCCTACCCTTCGAGACAGCATGGATGGAACTGGAGAGCATTATGCTAAGTGAAATAAGCCAGGTGGAGAAGGACAAATACCATATGATCTCACCTTTAACTGGAACCTAATCAACAAAAGAAACAAGTAAGCAAAATAGAACCAGAGACACTGAAAGTAAGAACAATCTGACAGTAACCAGAGGGGAGGGGCCAATGGGGGTAAGGGTTTTCAGGAACTACTATAAAGGTCACATGGACAAAACCAAGGGGGAGGGTGGAAGCAAGGGAGGGAGGGGATGTGGCTGGGATGGGGGAGAGCAGTGGGGGGGAAATGCAGACAACTGTAATTGAAGAACAATAAAATAATTTTTTAAAAAAGAAGTGGGTGTCTGTGAATGAAGGTAGGAGGCGGTGGGAGGAGAAGCAGCATTTCAACCAAGACCCTGGATGTTGCCCGGGGGAGAGAGGCAGATGGAGACCTAGGCTGTGGGTGTGCACCTCCCAGCTGGCCTCCCCTTTGAGGCTGGCTTTGCACCTAAGTCGGTAAATGTTCGTCGTTATGATCACACATATGAGATAATAATGCTATGCCATATATCGTAATTAACATGCTCACATGCATATATATGTATGTATGTATTTGCCCACACATGTGTAAATGTATATGTGTCCCTGTGTGTGTATATAGGACATGTGCCTACAAGTAATATTCTATCATTATCCCATGTGACCTAACAGTTACGTTTTATTTACTCATCACCATAGCGACTCCAGTAGCCTTGGAGAGGAAACAGTGCCTGACTCTGGAAGTAGAATCAAAACCTATTCAGTATTCGACAGAAGCTTTCCCCGTACCGTTATTGGTCTGAACCCGTGGGAGGAAAGAGCCTTCGGTGGGCAGGCGGACGCACAGATGGTCACCCGTGGGCACTCACATTTCATATTTAGGGAAAAGTCACGAACAGCAATTTAAACAATCACGATGTCCTGAAGCTCACAGATTCCATGGACTCGCTGATAAAACGTGTTTAGAAAAATCCTGCCGGATATCACTACATAGTAATGGTTTTGGTATCTGTCATTACAACTGTTTTTTCTTTCCATTTTCTTACATGCATGTATCTGAGTGTGTATTTTTATCCGTGTGTGTTCCCATTCGCTCTCTATCCACTGTCCAATTGCCATAAAATGACACGTACGTCGCACCTACACAGAAGGTGTGCGGTTTGCCCCGGAGCATTTCCTTACAAACATTGTCCCACGTTACTGCATATTCCTCGTAAGCCATGGTTCTTAGTTTTCACACTTTTATCCATCGACTGGCGGGCCACAAGTTGTTTAGTCACTTAAAAAAATTGTTTGACTTTCAAGATGACTTATGCTTACTAACATCATCAAAGCCCATAGTGATTTTTTTTAACATCAAGGTAAAAAAAAAATGTTGATTATCGTTCTGTTTGCATTGTGCCAAAGGAGGAAAAAGAGCTGGTGGCACTTAGAAATGATCGAGTAGGAAAGAGACACTTCTCCGCGTGTGTAGCCGAGAGTGTTCTGCCTTTGTGTTACGTTTTAAAAGGAAACGCAAGCGTGTGCTGGCTTTTATCTCCTCGGCCGTGTTTCGGCATCTTTGGGATCATCCTGTGTTTGTGCCTTGAGGCTGACACGGAAGTGTGTTTGTTCGGAACACAATGGTGTTCGATTGTCGAGGCCGCGGGCATTGAGGCTTGAAAAGGAAGCGGAGTAGACAGAAAGGAGGCACAGAGCTCCTAGGTTCCAGGAGGGGATTAGTCCATTCTGTGTATGCTGGGGAGCAGGATGCGTTCAGAAGATCTGAAAGAGCCCTGATTAATTAAAGCAAAGATCGTTTTCCCTGTAAGTGGCTTAACCACATCGCTCGGTGTGACGCGGCCCAAAGGCTAAGTAGGGTGCAAAAATTAAATGACAAAACAGCAGGTGCAGAGATTCCTGGGGAGTTTGAGTCCGGAGAAAGTTCCTGTATATGTTTATAGATGTATTTCTATTATGCACTCATTCCCTAGGTGCGTGCATGCGAGGTCTGTCCGGGAAAAGTCCAGCCATTGTTATTATAACTGGAGTGATTTGCATGATATCGTTGTAACCTGGCAGCCAAGGAGAGGGGACTGGAATGCGCATGTGTGAACAATGACGACTTCACTGTACTTGTCATTGGGGGCGGTTGACACCGTTGAGTGAGCATGTGTACGGTGTGGCTGTCGCATTCAAAACGATTGAGTGAGTAGAGCAATGAAAGGCAGTGCTTTTCTCAGCAAGGGTGGGGAGCAAGGAGACACACATTGCATTTCAAACCGCAGACTTTTCACATCCTCTGTCTTGCACAGTCAGATGGAATACTGTCCCGCCACGGGGCCCCCAAGCCACAGTCGGAAGGCAGGAGCTGGCAAGCTGCAAATAAAACGAAATCATCACAAGCCTTTGGTTTTCCTGCAGAAAAGGATTTTAAACTATTAGACAGGGAATTGAATGCAAAAGAGGCGTGCCATGTCTGTACGAAACGGAAGACTAGGAAAAGAATTGTGGTTGGCTCATCATTTCTGCCAAGTTCCTGCCTCCAGTCCAGCCCCTGGCTCGGTCCCTCTGAGGCAGTACCCCAAGACTGGGGTGTGAATTCTCCCTGCTCCACCAATGTAATTTCCTCAACTCAAAAACTCAGCTGTGACAGGGCTCGCTTCGCTTTGTTAGCTGCGGGGAGGGTGAAATAAATGAACGCCAATCATGCCTAGAAGAAGCCAAGAACACAGTGAGCCCTGGACAGTCACCTGTCATTATTTAATGTCACCAGGAGACAGTTCTGCTGTGTCCTGGGGCGTACTAGTGCTGGAATCACATCCCTGTCCCCAGTGTCTACAGTCGGAGCAAAGACAGCCTCTAATCAAATGATCGTGCCCACAGTGATTTTTTTAAACTGAAATTGTTAGGAATCGACTGATGATCCTGTTACCCAACTGTGGTTCACGGGCCCTGGGCTTCAATGTACAGGAACTCAAAATGTCAGCGTTTGCAGTTGGGAAAGGCTCATTGATCCAGAAGGCTCCCACAGAGAGGATGGGAGACTTCCAGCAGGCCCCAGGTGCGTCTTGCTCTCTGTCCTAGGTTGAGGGTTTTAAGGGGCTCAGGGGCCAGGCTAGTGCAGTGTGACCTTGAGCTTGGCCATTATGGTAACGGGGTTCCAGCACCGGATATTCCTGGACAGCGTGTCTTTCCCTTCTGAAAGGGTTCCCCATTCTAGCTCCCATCACGGGCTGGTTAGGTCCGTTGGTTCTGTGTGTATGCGAGCAGTGGGTGGGGTGAGACTCAGGTTTGGGATGCAGCTGGAGGTCCAAGTTCTGTCCCCACTTGGGCTGCATGAGGTGTGAGCCTGCTGTCTCTGCAAAGCCCCTCAGTATCCCATTAGACAAGACAGGACGCTTTGGGGCTGCCTCCGCTGTGACAATAGTGTGTGCATAATGTGGGCACGTACACTGGTCGGGTGCCTAAAATGTCTCAAGAGAAGGGGGTGGTTGGTTAAAGCCTCAAAGTGCCAGAGACAGATATTGGGGGCTGAAAGAAGGGCGTGTGTTGTCCCAGAGAACAGTAAGAAAGAAGAGCCCATGATATTCAGCTCTGACATTTCCAATGCAGAAGATCCATATACCACAGCAAAGTATGACAGGTTGGCAGAAGGATTACTTTGAGCGGAAGGCAATGGAGGAAGATCACACCCAGGAGGCACTGTCTGCCTTCTCCCCTGCCCAAACGTGGGGGCTGCATCCCCCTTTGTCCAGGTAACCCAGCTCTGTCAGGAAAGGGTCTCCTTCTCCTTCTCCCATGTCGGGAGGGCAGCACCTGCTGAAGTGACTCACTAGTGCAGTGGGCACCATGGCAACCTGTACTCAGCATCCCTCGTCTGCCCCTGGTTCCCCCCTCATATTTACTTTCCGATAATTAGCTACCCCTAGAAGCCCAAACTCGCCCTCCTACCCCTGTGTAGTCCCTTCTCCACAATTTACTGCCTCAAAAAAAAAGATATATAAGCTCTCGAGTTGAACTTCCCAATATCAACAAACACGCACAGACGTTTTCTTGTGTTGCTCTGTCTTCTGTTAGTTTAATGGGCATGTGCCAGCAGCTGAACATAAAAGGTGGAGGAAAAGATCTTTCTGTCTTACGGGAAGCATGAGTTTGTGTGTGCCCGCTGAAAGGCAGCGCTCACACAAATCCAACTGAAGATGTAAAGGTGTGTTGAGTGATTTGGGCATCGGGGAACATGCCAGCTAGTAGTGGGAAAGGGGTGCTGAGGAGCTGTACAAATGTGAAGATTTCATAGGCAGAAAGGGGCCGGACAAGAGAGGTAAAAGCCTGGATTCTTTCAGGCAGTGCTACCTCCCTTAGGGGGAGGTAGTGCGTCTTCTCAGGCAGAATCCGGCAGTAGTGTTGACCAGAAACTTCCAGACTGATTGGCTGAAGATTCTTGGGAGAGGCTGAAACAAACTAGACTCAGTGTTCACCTTGGTCAGGCTTGGCACAAGTGCCTCCATTTTCAGTCTTGTTCCTTTTTAATGAAAGTGTGGAAGACAAGCGCTGAATTCATGGACTGTGGGTCATTCCGGCTGTGCCTGGGGTGAGGGGTCTGGTCACCTTCAAACACACCTGCGGAGACCGGACTTCCTGGCAAAGGTGCAGACAAAGGACAGAGTGTGACTCAGTGGCTGTAGTAGCAGGAAGGACAAGGTCAGGCCAGGCCAGGCGGACAGTCCTGCCCTGTCCTGACTGGGGCTCAAATGACCAGCTCTCCATGTTTCCATGGAGAAGGCCACCAGGGAAGGCAGTGACCAGGCAGGTCCCCGGGATACATCACTGCCCACGAGGCGATGAGACCCTGAGGTGGCTGTATGCAGGCACCTTGACGGTTTCCCTGCATCATTCATTAGGAAAAGCCACACCCCCCCCCTCAGTATTCGTAGATGCTCACATACAGTGCTGTTCATAGACTAGAGCATACTGAACATTCTCATTCAGTTGCAGGCTGTGAGAATTTCGAGGGGAACGCCGTGCGGTTATTTTCCCCAGTCTACTAGAAGTAGTCCGTGAACCGGAAGAGGACGATCTATTGACCTCAGGATCCCAAACGCCAGGAGCAGGGTGAGCCACAGAGCAGCAGCATCAGCATCACCTGGAAGGCTGTGGGGAGGCAGAATCTCGTGCCCCCTCCCTGCAAGACCTCCCGAAGCAGACCTGCTTTCTAAAGGGATCCTTGGGTGACGCCGGTGCTCGCCGAAGATCAACAATCGCTTGTAGAGAGAATGAATAATTGCATGCACCCATGAATACATAAGGAGAGCAATCAGCAACTAGCGAGTGGTACTAGCGATTTCTCTTTAGCCTGCTTGAGCATGTTTAAACACGGCAGCTGGCTTCCGCACCTGGCCCATCTACTGTCCTTGGTTTCAGGACTGCATTCCCCCTGAGACGGAGATCTCCCTATCAGGTGCCCTTCCAGGTGGACCTCCCTGCATGGGGGATTCAGTGCTGCTGTGCCCTCCGCTGACTCTGACAAAGGAGGGTTGATCACAGACACAGAACAAGAAGCCAGGTGGAGGACTGAGCCAGACTTCTAGCAGAGACTTTGCCCACAAACAGGGATTCTTTTCCAGGGAAAAGAATAACCAGCAGAGCCTGGCTCTCTAGCTGACGCCAGTCTCTTTGCTACCACAATACGAATATCGCAATGGAATGTGAAATGAGACACACGCTCGTGTTTTAAGACAATTGGGTCGTTTGTCTGGGGTTGAGTTGTGTGAGTTCTTCATGTATTTTGGATATTAACCCCTTTTCGGAGCCGCTGTTTGCAAATATCTCCTCCCATTCCATCGGTGCCTTTTTGGTTTTGTTGGAGGTTTCTTTGGCTGGTCAGAAGCTTTTTAGTTGGAAATAATCCCACTCCTTTATTTTTGCCTTTACCTCCCTTGCCTTTGGGGTCAAATGCATAAAATGTTCTCTGCCACCAAGGTCCATAAGTATAGCGCCTGTGTTTTCTTCAACACAGTTTATTGTTTCAGGTTTTTTATGTAGCTCTTTGATCCATTTTTGAGTTAATTTTTGTACAGGAGAACACACTGCAGTCTCGTTTCGTTCTTCACCATGTGGCTTTCCGACTTTCCCAGGACCGTCTATTGAAGAGGCTTTCTTCTCCACATGGTGTGGTTTTGGCTTTTTGTTGAAAACCATTTGCCTGTATATATGGGAGCTTATTTATGGGCTGCCAGTGTCAGCCCGACTCATGATGGAAGTAAAGGAAAAACCAACAGCAATGGTCTCTCACACTGTAACTCATTCTTGTTTATGAAACATTAATTACTGTGAAATTGCTCCTGCTCACATTCATATCACCTCAATATTATTTCTGATTGGATGCATTTTTAAAAGAGACCGTTCTAAGAGAAACAGTCTCTTTTTTTTATTCTCACTGGAGGACATGCTGACTGATTTTCAGGGGGAAGGGAAAGGAGGGAAAGAGAGGGAGAGACAAATGCACATGAGAGAGAAACATCGATTGGTTACTTCTCATGCACATCCCAGCCAGGGACCAAATCTGCAACCTGGGTATGTGCCCTCATGGGTATCGAACGCACGACCTTTCAGTTTGCAGGACAGCGCCCAACCAATGAGCCACACTGCCGAGGGCTAAAAGAAACATTCTTAGTGTGAAGGAGAGGGGTCCACCCTGAAGGTCCTCCAGAGAATACCTTGCCCATATTTTCACCTGAAGAAACTGGATTTACCTTCCCAAGGTCCTTCTTCCTCTGTGTGCGAATGGCAGGAAGGCAGGGGGGAGGGAGGGAATTGTCTTGTCACCTCTGTGTTCTGGCCTCAGTGTGTGAAAGTGAGGAGAGGGGATTCCAGGAACTACTATAAAGGACACGTGGACAAAACCAAGGGGGAGGGTGGAGGCGGGGGAGGGAGGGGGGTTTGGCTGGGGTGGGGTGGAGGGAAGGGGAGAAAAGGCACACAACTGTAATTGCATAACAATAAAAAATTAAAATTAAAAAAGAGAGAGAGAGAATGCGAACGCACTTGGGGTAAGAAACAGCACTTCCTTTTTTCATGTCCCACGGGGAGAAAAAGCCAGGTGGTACTTACATGGCGTTTACAGATATACGACACCACATATTTGTGTGGTAATAAGGAAAAAATGATGATTAGGATACAGTTTGCCGGTGGTTGACAAATGACCCGATCTGGCACCTCCTTTGCCGGTCTGTCAAAGTGAAATACTAGCGGCGGTAGAACCGGCTGTATTTTATGTGTGGTTAGTTTAAAAATGGGGTGAGTTTCCGTGAAATACGAGTCCCAAGTTTTGAAGTCATTATGCATGAAATCGGGTCCCTGTACCCAGGAAGCCTCCGTCCCCAGGGAGGGAGGGACTTCCAAGCACGGGATGCAGCGCGCACGTGGTGGCCACCCTTGTCCGCGGCATTCAGTACATTCACAGGTGTGACCCCGAGTCCACGTCGATGTCATTT
Organism: Desmodus rotundus; assembly: GCF_022682495.2. NCBI lineage: Eukaryota > Metazoa > Chordata > Mammalia > Chiroptera > Phyllostomidae > Desmodus > Desmodus rotundus. The sequence continues at coordinate 98,987,150 of NC_071400.1, read as the reverse complement.
GAAGGTGACTTGCTGCAGAATTGTTTGTCGTCTTAATACTCTTTCCCTCCCATAGAGCGATTTTAAGAAACCTTGTCCTTTTTTTGGCCATTATGAGACCGGTGGCATTAACAATTACATTTTCCGTTTCTTCTTCCCCGTGACCACATTGGTAAGAGATGACAATGAGGACGAGCGTCAAGCGCGAAGTCGGCCTGCCCGGTCATTAAATGAGGGGTGCGTGTGCTGAACGCATGCTCTCAGCCAGCTGGCTGTCCACCTGGGAGACGCAGGTATCTCCTGCTGCGAAGGGGGATGGTGCGAGGACCTAGGTAACAGGTGAGGGAGAACTTTGGGAGGTACGGGAAGGGCGTCAGCCATCACGCAGGTGGGCTGCCAACGTAGGCCATCTCCAGGAAGACTCTCTCCTTGCCCGAAGTCTAATCAGCCCTTCCGAGTCCAACGAGACCCCATCACTGGGCATGTCGTCCTAGACTCCAGGGTAGCAAAAACCCTGTCCACCTGGTTTAGCCAGAATTGTCCACCCTTGCATGTGACCTCGCTCCGCAGCGCCCAGCATGCCTTGTGCTCGCCGCCCCCCCCTCCCCGCCCCTGGCCTGCCTTTGGCGAGACTCGCGCTACTCCCTGCGCAACCCTCTGTGCAGCGAAGCCGGCCGTGGCGCCCACCCCAGCCTGACACGCTGCTCCCTGGCTTTGCTTGCTGTTCTGGACTTGACCTCGTGTCTCTGCCCTCCTGCACAACGCCGTAGGTGGTCCTGAGAAGCCCGAATAAACTCCGCTTTGCCATTTTCACAAGCGTCGTGAATATTTGTTTCCCTGTCACGGCGTCCATCTGAATGCCTCTTTCTTCCATGTCTTAACCCATCGTAAGTCTGGACAGAGCAAAGAAGCGACGTAGCATCAGTCTGCTGGGGACGCATCCCCAGGAAAGAAAACCATCACCTCCTACACAGGTCTGCACCCCCACAGGCCCACCAGCGTTATTCACAACGGCCGCGGCATGGACTCAATGTAAGAGTCTCTCCATGCTGCAGTGGGTCCAGGAAGGGCAGCGTTTCTACAGTGGAATATTATGCAGCCTTGAAAAGGGGGGAAATCCTGGCATTTTCCACGTGGGTGAACCTCAACCACATCACGCTGAGCAAACGAACTCAGAGAAAGACAAGGCCTGCATAGCCCAGCTCATGTGTGAAAACTTTCAGAAAGACATTAAACCCACAGAGGTGGAGAGCAGAACGATTGTTGGCAGGGGCTGGGGACTAGGGAGAGGTGGGCCAAAGGTAGCGATGTTCAGTGATAAGATGAGTGAGGTCTGAGCGTCGAAGGTCTCACCTGGTGCCAGTAGTGGGCGCCACTGTGTTCCCTATTCGAAGTTTGCTGACCTGCTGTCACCACAGCAGACGTGAAGCATGTTTGGGGTCGGCTGTGCAGGGACCCAAGGGACACACAAGGGACACACGCACCCCATCATCGCATTTGTGCCTGAAATAGCTTCCACCTTCACGCGTCCGTCTCGCCGCGGTAAGACGGGGGGAAATGAGTGTGTGGGGACGGCGCTGACTGCTCGTGGGACGTTTGCTTTGCCTTCATCGCTCACTATAAACAGTGATGAACTCAGAGATAAGATAAGCACACCCCTTGCAGCCGGAGGTCTCTTTACAGAGTGTTTACCTCAACCATGGGGGGGGTGGGGGATGCTGAGGGTGTCTTCGAGGGCTGGGCCAGCAGCCCCTTACGGCATCGTTTTGCTTCCCTCTTTCCTTGCGGCCACCACAGAACATGATTCATGCAGGTATATTCAGTCCCCAGCACTTAATCGTCAGGACACAGGTTTGTTTGTTTTTTTTCTTTTTTAGAAACTCACCATCTTTGAAGAGCTGTTCTCATGAGGATCTTCTGGTTTAAGTGCACATTAGCAGTTTCACCTCTACCGGATGGGCTGCGATGCCCTTGACGTCGAGTGGTGAGTGTTGGGACCAAGTGCCTGCTATTCAGATGAATGAGGAGCAGGCGCGGAGGCAGGGTGAGGGGCTGGAAATAAGCACAGGGGTCCAGGCGAGGGTGGGAAGGGAGGCAGGGGCAATGCACATAGAGAGGAGGGGTCAGGTTCAAGGCTGATCGAGTGTAGAATAGACCCCAAGCTGTTCATTTATCAAAGAATGGTGGAGGGGCCGGGGGTGCAGAGATGAAGAAGGGAGGAAGCAATGATGAAGTCCGCGTCTCCCCGTTCTGATGCTTCTATAAAGGTAGAGAACCTGGCAGGAGTCAAGTTCACAGCCCACGGGACAGGTACTAATGAGATCCCCAAAGATAACCAATCAATGCATTTTGAAAATGTATTTCGTGACGTCATAATTTATACACAGTGAAATTAACTCTGTTAAGTATTCAGTTTCGTGCGTTTGACAAATGTACACAGCTCTGGAAGAGCACGGAATCAGGACAGACCCACCCCATTACCGCCCTCGATTCTCCCCTCACCCAAAATGCCCCCTTAGGCATCCCCAGCCCAGCCCTTGGCTGCCATGGGTCTGTTCATTATGCCTGATGTTGCAGGCACGTGAGGGAATTGTACCACATTCGGTCCGTGAATTTGGCCCCTTTCCCTCAGCATTGTGCATGTGAAGCCCAGCCCGGGGTCACTTCCAGGGTCAGCTGTCCACTTCTCTTCCCTGCTGCGTGGTGTTCTGTTGCCCAAACGCACCGCCGTCCGCGTGTCCAGCCCCAAGCTGAGGGGCAGGTGGACTGCGTCTGTTTTTTGTCTGTTGAGTTGAGCGACAGAAACGTATTGGGAACCATGCAAAAGCTGTTTCCGTGCAGCGACGAGGGGAAAGCCAGGCTGAAACTGGGTGAGGAGCGAACGGGGCTGCTGAGGATGAGATGGAAATCAGAAATTAATAGTTTATGAAAGCTGGCTCTGGAGGGAGGGATCGCCACAGTGCTGTGGTTGTGGTGAGCAGTGGGGTGAAATAAAGATCCTGTGAGTTTGAATGCAGGGAGGGAAGAGATAAATAAGCGTGGTGATCCGCAGAAACATTGTCTGAACATAGCGGGGCTCGTGGGAAGTCGACGGATGCCACGATGAGTTTAGAACATTATCTTAAAACACGATGGCGGCGGATGGCAGGGAGTGTGCAGAAGGCTGGGGAAGACAAAAGCAAGAAGGCAGCAAAGCCTGGGAGAGGCAGGTGGTGAGCGAGTGCGTGCAGGGTGGAGGGGCTGACTGGCTGTACCGGCCAGACGGAGTGCGGGAGGGGCATGCATACTGGGCACCGCTCTCCTTTCTCCTGGGCGGATGACGCTTTCAGCTGCGTGTCTGTACTCTGATTCCAGCGCTGGGACCTTCTGGCATAAATCATTCATCTCTGGAATGAAACTTATATGAAGCAATGCCAAGTTCACACCCTACCAGCAGCACTCCCCCCACGAGCTAACTCGGGAGGCAGGAATAGGTACGCATCAGTAGAGAGGACGAAGTGAACAGTACAGGAGAGGAAAGCTGGGTGCTGTGTGGTGTCCAATAATTCATGACCAGACAGAGTCCATCCCGGCGCCCGTCACGGAGCCCTTCAACCTGGAGTCTTGTGAGCAGGTGCCAGAGTCATTTTTGAGATGCACCATATCCGAGAACTTAAAGGCTGTCCACTTTATTCCACGTGGCTCAGTGGCAATGTTTTCAATCGCTGAGGTTGTTACGTACTTTTTTCCTAAATCTTCCTAGCTCACGAGGCCCATGGGTGTGGAAGAACAGATTTGTGGGTGCCAGATGGGACAGGGCATATGGAAGTGGGTGACAAAGGCGAAGGGAGTGGGAAGGAGAGGCTGGGAGTTACAGAACAGTCACGGGGATGTGCATCCAGCACAGGGAGTGTGGTTCATAATATTGCAATAACCATGTGTCGTGCCAGGGGGTACTAGCCTCATCAGGGGGACCACTTTGTAAGATGTACAAATGCCTACCCACTACGGTGTACACCTGAAACTAACAGAATCTTGTATGCCTACTTCAATTCAACTATTTAAAAAGGAAAAAGAATGACAGAGCTACAAATGCCAAGGGCCCAGGGATGCAAAGCTACAGCAATCTATAGCGTCTGTTTATAGAAAGGGCACTTTGCGAGGGAAGGCACTCTCAGGACACATGAATAATACGCAGACACTCTCAGAACACCAGCCATGAGTAGGAGCATGCAGATTCCCCGGGAGAAGGAACCAAGGAAGGAACCGGAGAATGTATTCCAAAAAAAAAAAAAAAATTCCTCCACTCGAACTCCGTGTTGTTCCGTTAGTTGCCTCAAAAAGAAAGTTAAGTTAGCCAAGTTCTTGTGGGCTGAAGACTAGATTCAATGCTGCGGGTTGAATATTAAGGCACCCGATGATGCGACTGTTTTATGTACTATGATGTCACATGCGCACGTAAATCACGCGTGGAACCAATGCTTCAAGCGAGGACACATCACCTGCAGAGCCATTAAACCATGCGAAAGCTCAGCTTCATCTTGTGAGTGGTGGGAACTCTCAACGAGAAATTATTTCGTCCACAGCAACCGATCACAGCTCTGTGTCGTAAAACACAGTGCTGGTCATAAATACCCAAGAAAAATGCTACCTTAATTTATTCTCTCAACTTGGTGCCCAAGTTTCCCTTGCCATTGCTCTTGTTATTAATTGTATGGTATATTTATAAGCAGAATGCTGTCCCCAAACAGATGACCCCGTTTGGTGGTAAATCAGTAAACTGTAATCATTGCTATAAAATAATGTTGTTGGGTCCCATCAAAAGTGAAGAATTCTAGATGTCCCAAGAGCGCAATGTCGGGAGGCGGCACGAGCTGGCTCGCTCCCTGCCCCCACGAATCCGTAACATTTGCTGGTTTATGAGCCTTGCGAAGCACCAGTATTCTCCTTTTTCTGCTCAGCCCAGCTCTGTCGTAATAAATGGGTAATTGGTTTTGTCCTGTTGTACTCTTTCTGCATTACCCTTTGCCGTAATCACATACAAATCCATAGGCGTGTGATTTCATTTATTATGAATTTTTCATTCGTTTAACTCCCCATCTATTCTCTCTCAGCGGCAGAGCAAAAGCAGAAATAATCGCAATGTCAGACTGAGCCTGCATGTCTTGGCTTTTTTGTATTCTAATTCCTTTGTTGTGTTTACTTCTGTTAATTATTTTTTTTCATCCAGTAATTGTACTTATCGTCGAAAAATACACTATTTTCTTCCACAGACGCCTGTGCAGGAAAGTCCCCCTACAGAGCATCAAATCCGCAATAAAGGGCCGTGTGAAAAGCACTAAGCGTGATAGGATGAGCCCACTCCTCCAAAAGGTGGGAAAGAGACTTGGAGGAAGAATTCCAAGTGTTTTCCCACAGAGGGAAGTCGAATGTCTACTGTATAGGATACACACTGTAAAGCACAAAGGGATGGATACACGGGGTCTGTCTGGGAAGAGCCCGGCCATTGTTAACATAAGAAGAACGGTCTGTGTGCCGTCGATGTAACTGGGCAGCCAAGGTGAGGGGATGGAGTGCACAGGCGTGAACAGTGACACCGTCAGTGTACCAGTCAGTGGGGGCGGGAGACACCTGCGGAGTGAGCATGTGTCCTGTGTGGTCGTCACATTCAAAAGCACTGAGCAAACAGAGCAACGCACCTGCATCCAATTTTGCATGAGGTCGGAACATTCCTCTGCAGAAACCGTGCAGATGACTCACAAGGCCGCAGCTCTGGGCAACTGGTGATGGGCAGCTTCCTCCCTACAATGCGCCTGCTCAGGCAGCACATCTGGTGCAGGGATTTTCGGTGAAACATCCAATCACTTAGCACCTCCCTCCTCACCCTACAGCCGAGATTTGGCACCCCGCAACTTCTGGCTTTTCCAAAAATGAGAATCACCTTTTGAAAGGGAAGAGATTTCAGACCAGCCATGAGATTCAGGAAAATATGACAGGGCAGCTGATGGCGATTGAGAGAACCGTGTAAGGTCCCAAGGTGCCTACTTTGAAGGGGACTGGGGTGTCCTTGTCCTATGTACAATGTTTCTTGTATCTTGTATCTTCTTCCATCAATGTCTCTATTTTTCACAGTACATGACTGGACACCTTATGGACAGACCTCACATATTAAAATTAAGAAAAGAAGGAATTGCAATACTTTAGGCAAGAACACATAGCATTCTGCCAGTGCTCAACATACTCCTAAGTATTCTTCTCTGTACTTTAACAGTTTCATAACTGTCAAACTGGTATGTGCTTTCTCTCTCTCTCTGTCTCCCTCTCTGTCTGTCTGTCTCTCTCTCTCTGTCTGTCTCTCTCCATGACAATCCCTAACGGCCCACGCAGAAAACATTTCATTTTCCTGCAGGTGACTCTGAGCTTGTCCGAGGCAGACACTGACCTCCCCAGCGAGGAAGCATCTCCTTGCATACACACATTTCCAGCAGCAGAGTTGGGACGCTCAGGCCCCTGTGTTTGCCTACTGGGGGCTTTCCACGTCCCTGGCTGAGGGGCTTAGGAACCTGTATGGGGTCACTGACTGGAACATTCACAGGGAAGTGGGGTCTTCTGTAAGGGGACAGGGAAGCACCCGGCAGGATCCCTGCGTCTGCCCTATTTTCACACGGTCTCCACTGGTCAGGGGGTGGGAGGGTACCTGTCTCTACCTGAGCGGCCCATGCAGGGCTCAGCTGGCTTAAGCTGTCCTCGCGCCACCAAGTGCTACCTGCAATAAAGAGGGACCTGAGTGGGTGGTGAAGGACACAGTGACAATCCCCATAGGGCACCCGGGGGCCTGTCTTGCTCTGTCTTAGGTAGTTTTATACTTAAATTAAATGCCTTATTTCCTGGCCTTCCCTGTAAATTGTAGGGCAAGTTCACTACGACGGTCCTACGTGTGGTCCTTCCCGCCTGTGGTTTTTATTCAAGGACTGTGGACGTTCAGTATCATTTCACGCCTGTGGCAGGTGTGCAGCGTAGTGATCAGACAACTGGGCAACCTGCAAAGTGGTAGCCCCGTAATTCTAGCTCCCACCTGGCACCATACCCGCTTATCACATACATGTTCCTCACGACGCCCTGCATTCCTGAACATCGCGGTGGGACGCAGTTACGGCTGGAGAAGCAAGGACATCCCCCAGGTCCCCAGGACACGTGGCCCGGTGACAAGTCTCGGTCCTTGTCCTTTTAGGGAGGACTTCTGCAAGTTCTTATTGTCCGTGCAATCATTATAACATGTCAGGTGCCGGGTAACTTGGAAAATGTGTGTGAAGAGCAGGGACTTTCTGAACAGTAAGAGGCAATTTAAAGGACTTTCTGGCATTTTTTTCTTTGTTTTGATTTGTTTTGTTGATCACACATCCATCCACCCATCCCACCCCCCAAGAATAGCATCCGGGCTTCTTCTGGAGGGACCGGTGGCCTCGGCATCATGAAGGGGGAGCATGCAAGGCACGTCAGGGCAAGCAGAGTCTGTGCTGAGGGACTTTGGGCGTTTAAACAGAGCAGAATCGGCTGCAGGCAATTCTTGGCAGGAGCTGCAAACAGACCAAACAGCCCGTCAGTCCCTGCTGCCAGCATCCAGGGCGAGCCTCTCCGTGCTGGCTGTTGGCCCTCGTTCTCTGAGATCCTGCTCATCCCACTGGCTCGTTTTTTTTGTTTTTCTTTTTTTCCCCTTAAGTTAGGTAGCATGTCTTTCTATCACTGGGGCTAATACATAAATCCAAATGGACCATCCTCATAACTCATTTCCACATATCAGGGGGACTTAGGTGACGATGAACGACTCTCATTGATTTTCAATATCGCTGAAAACACAGGAATGCCGTTATTATTATTAACATGTGTTTGCTCTGCGCACTGTATGAATACTTGTGAAGGTTCAGGATAAAAATCAGAGCTTGCGTACTGAGAGAGATTCTTCCATCAAATGGGTCAAAACCACAGAAGCCGTGACGAGTTCTTTAATGTGTCACAGGGAAATGGCTATGGTTGGGACACTCTCAGCCTCCTGTCCCCACGCCGGTCCCAAGACGATGAGGCAGGGCTAGGCATTCCGTGGGAGGCAGGGCGAGGCCCATTCCACTGGCAGGAAGGAAGGAGGAAGGACTGCGGGAGAAACTCATCGTGACGTGTGGCAAATGAGGCCTCAGTGACCCGGAGCAACACTGACGGGCCGTCACCGCGGCTCAAATTGAAGCAGAAGGTCCCCGTGGGGACAGAGACCATCGCGGTGGGGAGAGATATGGATGATTGATGAAGTTGGTAAACAGACCGTGGCAGCGGATTTCTATGCAAACCGTTCGCTGACTGCTAAGTGAATGGACTTGATTGATAAGTCCGACCGTGTTATCTTGGGACATTTCGCCGGGTGTCATTATCTTTCACAAAGTGCTTTTCCTGCAAAGGGTTTTGAAAGTTAGGGCTTCTGGAGTTGCTCACCTCAGTTACAGTCAGGCCCACAGAAAACAGAGGCTTGGATGAGAGAGAAGCAAGCCTGGAGGAACAGTAGCTTGTGAAGGTCACCCTTTCTATGTTGGGCGAAATACTAGCCTCCTTTTAGGAATGAGGGAGCCACTGCCCCGGGGAAAAGCTACAGTCCTGGCTTGTCAGGGAAGAAATTCCTAAGAACTGCCTGGCCCACCTTCCAAGAAACATGGGTTTCGACGCAAGACAAAGAGAATGTGAAGGGTTCCCTGGCCCTTCTCGTGAACGCACACCACTTGGAGCATCTCTACGAGACCACCGTCCAATGACAAGGGGTTTATATGCTTTCTTGCTTACTCATTCACATCTATACCGCAAGGAACAGTTTAGCTCAATTACAAACACACACACACACACACGTGCAAAACTACTATGATGAAGCAAGTGTCCACTTTACGAAAAGGAATCCAAGCTTCGATTCCTCCTTCCCATTTTATGGCTGTATCAGGTCACACCGAAAATGCCCTCAATTCTTGCCCCACGAAAACTAAGGCCTCGTCCCTTCATCTTTGTTTTGACTTGTCACGGCATTATGTTTCTTCTATCCATCCCCTGGAGGTTCTGAATCAGCAGGGCTCTCTGCCTCCCACACCAAAGTGCCCAGGCCGGAGGTCAGCACACCTTGCATGGGTCCCTTCACACAAAGTGCACTTCCCCTGGGACTCAGCCCCCGCCCTCCAGGGCACCCAGCTGCAAGGGAAATTTACAAATGCTCTTGCGTCTCGTAGGAACAAGGGAAAGGTGACCTAATGCTCAAGCTGGAGCCCTTTCCGTTTCTTCCTTTTACACCGAACCCCTTCTCATCGCTGTGACGTCTACACCCTCCAAACTGAACCCCGAAGGGAAAAGATGACCGAGACCCGAATTGGGCTGAGAATCATCTCTTCCTGCCTTTCCCTCTCAGTTACCCCTCAGCAGCTTCTTTTAATTTCAATGCCACGAGATGGGCACTTCTGAATTTCATTTCCTGCAACTTCGTGATAGCAGTCTTTAAATTATTCAGAGTAATATTTCTTCCCACGCTGGGAATATTAACTTTCTTCTGCTCCCCCTGCCCATTGTATCAGCAGATAGAAATTAGAATATGTGAGCACCTTGAAATTTCCATGTCAGGCTGCCTAGGATGACAGCTCACATTTGCACGAGGGGAAGGGCTGCTTCCGGAAGAGCTCGGCTCCGGGTCACGCATTCCTCCCACACCGCGGGTTATAAATCCCTGACTTCGGCAGAGAGAGCCAAGCTGTAAGTAGACAGCGCTGGAACAAAATTGGCTCATTTGAACGAGTGACTTGGAGAATAGATGGGACTGCCAAAGACTTCTCTTCTCCCCACGGCGCTGTCTGAATACATTTTATGTTTCTGATCCTGGGGTGCGAATAAAAGCCCATCTTTGCCAACTGGCGGGGAACCGGCCAGGCATGCAGGCAGGACCGGTTCTCCCCGTCCGAGTGCGTTATTGAAATGCTCCAGAAAAAGGCTCTGAAGCCCAGGCCCCCAACAGCTTGGGCTGGTGCTAATCACAGGCAGCCAGTTGCTGTGATTTTTAAAATAATGAATCAATTATCTGGATGTCTTTGTAGAGCTTTGCTTCCTAGAAACCGTGAGTCTTTGGGGAGCAGGAGGACAAGAGCGGCAATCCAGAGAAGAGATATTGAAAAATGCAAGTGTTGGCCTCGTACGTAGACAGCCCTAAAGGTTCCCCACAAAAACAGTTAAAGCTAAGAAATTAATTCAGCAGAGTTGCAGGGTACAAAATCAGCACACAAAAATCAGTTGCCTTGCATACAATAACAATGAGTAATTCGAACCATAAATTAAGAAGACGATCCCATGAAAACAGCATCAAAAAGAATAAAATAAACGTAACCAAAGAGGTGGAAAACTTGTGTATTAAGAAGTATAAACCGTCGCTGACAAAAATCAAAGCAAACATGAATAAATGCAAAGCTATCCCATGCTCACAAATTAGAAAACTTAATATTAATGAACACATTCATACTACACAAAGCAATCTATAGATTCAATGAAACCACTATCAAAATTGCAATGGAATTTTAAAGCCTGAATTCATATGGAACCAGAAGGGACCTCAAGTGGTCAGAACAACCTGAAACAGAAGAATAAAGTCGGAGGCCTCATGCTTCCTGATTTCAAAACATATTACAAAGCTACAGTGATTAACACAGCATGGCGCTACTGACCTAAAGACGGAAATATAGACCAATGGAACAAAATAGCCCCTTACGCTTATGATCAAATCATCTTGGACAAGACGCTGAGACCACACAGTGGGGGGAAGAACAGTCTTTTTCAGACTGTGTTGGGAAAAGTGGATATCCACATTCAAAAGAAAGAAGTCGGACCCTTACCTTATACCATATGCCCACACGAACTCAAACTGGATTAAAAACCTAAAGCTAAAAATGTAGCAGTACAAAACTCCTAGAAGAAAATGTTGGGGGAAAGGTTCACGGCATTGCACTTGGTAATGATTTTTTTTAGCTATGACATCAAAAGCATAGGCGTCCAAAATAAAAACAGACAAATGGACTATGTCTTGGTTCAGATGGTCCACATTTCAAAGACTCAATCAAGATGCGGGTGATGGCTACCACACAGCACTAAAGTGCATGCTATTCACACAGCTCTCTCCGAGAGGACAGTGGCTTAATTTTTCTGGAAAAAAAGGCGGGAACTAGTGTTAGAATTACCTAATAAGACAGCAAAGGAGCCGTATTCACCAGGTCCTGCCCCTGTGTGGTTAAGAGGTCCTCCCAGGGATGTTAATCTCCTGTCACCTGTCACCTGTCAACTGGAGGGAAAGGTGGCTACACCAACCCAGGTGGGAAGTGGCTGGGCAGGAACAGAAGACGCTGGCGGGCCCATACCACTCAACGTTTTATAGAGATCAAGGGAAGATCTCCTGACGAAGAGAGGTCTTCCCTTCAGCGACGAAAGCGAGATGCTTACACACCTATCTGTAGACATTTTTCAGGTTCAAAGCTTCCCTATGTGGCTCTAGAAAAAGCACTTGCATTGTATGATTATGGTTAGACTCCAATAGCTCTTGTAGGCATCTAATGGAAGTCTTTGGGGCAATTTTAGACTCTCTGGTTCTTTCCGGAAAACCGACTTGCTTTCTTGTACCTTAAAAGTCATGGTTTTGAATTGGTTTCTCGTATCTGAAAATTCAGGGCACCTGCCCCGCTTTAAAGGCTGCCAGCCTGCTGAGAGTTTATTGGAAGTCCAAACGCAAATGCCAATTGCAAGCTTCCACACTAGACTGGTTCTCTTTTTCCCACGATAGACTGAGGCGTAAGGGAGGCTCACAAACAACTTTCAGGTTGTTTTGTCTTTTATTGGATACGTTCAGGAGACACCGTTTCTTCACATTTCTTCACATACATAGGGCCATCCATACAAAATCCCACATAATAAGACTGAGGCCGTGACCCTTCCTATATTTTATACCAACTCTCAAGTCCCACCTGCAAATCTTGGCCCATTTCTGTGGCAGCTGTATCTCATTCTTAAACCGTTGTGCAGGGCATGCTTTTGTGGGCGTGATCTAGTGTTTCCGAGCCTGTCTTCCGTCGAGAGGCCACACAACGGAAAGAACATGGCGTGCAGAGGGGGCTCGTGTGGCATCGCACCGGCTGAGTCTGCACCACTGGGGAAGGAACCCCAGGTCGGCCGTGTGGGCGCACAGGCCTGGGAGATGGGTCAGCTTGTAGACCCTCTGCAAGGACCTTGAGAGCAAGTGACTGTTCATTGGTCTTCGTCATTGTACCTTGTTGCTCATGTGACATAGACTGGAGACTGAGGGTCCCTGGTACATGTCCGGGGGAACAGCTCCGCTAGGTCTCCTTTGCAGTGATGCATGTCTACGTGCCATATATTTATCACATTAACATATGGAGCTATGAACAGCATTACGAGAAAAAACAGACCGCGTGTACAGAGCAATGCAAAGTACCGTTCGCTTTCATTTTAGTGTGAAGAAAATACAAATCCAAGCATTCTTTCAGAAAACAACGTGAAACTATTGTCACATTGAATCCTGTTCTAAGGTAAATGTTTGCATTGTAGCATCTGAATATCTACTCACTCAAATACTGTAGTAAAGTTGCAATTTACATACCTTCTCAAGTATTAACATTTTTTTTTTTAAATGTTCTCCAAGTGTTCTCAGCTTGCTTGGAATTTCTCCTAATCAAGGCCATGATAAGGGCTTAACGTTCCAATCCAAGCGTATGTGCTCATTAGGCTGGTTTTCCAGGCTAATTCAAGTCTGTCCAAATACCTCCTCCGCTCTGTCTCTTCCCCTAAATCACACCGTGCCTAAGATTAAGAGGGAGCCTAACGAGATCTGGCATGAGGGGCACTTTATTTAATACACAATCTTCGATGTCAGCCATTTGTCTTCATCTCAAAAAATGTTTTACCATAATCGATAATTGTTCCTTGAAAATTTTCACTTACTAGTTGCATTTATTGAGGCATTCATCAATGTCATCCAGTGAATCACTTTTCTCGTGGGAAATGATCTAGGTAACACGTGGGTTTGCTTGTTAAATTTTATTGTTAAATTTTACTTTTTTAATTGGAGTTCACATTGCCTATTATCTTGTAGCACTTGCGCAGGTACGGCGTAGCGGGTCCTAGCAATACTGGGGAGCCCTCTCTCTAAAGTGGGTGATTGTCTAACCCCTGTGCTGTACATATTGATTTTTGAAAGACCTTTAATTGACCATCTAGGGCCGTGTCGACTGGCCTGTGGGTGGAGTTTGATGGGAAAAAGTAGGAGTCACCACCAACAGGCGGAATGCACCTCCCTGCCAGGGAACTCGATGGGAAGAGCTTTCTCCTCCTAGGGAGCAGGCAGGGAGCCCTGCTGCACCCCTTGAGTCATCCAGAAACAAAACCAAATGAAGCCAAGCAGAAACAACTCAGGGTTGTGTCGTAGGGCCCCTGTGTCCATGGATTGGGCCCAGGTTCCTTACCATTAAAATAGGTCTTTGGGAAACTGCTCACAGTGGGCTTCCTGGCCTGCAGGGACGTCTAAACAAGAGGCCGTAAACACAAGCAAACGTACCTGAAATGCCCACACTGTCCTGCGGCAGTGGCAACGGGTATCTTCCCAACGTGCCCTTCCGGCCACCCAGAGCAGACTGTGGGTAGCATACGCACAGCGCCTGGCTGTGTGCCCGAATAATAATAATTCTTACATCTGTCCCACTTTACAATTTCCACAGTGTCTTCCCCATGCTGTGGGTGAGTGTGTTTCCATTTCTGTCTTGCACTCCTACTTTTAAATATCCGGCCCACTGTCCTATCCCGGGATGGGTGGGGTGCATAACCCTATTTGGGGGTGAAAGAACACATCCCCATCAGCGAATCCTCACACAGACCCTATGAGCTTTGTCTGAGATTTTAACAAATCTCTTCATTGCACCTTGAAGGAAACCTATGAGTCAGTATATGGAGGAGGAATCTAAGTTCTACAGAGAATAGGTAACTTGTCCAAGCTCAGTTTGCTTATAGGTGCTTAGGCTGGGAGATAAATTCGGATCTCTGCCCCCGAATCTGGCCATTTCTGTGCTACTAATTGACACCAGTGACACATGACCTACAGTTTAAAAAAAACCACCGTCCCAATTAGCATTGAGTTTTACTACCAGACCACAGCATCCCTGATTCGTAGGAAGATGGATTCTGGAAGCAAGACGTTCTTTCGATCTTTGAAGTGGTGATGGAGAAAGGCAACCAGCTGGTGTGAGGTTATCCATCAGGATGGACATGACCCGAATTCATTTCAGTATCCCTTTCGGGTGGGGTTTGCACCTGCTATCATTGTAGCTTCGGGTCTCCAGGGAGTTCAGTAGAACTTTAAATTTAACTGACAGAGATGCAAGAGGGAAGAGAAAGTGTACCCTTGCATGCACCAGGGAATTCCTCACACTGGTGCACAAATGTTAGGTGATGCTATCGATTCTATGAACTGAAATGTGCCAGCTGAAATGTGTGTGTGCGAGTCACTGCTTTGAGACTTTGTGCAGACCATGAGTCTCCCAGTGTGTAGAGCCGTCACACGGCTGAAATCACCGTACCAGCATAATGCGATATCACAATGTTGTAATGACATCATCAGATGCCAACTGTAGGCTGACTCACACTCGGGGAGTCATGGTCCATGCAGGAGGTAAACATTCTTCAAAAGGGCTGTAATCGTGGCCCTGGCTGCATAGCTCAGTTGGTTAGAGGGTTGTCCCAATACATTAAGGTCGTGGGTTCAATCCCCAGTCACGGCACATACAAGTATCAACCAATGAATGCATCAGCAAGTGGAACAACAAATCGATGTCTCTCTCTCAAGTCTCTCTCTCCCTCTCTCCCTCCCCCTCTGTCTCCCCCTGCCTCTCCTCCTCCTGCCTCACACAGCCTGCCAACAACGGCAGGAGTCTCTTGCCAGGCCTGGGCTTTTCAATTTCCCCTGCTCACAGGGATTGTGACCGGCAGCAGAGACGGGCACGGCACATCCGTCATTTAATCTCCAAAGCCGTCCCGGTTAAAGGCAGTCTTCCCCCTGGCAGTCCCAGGCTCTGCTCCCACAGTCTCAGAAGGCAAATCACTACACTAAGAGCTCACTTCCCAGACCACCCAAGTCAAACACTGGATACAGGAAGTTACCCTTCTAGTTGTCTCCCTTAATGTAATTCTCAACACCCAGTGACCTCCCCTTCTGCAGAGATTGCGGTATTTGTGGAGAGGATCGAGTGGAGATGGAAGAATTGTGCGGTCCAGCAGAGCCCCGGCACACAGTGTATCTAGTGAAGTGATAAAGCAAGTTCGGCGTCCCGCGTCCAAAGGCGTGGATGTTAAGATGGTTTTTGGAGGAATTTTCTGGACCTTTGGTCTCTGATTGAGATAATGATGAAGCAGGAGGTCGTCGAAAGCAGGGAATGGCGCTGGCCAGGCCCTGAGTTGAACGTCTCTGCCCTGGTTTGGACTACAGAGTCCTGAGGGTGTGCGTGTGAGCACCTTCTGAATTTGTGGGGATACGCCAAGGGAACGTTCAGAGCAGGTGTGTCCTCCTCCACTGGTTTGCCCCGCCCCCCAGAGGGTGTGGCAGGTTTAATTCCCCACATCCTGGAGGCTGTTTTCCTCATTGGCATTACCAGGTATCACAGGGTTGCTGCTCACAGACAGACAGAAGAAAATGAAGGAGCCGTTTGCCAGGGGCGTGATTTACAGCTGCCATTCAATGCTGAAGGCCCCTTTCTCCTTCTTTTGCATGCTTTCTTAGCTCATTCCCCATCCCTTTGCAAAAACACTTACTTCAGTCTATTGAGATTCCATTATTTGCAAAGGAAATTATGGGTGTGGGATGCCAGGGTTGCTTTGTTTATTATTCATCCTATGCCCAGAATTTAGTAGTTGGCATGTAACGGCTATCCTTTGGAATAAAATAAAAGATTAATGGCCTGAATTTATATGAGTACCTTTCAATATCTTAGGATATTAAGCCCCATAAAATTTCATAATAAATGCACCTTCATAAGAGGAAAAAAAAACTACTAGTAACTTTTTTTGAAAAACCGTTATCATGAACTAATATATGTTATATATTTTACAATGGATAGGCTGCATTTATGGTCATTTGGGTGAGGCTTTGGACGGAATGTCTGGGTCCCCCAAATTCCTAGGTTAAAGCCCTAATCCCCCATGTGATGGTATTTGGGGTGGGGCCCTTGGGACATAATTAGGGTTAAATAGCATCCTGAGGATGGGGTCCCATGGATATTTATCGCCTGTAAAAACAGGAACAGACAGGGACTCGCTCGCTCGCTCTCCTTCACGTGGGGTCACAAGGAGAAGCCGGGCATCTGCAAGCCAAGAAGGTGTCCCGCACCGGCACCCAGCCCTGCCCGCACCTTGCTCTTGGACGTCAGCCTCCCCAGCGGTGGGAATAAATTATCACTGTGCGAGTCAGTTGGTGGTATCTGTTACCGTGGCCCAGCGAAGACAGGTGGTTTTCATCTTTGTGGGTGTGCTTTCTTAAAGTCATGCTATGGGGAATAATGATGCCATGGAATTTGTGCTCATGTTTAAGGTTTTCCTCTAAGATGTTCTAAGTCGGGGCTTACGAGTGGGATTTCTGGGTCACGGAGAGCAAGCAACTTCGAATTCGGGATTGTGCTAGATCAGTGTCCAAAGCACCAATGGTCCCCCCGTCCCCTGCTACTGTGGGCGCTATCGAGAAGTCTGCCCCCAGTCCGTGGGGGATATTTTGGTGGACAATCTTGAAATCTCTATGGGCGGACATGCATTTTAAGATCTCAGCTTTGTCACAGCTGACCAACGGCCAGCATTCTCATCACGATCTCTGAGTGCGGATTTCTCTTACTTTTTCCTGCTGGAGATTGGTCGTGTTTGCGGAATCTGTATGGCGTGGGTTTCATCACATCTGGAAAACTAGAGAAAGTTGAGTGGTCCTGTTTCTCTCTCTATGGCCTGCTTCTGAAACTCCAGAGCCACGTGAGTTCGACCTTCTCCCTCTGTCTTCCACCCTCCCGAACCTCATTTCATCTCCGTGAATTCGTTCTCCCAGCATCTTCAGATCTATATCCCGGTTCACTGATTTTCTCTGTACTGCTCTGTCCGCTTGCTACACTCAGTCATTCAGAGATACTAGTTTGTATTGGTCGAAAGGTCAGGAGGTGGAGTTACTCTAACAGACCGTTCTATGGCTTTATTAATTTGTGCCCGCCTCGTAAGGCTTTTGGAAGGATAAGTGAGCGAAAGGTGTGAAAATTCTTAAGGTTGTGGCTTGCAAGTTGTAAATGAATTATTTTGGTGGTCATTTTTACTTTTAAATATGTATATGTATACATATATATGTGTGTGTGTATATATATATTTCAGATATTCTTTCAACTCCTTTACAATTTTTTTGACATTTACTACTTGAAATGGGGTCGCCAGACCCAATTCAGATCTCAGACTCCACCCCCCCCAAATCCCTGTCATCAGAAACTTCATTGTACCAAGTTCACAGGTGATTGATGTACATGTTCAAGCTTGTCGGTGCAGAAGTGACATCCATTTGACCTAGAAGACAGCCAACCGGAGGAATGGCCTCAACTTGCCATAGGGAGAAACAGGTTTCTGCTGGTTGACCTGTTGAGATTTGGGGATTGCCTGTCACAGCAGCATAGCCCAACCCATCCTCACTCAAGCACAGACTAAGACACCCAAAAGTATCAAACCTGGAGCTTCCTTTGGAAGGTTGGGAGATGCTACCCAGATTAGCTAACTGAGCTCAGTTCTTCCTTCACAAAGTGTAATGACCACCTGGTTGGGTGGTGACGGAGCCCAGTGCATTCTCACAAGGCACATAGAGACACAGCAGAGAGACACATGTTCACATGCAAAAGATGGGTACTTTTGTTTTAATTGTTGTTGGATCAGTCAGAGCTCCAAATATTGGTGGAGAAGACATCACTCGGGGTCACAGGTCAGCAAACAACAGCCCCAGGGCCACATCTGGCCCATTGCCTGTTTGGGTGAATAACGGTCTCATGAAACACAGCCGCCCCGTGCCCCCCACCCCCCGCTCATTTCTGCACCATCTACGGCAGTTTCCACCCCACAGCTGCGGGGCTCAGTAGGTGTGAGAGAGCCTTTGAGCCAGCCCCCAAGCCAAAACTGTTTACTTTCTGCCCTTGGATGGAAGGTCTTGGTGACTGCTGGTGCAGATCTATGTCCTCGGCGAAACTGCAATGACAGAGGAGAGGTCTGTGACGTTCTTGCTGCAGAGACATTGGACGCCCCCTGCTTGATGGGAGGTCGAACACAGGACAGTCTCTAAGGGAGAGGTGGATGCAGAACTGAGGGCCGGCACACTGCAGTTCAACACGCAGGTCGCACGCGGGGTCGGGTCTGATGGGACGTTTACGCAACGTGGGATCTGGGCACAGGGTCCTCACACGTGTGAAACACAATATACGGAGATGTCATCTAAGGGGAAAAAAAAAACCCTTTTGAGTTAAGTGCTTGTCCTCCAGAAGCAAACTGGAAGAAACGGCCATCAACCTGATTTGTCCAGTTGGCAGAATCCTTTATGACAGTTATTTTGAAAATGACTCTGCCGTTGCTTTTACACTGTAAAAGGCACAGGCTGTTTAAAAGAGTCACTAGCAGGCTGTCACAGTCCAAAGAAGAGCAAAGAATTCTTGAAAGGGCTGTAACTAAAATGGGGCACTATTTGAACCTTGTGGATGCAAAGAGCAATAACCGAAAGCCAGAAAATTCATGGCAGGGGAGCTGCCTTCGGGCGAGTGTCTCACACGGGCGGCTGGTCTACCTTCTGAGTCAGGGGAATGCCCTGTGATGTCAGGGGAATGTGACTGGGGAAGCAGTGATACATAATGCCAGACCTAATGGGGGATAAAATACAGATGCAAAGGCGGTGGGGGATGGGGTGCGGGATATGGCCAAAGAGGCAAGTCTCCCAGCTTTCCAGAATCCATCTCTGTCGACAAGGGGAATCGCAGTGATTAGCCCACTGGTGTGAGCAATGCAAGCCAACTACCTTATGGAGAGACGATTTTCTTTCTTTTCCTTTTCTTTTTTTGCCTTCAAGTCTCCACGTCTCCTCCTCAGTGACATAGCATCGCAACTCTCTTTTGGAAATCACGTCTCCTGGGCGGTGTGCAGTCTGGGGAGGCTGCGAATGTGAGTGTCTTCCTACCCCTTGGAGAGGAGCGGGCGGTGACAAAGGCTGTGACGGTCGGATCCCCTCTCTGACAATGAACCCTGTTTGGGGGATGAAAGAGGACCCGGCAGTGCCCCTCATCACCCTATCTGCACATCTGTACCTTTGCACTGGAAGGAAACACTTTACAGCTTCTCTCTGGCCTGAGTGGCTAGTGTTGCTACTCCTGCACGCTGGGGCCGTGATGACGTAAGATGAGGGTGACTTCAACGCAAACACGGCGATACCACGCCAGGTGATCAGATTTCCAAGACGGCTGCTCAGTGACAAAGGAGTGGCAAGCGTCTACAGCGTGGAGATGCTGGACACCGTGGCGGTTCCTGTCCCAGGTGGGACTTGGCAGGGTAGAGGGAGATCTCACAATGGCATGCAATTTAAAATGTGCATGGCTTAATTCTGGAACATTCCATGTAATATATTTGCACTGCAGTTGACTGCACTTAACTGAAACCACGGAAAGTGAAACCACCAATAAGGGGAGACCTGTGTAGCCAACTGTCACTGGTCCAAGCAGCACAACAGATGTAGGAGGGAAATTCTACGTCCCCATAGATGGGCCTCCCGGAGCTTCCCCTCCTCTTTTCCTCGCTGCCCTGCACGTTTGGGCATGCCTTAGATTTCACCGGTTATGCTCATTTGTCTTCGATCAACTTCACTTTTCTCTCAGATGACTTCCGGATAGTTGCCCTGTGTGCAGGCAGTGATCTTCAGCAGACACACGGGTACCGAATTGTTCTCGTTAGCTACCAATTCAACGACTCAACAGTGTCTAAACTAAACCGCAGAATTCCAAGTTTTTCCCACGACTGATGTTTTTGCTATGAATGTGATTCATCCAAGGATTAAGCGGTAGAATTTGTAAAAAAAAAATTATTACACTAAAATCTTAGAAACTAAAGTTGCAAGTGTGGCTCCAGTAATGCTACCGTCGTCCAGAGCAGGGCTCCTGCTGGCGGGGGGGGGGGGGGGGGGGGGGGGCGGGGGGGGGGTGCTGGCTGGTGCCTGGATAGAAAAGTCAGCAGGGTTTGGGGAACACACAGGTTTTCCTCCGTGACACCAAAGTCAGGCCACCAACAGCCCGACTTTGGAGCCTGCACCATACTGGGCATCACATGCACTGGGCATCACACACGCTGGGCATCACACACACTGGGCATCACACACACTGGGCATCACACACTCTGTGCCGTGAAGACTCGAGGATGGTTGGGTGGAAGCACAATAGCATCCCTGGGTAACATTCGCTCTGGCTGGGTGTGCAACCTTTCACAAAAGAGCTCTAAGGACACCAGAGAGAGCTTAGAGAAGACAACAAAAGAAGATTAAAGGGATAAATTACACCCAGACAGATGAAAGCAATGGGAGTGGATTAGCTCAGATTCAACAACGACAGAACGACAGCGATTTTGAGCTCCAGTGAACTTGAGCAACTGAATTCAACTTCCTCTTTTCCAACTCCAGTGAAAACGCCCGAAACATGTACAAGGAAAGAACAATCGATTTCTGGAACGTGACAATCACACGTGGCAAACGGAGGGTAAGGGAGGAAGAGAGTTGGATCACACTGAAGCTCACCCTGGGCTCACGGCCTGTGCGGCCGGGCCAGTGTGAGGCACTGGGCTGGAATCCAGAGGAGGCTAACTGTGGACCACCTGGGGCAGGAAAAACGCCCACCTGTGACCCCGAGGGCACCTGTGACCGGGCACCTGTGACAGAAGCAAGGGACAGGACCACAGAGCACCTGTCCTGAAATGGGCCACCGCCTTTCTGGCCCCTTGGGAAACGGTGCTGTCCATTCCGGAGGGAGGTGGTGCTCCACCCAACTACCAACAAGCACATGAACAAACAGAAGAGTTTCTTCCCCGGAGAGGCCACCTCAGTCAACAGCAGCCCCGAGCCCAGGTCCTTCCGCACTCCCCAGGGTGCAGGGATCTGCCCGGAGAGAAGAGTGTTGTTGCAAGAAACCGGAGTCACCGTTTCCTCCCCCCTTCGTGGGAACACTGCAGGATGTCTGGGAGGCAAGTGCGGTGTGCGGATGGACGCCCCCACTCCCACAACACATGAAAGATGAAGTGAAACGTAGACCACCTTTCCCAGCGAGCAGCAAGCAAAGCCGTGCTGGAGAGGCCTTCAACGACCCACAAGCAGTATCCTCAAGGGCACTGTCATTAGCAAGCGAGGACGAAGAAGTCAGAGCCGTTCTTGGAAGAGAGCAACCATAGATCAGGAGCAAGAGAGACGAAATGCAAGTGGTGTCTGAATATTTAACGTTGTCATTAGAGCAGGGAAGTACATGCTGCGTATTTGAGAAGGTGAATTGGAAGGTGAAATGGAGAAATTAGCCTGTTCTTCAGATATATATTTTTAAAAAGTGGTAAAATGGGAGAGAGGAGAGATGTGTTACAGAGTGTGTCAAGACGGGACCTTCAGATGTTGCGGTGAGCCAGGAGAACGAAAGATGCCCGCAGGCGGGTGATTTTCCTTTTTAATACCAACGTTAAAGAAAAAAAGACTTTTTGGGTGGGGTAAAAGTACGAACGGGAAATGGCACCAAGGAGGAAAAGTGGTCAGCCTTTTGCCGTTGACAGCGAATCCCGAAACACGATATAGCAATAGGTACGTTTATAGAACAAATGAGTATGAAATTCGATTCTAATATTCATGTGAGATACTCACCTGGAAAGGTAACAAAAACAGGTTCCTGAAGAGGATGGGACTTACAAAGTTTAATGGCTCCATTTTTTTGTCCTTCAGGCAATCATGTCATTTGCACACATGCATGCCAGTTGGCTTAATCCAGGTGCTTTGTTGATTACGATTACGGCGATAATGAACTCACAGATCCATAGGGAGCAAAACAGAAAAGTGATGGATATTTGATGAGGGGTTAATATTATTTGGGGAAAGCAGCAAACATGTGGCTGAATCATAATTTGTTATATAGACCACAGGTGAGCGTCTTCTTCCCAAGCAGGCAAGCTGGTTTGCACGCAATAACCCTGAATTTAGACACAATGTTAGCTCTGAGACACAGGTGGAGTTCGGTTAAAATAAGATTGCTCAAAAGTGTGCATAGAAACTAGGCAGATTCCTGAATCATCTGGTCCTATGGCCCCCTCTGCGACCCAGGAGTGGATTAAGAACCCTACGCTCTGAAGACTGAACCAAAGATGTTCTGGATTTGAGACAAAACGTATTCTGTCTTTGGAGGTCAGAAGTCTGTATAAAAAAAATGGTGAGTCCAACACCCATACGTTCGACATCGGAAGTTGCCCCTCGACTCACTGATGTTCTTTCCGTTTTTTTCCAGGTGTTTCATTTTCTATAGTTTCTATACAATCACGTTCACAATCTTTTACTTTACAATCAAGTTCACAAATCTTTTCTTCTTCCATGTCTAATCTGCTGTCAACCACAGTTAGTGGACTTCTCTCTCAGACACTGTAGTCTTCAACTCCATTCCCTTCATGTGAGTCATTGTTACATCTCTGAGGGCATTATCCTCATTTACAACCTATAAAATACAGTTACAGTAACTGTTTTTAATATCTTCTGATGTTGTCAGCTATGGGTGTGCTTCTGTTGATTGGTTTTTCTATCATTTTGTTTCTGTCTTTCTGGAAATTTCCTTCTGATCAGTCTACACATAAATATGAAAAAGAGAGGAAGCTGCGATTTCAAGCTGACACCATCAGTGCAAATTTTGCTTCATTCATCACTATGGAAATAATTATCACTGTAATAGAAATAATTACTAGAAAATGGGGAATGCTGGCATAGGAACTATTCATCTCTGTCTCCACCACCTCACGAGGCATTCCCGTTTTAATTCTCTGTGGGACTGCTTCTTTGAGAGGGAACTATTTACTTGGATATAAAATGCCGACCCCTTCCGCTGACTCACAAATGAACATCTTTCTCATTGGACGTCTCCAAAGCTTTATTGTATTTACACAACATCAGGAAAATGAAAAGCCATGTGGAAGGGCTGAAATAATTCCAACGGAGAACAGTGATCTGTAAAAATCAATTGATGTTCATCTAGACACAAGAAACTCTGAACACCACACCCAGGGGTGTTAGAATTCATAAAGCTCGATGGCCTATTTTTAAAAACCAAAAGAGTAGTATAAATATTGCAGATTGTTTGTAGTCTCTCAAAAGGAAAGGTGCATTCAAAAACTCTCTCTCTCTCTGTCTGTCTCTCTTTTCAACTTGGCAATGACCCATTCGATTTATTTGGACATTCTCCATGAAAATGTCCTGCTTTCAATCCATGTTTGCACACAGGCACAGACAGGGTCCTGCCGCTGTTTCAGCTGTTCTGGCTTCGCCTGCCATTCTCCGGTGTTTCCTTCCTCTGCGATCCTTCAGTGAGTGTGTCTTGGGGGGGGGATGTGTGGAGAGAGTAGGAGGGCTGCCTTTCCGTGTCCCTGAAATAGCCACCTGCTCTCGTTTCCACGCCAACCTCACGTGGCTCCCAGTTCTTGGAGTTGTTCAGGACGCTCGAAACCCTCCCTGCACCTTCCCTTCCTGCCTCTGCTGCCTCGATTTTCTCCCAACCTCGCACCCGATTCCTCCCCTCAGAGCAGCAACGGCTCTGATTTAGATCCTGTCTGGCACCCCTCCTCCATTTCTTACCCTCACAAATCATTTTCTTCTCAGCCCATATTGCCCATTTCTCGGCTCCTCCCTTTTGATTTCTCACTGATGGACGCATGACCAAGTGCCCTGTACTTCAGGCTTTGAGGCTGTCCCCTCCCACTGCACGGTGTTGCCTGTTTGGTTCTTAACTCTGAACGATGCCCCAGACCCTCCTGATGGCCCCTCCCCACCCCACTCAAATCTGTGGCACGTACGCATTCATCGAGGGACTTTCCGCAGCTGTTTCCAACCCTCGTTCTGGCTGAGTGGATGCTCTGTCCCGTGCCGTCCTAGCAGCAGAGTTCCAAGTGCTTCCCGGGGGGCCGTGCACCTGCACTTTGGTGGTGGCAATGTGAAGAGGCAGGTCCGCGGCCCTGACACTCCGGATGGTGAAATTCAGGCAGGTTTCTGCGTCCAGGGAAGCAGTCTGCCCTCTGCCCCAACACCGCCTCTGCTTGGAATGTCTCCAGCAATTGGGGCGCGAGGTCCCGTGTCCTTTCCCTTGCTCTTTCTGTGCACTGGGGAGAAAAGACGGCTCACCTGCTGTTCTCAGATGCTTCCCATGATTGGTCTCACTTCACCCCGGGTTTCCTCCAGTTTGAGCCATTCTTCAGCCCCACACGCCTTTGTCTCTTTGTACACCAGGTTGTCGATGCCATTTCCATAATTCGGGGGCAGAGGCAGGTAGCCCAGACGACACTAGGGACATTATAGGGCTGTCCCGCTTCCTTTTCCCCACACCTGTGGCCCCTGAGCCTGTTTTGCAGAACGAAGTGTGGAAATCACTGGTCTAGAGCTGGCAGCCCCAAACTCCAGTCCGAAGGCTCACGTAGCCTCCAGCAGCCGTCCACTCACCTGATTTCGGGACCCGCTAAAGCCCGTGAGTCACATTTGCAGAGTGCTCCTGCTATCCTCTTACCCAGGGAAGGGCACGCAGCCGGTCGCTCTTGGGGAGAGACAGCATGCTGCGTTTCCGCCCAGCAGAATCTGGCCCGTGGCCGCTGCTCTGGGGTGCGTGACACCTGCCGTGAAGGAGGGTCCCCGCAGACCCGGGTTCCCAGAGACCGTTCAGGTGCTGTCTTCCGTGCACAACAGGGGAGCCTTCCTCCCCCCAAGCCCATCCGGACACACACATGTGGGGACCCCGCCTCTTCTGAGCCGGGAGCATCCCTCCCATCACGGGTGACATCATGCAATAGTATGTGAACGGTGGGCTGCAGGCGAACACCCACCATTCTCTGTCCTTATTGACCTTGCACCTGTGGGAATCACTTGGAAGCGTTCCTGCCCCCCACACAATGCTGGGGAAAGTTGTGCTTCACATCTGTGCCCCATCCCCGGTGTGACCACACGGGCTGGTGCCTAAGTATTTCTCAATGGCGTCCCGTGCCTTGCAGGGAGAGCTGAACCGCGGGACGCTGCTGTCGCTCTGGCCCACGGAAGGAAGTGCGTGCTGTGTGGGGGTCCTCGGAAAGCACTGGGTTTCCTTCTAACTCGGTTGTCACGTCCGATGGCCTACCTTGATGGCTGCCCCAGGATCCTGGTTACCTGACGCACCTCCGGCGGAAGGACAGAGGAGGGGGAATCCGTAATAGCTGTTCTCAGCTGTGCCAGCTCAGACAGTGCGGCAGGAAATCAGAGAGCAGCCCCAGAGAGGGCCTGGTAGTATGATCCCTTCCTGCCGGCTGGGTCTCAGGGAAAAACTCCGAGGGCTCTGACCGTGTCTTCAGTGCCAAGCTCCACCTTCTGTCAAAGCCGATCGACGATGTCATTGAGTCCTTTCTGCCAAAGGCCTCGCCGTCCGTGAGGCTCTGATGTGTCTGCATTTGCGGTGCTAGCAATGGGCATCGCTGTGGATGGAAACCTGCAACTATAGCACGCAGCCAGGGAGGGCCGAGAGGCAGAGAGAAATACCTGCTTTCCCACGTGAGCTCTGCCCTCACTCTCTCGTGCACCTGTCAGCGAGTTGGAGGAACAGAGGCCACGGAAGGAGACAAATCACTGCTTATCTTTCAGTCGCAGTCAACAAATTCTGGAAATCCATACTTGTTAAGAAGCCCGTAAATGTGTATTTCTCCTCCGTTTAAATTCCTGTGGCTAAATTTCTTCATTTTACATTTTGATCTATTTACATGTAGACCTAACGACTTTTCCCTAGGCAGACAGCTGCTGAAAAACAAACAGAGCCTGGGTGGTAGTTATTTGTCGGATCGTTAACATTTTCCTAAACACGGCAATGCCTCATCTTGCAAGTGACTGGGGAAGAGATACACGCAAACATATCCACACCTACGTGTCCCCAGAGCAGTCACTGAAAAATCTGTCTAGCATGAGTGGAAAAAATAAGGCATGAGGGAAAACAAGATACAATTCATTGTGAATCACAGGAAGGCTATAATTCAGTTTATTCTTCTAAGTATTTTGAGCGGATGGCCTAACGTGTATCAGTATGTTGCAATTACTTTCGGTTGCCTGACTGTGTGATTCGGTCTCACTATGAAATCCCTGTTGTCTCCTTCGTTCATGAGTCTGTGTTCATTTGAAATATACACTGTTTGCATTTATTTCGACTGGAACAGCCACTGCCTGAGTTCGGATTTCTATTTTGTTATTGGAAACCCAGGGCCCGTGACAACAGATGTGTGTTACTTTGTAGCAATGGTTGCACAGAAGGCCTCGTGAATGCAACAGAGTAACGCTGCTGATGGGTCCCACCTGGAGGGCTGGAAGCTCTGTCGCCTCTGAGCCTGCTCCCTGGGGAGGCTGTTATCACAGGAGCAAGCCTCCACTGGCATTCTGGATGAAGTGACGCTGTGCGTGGAGCCGAGGCACAGCCAGCATGGCCCAGAAATAGGACCGACCCCTGAGACGTCGCAAGCAATAGGGATGGGCCGTCTCAGCTGAGCCGTGCTCCAGTTAGGCACCCACGTAAGCAACTGCTGTTCCAGGTTATTAAATTTTGAAGGCGTATCTATGTAGTAATAGGGAAATGAGGCGATACCTCCCCCCACCACAGACAACCAAAGAATTCATTACAAAATACGTCTGCAAAGGCTGATAACAGATCCCTCTCGACGCAAACCGAAGCCCGCGTGGGAGCTGCCGTTGAACACTCATATTCGCTCTGCTCTTTCCGGAGTAAGATAAGGCACAAAATGATCCTTTCTCTTTCGATCTGATTACGGGAAGCACACATCAGGAAAATGTTGCCCCTGATGCCAGATATTGAGAGGGCTTTATCTCACGGACAGTTTGTATAGCAAGGACGTGAAGGAAAATGCAAAACTTATTTTGACCGGACTGGTCCTGGAAAACATTTTAATGGCCCAGTCGTAGACATCCTGTCTAGTGTCAGAGGGGTGAGTGTTCCCGTGGACATGTTTTCAGAGAGGAACCAACTTAGAAACGCTCAAGAATACGGAAGACTAATGTGCCGCTGAAAATGCTTTGCCCAACATACGTGCAGTTGCTGTTGTGTCTTTGTCGGACATTGGGCACTAAATTCAACATCGCGCAATTTGTGCAGAAATGTCTCTATCAGGATTATGCTGAGCGTGCTGGGGTTGAGTTTCTGTTGAAAGAAGGATCTTGAGTTCGGATGGAAACTGTTTCCCGATTTGGCACGCCCACCCTATTTTTATTAAGCCTTATCTCGTGAAAGGGAGGTGTTCTTGAAGGTGCGTCTGAGGAAGGTGCGCTTGCCGGAGTGCACAGCCGAGCTGGGAATGAAACGCCCAGCGGGAGGGCCTAACTTCTGCACACCGCAGCCCTGCGGCCGCATTCCCAACGCGACACCTTATTGGCTCAGCACGTGAATGAATCCCCCAATTCTCGAAGCATCCGTCTTCCCCTGGGGGAAAGAATGGGGCTATGAATACCACTTTCAGAAGCGAGCTGGGAGAGAATTAAATCAAAAGGCATAGTCCTCCCGTTTAGCCCGCGCCTGGCGGTTATTTTACCGTCCAACAAATTAGAGTTATGATCGTGAAGACAGCTGGCTGCTCATATAAGCCTTAAAAAACTGTGCAGCGGTATTGAGAAGGAAATCTGGGTGACATGCTGATGAGCAAGGCAGAAAAGGAGCGAATCACCGTGTGAGTGACAGAGAGTTGCCTCTTTGTAAAAAGGTGTCCTCCTGAAGGACTCATGCCCAGGGGGCTACAGGAAGCAAAGGAAGAATGGAAAGGTCGCGGCTGAGACAGGGTGTGGATGTGTATGGGGAGAAGCGCCCCCCCAGAGCAGAGCGGTTGAATCATCCAATGGATATGAATGAGGGAGCAGTACCAAGAAGGCTGCCAGGGCTCCCGCATCGTGACTGATTCCCCGCATCACACAAAGACCTTAGAAACAGTGAAATCACCACCTTTGTCGTAGTTTGAATAACGATTCCAATGGTGACAATATGGCCATGATAAGGAAAACGCAGACAATACAAATAGGTGGAAACAAGAATAAATATAGAACTGCCTCTTTTCACACCACACCTGCTCTCTGCAGCGTCTCCTCGCCTTTCTTCTTCCAGACGTTGAAGGGAGAACTGCAAACCACAAGGAAATCATTTCACAGAAACTCGTTATTTTTTTTTCCCGGAGAGGAAAACAAGGTGTTGTTTCCTCGCCTCTGACAGAGGACGCTGATCCGTGACCTCGAAAACCCCGAACACGGCATTTGAGTGAAAAGGCAAAGTTGCCGCTGGCAGCCTTACAATGGCTGAGGCAGAGCCCGGCACTTCTGAATCCCTGTTGCCCCAGGAGGCGAGAGAAAGGCGAGCGCAGACGTCTGACGTCCACAAAACTGCATTAAATCGGCTCTGTATTAACAGGTCAAAACAGGCCGGTGAAATAAGCAAACTAACACCGAATCTCGAACAAAAAAGAAAAGTAGATACTACAGGAGTCTCTCTCTCTCTCAAAAAAAAAAAAACAGCTGGAGAGTTTGCTCTGGCTTTGCATTCAGGGACATTCCTGCTCACCTCTCTTCTCCCTTAAGGTGTCTGCAAATGATGTCACAATGGCTCACAGCAGGTCTCAGTGTGGTAGGAATTCACTCGAATTCTGATGTGTATGCTAATTAGGCACCTGAGAGGGCCCTGGATGCCTCGAGGTTACGTTCAGAGCCCTCCCAGGTTGTGGCCCAAAAGGTGGTTGGATGCAATACAGACCGACCCCAGGCGAGAAGGCTGTGGGAAAGCTAATACCACAGGGGACGTTTTAGGGCTTCAGGGGGACTCTGCCCATCCTGGATTGAAGCCGATGTCCTGAGGGGAAGTGTGCCCATAAGACACCATGTCCCTTCCCAGACAGACGGCCCTGTTCTGTAGCCCGAGTGCCCACCAGCCCCCATCTCCGTGGGCTGGAGGGGGATGTGCACGGTGCTGAGCTGGGTGTGCACACGTGGGCAAAGAGATGCCTGAGAACCAGCCCCGCCACCCCCCCTCCCCGGACAGGCTGGAGCCGAAGCAATGCACGTGCCAAGCACAGGCATCTCCCTTTGCACTGTCCGCAGAGCTCATTTGCGAAGGCGCAGTGGGAAATAGCAGTGATGCACGAGCGCTGGGCAGATCCAGGAATGTGCAGGCAGAGGCGTGGCTGGCGGTGTGGCAGACAACAGAGGCACACCCCTTGAGATCAGGGCCTTAACTCAGATAGACACACAGACATTAAAATAAGGACGGCCGGTCCCAAAACTCCCGCTTTCCAAGTTAACACTCACAGAACGCATCATCATCCAAAGAACTGATAGTCATCACGTTTTTTTCTAGCCAGTATCTCGTTTTCAACCAGCATGATTAAGCATTTCCTGGGGTCCCTCTCTGCCTTTGCTATCACCACACCACGATTTGGGGACTTCCCAATGGGTGTGCACTCGGTCCCATGGGGGTGCACTCCGTCACCTGGGCTGGCTCCTGCAAATATAGACAGGCATATTAAAAATCATGACTGGATAGCAACGAGTTAATGAAATTTCTCCCACCACTCTTCAGGGTTTCCGTAAGGAACGTCGGGCGTATTTCCAGGGTACGCGGCTTGCTCCCTGCAAGTACGGGAGGCATAAAGAACGTGCCCACTCTGCCACCCACATGCTATGCAGGATCAGCAGCTGGCTCCTCTGTGTCTCTGTTGGGCTCACGCTAAAGGAAAGATTTGATGGTAAAGGGAGGTCTGGACTGGGCTCTGGAACAGTCTGTGGAACAAGAAGGCAATAGGTGTGTTCTTGGGAGCGTGAGTATCACAGTTCATCGGTGATCAAGCAGCCACCTTTGATGCTTATGAAATCCCCAAGTGATTCCTGGTAGTGAGACCCCTTTTGGAATTTTCCGTTTCCTTCTTTGACCCACTGTTTAAAAGGCATCATGAGTCAATGAATCTGTCCCGGGCAGATTCCCATGCATCGGGTGAGTTTGTTAGGAAGTGCTAATGAGAAGCCTTGTCACAGGTCGTGACTAGTCTAGAAGAAAAGAAGAAAAGAACCCATCATCTTGCTGTTGAAATGTGGAAAGCCACATGGTGCAGAGACAAACAAACACTCTTGAATTCCAGAGAATCGATTAGATCTCACAGGCGCAAGTCTCCAGGACATGGAGACAGCAAAAACACAGGTGGGAATTCCAAACACAACACTATTTCCCAAAGAACACGGATTCATCTCGTGGCAATGTATATGCAGGCAATTTCCCAAAATTATTAGTGTTTTTCCATGACGGTACTTCTAATGCCTTTCACTGTGTCCACCACTTAAATGTTGCATAAGCACTATTGTCATTATTGTTGATTTTGTTGCTATTCTTTTATTATTAATTCAGATTTTCCCAGGTGTTACTAAAATCTTGGCAACACAGGTCATACAGCACCGGCTCACTTCATTGTCCCTGGTGCTAAGCATGTTCCTGACGTAATAGAAATTCAATTAATACTAGCCCAGTGATGAATAAAGAGGAAACAAGGAATGCCACACACGCATTCATTGCCGCCTGATGGCAGAATAAAGACAAAAAGGCACTGGCAACCCTTGGGGAAAGCAGGATGTAATTACGTCGGGATGCACAGTGGGATAATCCCTAAGAGTGAGAAATACGGTTAGCGCTGCGGGACCGTCTGCAAACGGAACAGGGTGTGTTGCCAAGTTGCAGGCATGCTGGGAAACAGAGACACTGACGATGAAGTCAGCTGGGTCCCTCGGGACACACCCACGTGCTTCTGTTCAGAGAAGCCCTGGACACCAAATTGGGCGGTTCTAAATAAACGCACTGTGAATTCAAAGGTTTTCGTAGAGGAGAAATGCAAATTTTAAAAATCGGCTACTTCTTTAACAAGTATTCTACCAATTTCATTTTTATACTCTATAGAATGGTTTGATTAGTACATTTGTAATATTACTGATTATAACTGGACAACAAGTAATGATGATGGACATTTAAAAGTCACATTTTGAAAGTTTTCTTATTTTTCTATAGTGAAAAACGGCAATAGGTTGGAATGAGCCTTCTGTTACAACACGTCAGTGTTGCTTCAGAGCTCACAGATTTTTTGTGTGTGTGCTTCTCTATGGGTAATAGTTTCCTCTAACAAACTGACTAATGGGCATTAGACAATGAATGTGAAGAAAGTATATTGAGATCACGGTTGAAAGTCAGGGAGAGTCTGAACATGTCTTTCCTGTCTCCACAAAGGCTTCTTAGTCATTCAGCGTGTTCCTTGGCAGAGGCTTGTTGAGATGACAAGTTATTTGCACCTCTGTCTTACGTGGCCGCCATCCGTGGCATTTCACAGTCCCCGACCTGCGTGTCTGGGATGTGTTAATTGGGGAAGAAACCACGTGTGCCCAGCCCGGGCAGCAGGAGGCAGTCATTCAGACGGCAGACCGTTCATTACACAGCTGAATGCTGTTTTGCATAATCCTACACACTGGACTCTTCCCTAAAAATAAATTATTATTCCATTTACCTGCTGCAGAAAGATGGGAACTGTTGAAAATACAGCACACCGATTACATCTTGGAATTAGGAGTTTTGTATGTCATTAAAATGTCCCAGGGAGGGAGAGGGTCGAAATCACTGGACCCGTGGGATGCCTCCGCTGAGCCCTGACAGACCCGTTTAATATCTGAACCTCATTTACATGAACATTTCTCGTGCACTTCAGGGTTCCCGCCATATAACACAGGGACGCATTCAGGATGTGAACTGGAGAGATGCTTCAGAAAAACTGGGACGGTTTTGGAAGAGAGGGAGGGACAGTGGCTAGTAGAGCAATAGGGACTACTCTGGACCAGTTTTCGTGTTTGAGGCCGCCAGACCCTGGAGATGGAGTGAAAGTTGCTACCCATGAGGCTGACGTGTTTAGATGATTGTTTCAGAGCTCACGATTGTGGATTTATCGTGTGTGTGTGTGTGTGTGTGTGTGTGTGTGTGAGCTCAAGACACAGCTCCTTCTTTTTCCTTCCTCCCAACTTGTTTCCTGGGACAAGGAGGCATTGTTACGGCAACATGGAAATCCACTAGAGACAGACGGATGCTCCTTAGTCCTCAAATAAATAATATTACCATTCCTCTCTTTCCTTTTCGTTCAGAACAGGAGAAAAGCAGAGCTGTTTAGAACCGCGTGTGCCTGCTCAAACGCAAAGCCACAAAAGGCATTCATCTTGCATACAAATTAATCTCAGGCAGCGTTCTCCAGTAAATAAATCTCACCATCATTTTCATCTCCAGTATTTTCTCCTGCAAAGAATAGGTTCCTTAATCATGTTCTGGGTCTTTGGTCTTATCATAGTAAGTCATAAAAATGCCCACAAATGCAGACTGACTCTTCATGGCCAAGTAACATCCCACGGTATGAACGTACCACACCTTCTTTATCCGCTCACCTACTGATGGACACTTGGCCTGCTTCTCTCTCTTGTCTACGGTAAATAATGCCGCAATGAACTTCGGGGTGCATAACATCTTTTCGAATTGATGTTATTGATTTCTCGGGGTAAGTACCCAGAAGTAGAATGGCTGGGTCATAAGGTAGTTCTATCAATAGATTTAATTGTTTGAGAATCCTCCATAGTACTCAGCCACAAAAAAAATGAAATCCTACCTTTTGCCTGTGGATGAACCTGGAGGGTATTATGCTAAGTGAATAAGTAATACAGACAAAGATAATTACCACATGATTTCACTAATTTGTGGGATCTAAAAAACAAAATAAATGAATGAACAAAACAGACTCATAATTACATAAAACATGCGTCTATATGAATTCATAAACTATGAATCTATATGATATGCATATTATATATCACACATTGTGTGTATATATTGTACATACCTATAGCACATGTATATTACATACATGTGCCATGTGTGTTATATTAGGCACACATACCGTATGTGTGTGGGCGTTCACCTGTGCGCACCAAAACATGATATTAAATTCTAACTACCCCAATCTTTTAAAGCTCCTTTGGTTCCATGTTCATTATAGGTATTTAAGTTTGGTGACTTATTTTTCCTTTTTCTATCTTTCTTCTTTCTCTCTCTGTTTTGTTTTAATTCCAGCAATTCAGGCTCAGATTTGAGAGGCTCCGAATCCTGAAATGACACGATATTTCCATGTAATCATTTTAAAAGATTCCAACAGCGCCACAGACCTTGCTTTGCACACGCTTCTGTGAGACGGGGTGCATTTCGTTATTGGACAGGGAGCGTGAAACTAAACGAAGCCATGGTTTCCTTGGACGTGGAAATATGTTCCCAGAACCATTTCCCTCTTGGACTTAGGGGTGGGAATCTACACTGTGTGTTCTACCTGCTCTCATAGTGGACATGGAGACACAATAAACTTATCTGTGTGACTCGAGGGTGTGAAAAATTCCCAAGACACCTTCCTAAGTTGCCAGCCCTAAGAATACATAGCAGTTCACGTACAAACTACAAATTTTCTCTTGAAATGGGGTTGTTATTTTTAATATTGCTGGTGTGTGTGCGTGTTTTGACGTAGGCGGTTCATCGTTAGCTATGGGGGAAATGTTTTCCTTTCCTAGCTGGCTTGCACGGGGCAGATTTTGAAGTAACAGATCTCAGTGAAATGCGTCTCGTTAAAACGCAGCACCTGTTGATTACATCACTGGGCGGCTTCTTTGTTCTCTGTAGCGTAACGGAGAGCAGGCTCCCGGACATCATGCAGCTGCTGAGATCCTGTGTGTACTGAGGGCGAAGGGAAGCGGAGAATCCGACTGCTTCATTTGGATTCTGGGAAGCCTGCATGCAGCAGGTCGGGAAATGAAACAACAAGAAAACACCTTCCAAACCCCGTGTACTAGAGCTCGCTAATCCATACTGCAGTGTAGGGAATAGAGAAGCCGGTTGAAACGGTAGGATTTTTCTGCCCAAGGTGCAAAGCGATGTGTACATGCAGATTTAAAAGGTAACCGGGCCTTCGAGACATTGACATCCTCCTTTTTTTGCCTTTTTTCACACGTGCTAATAAAAGTTCAGGTGAATTTTTAGGATATAGATTTGTCCCTATTGTTAACAGTGGTGTTTCAAACTATTTTGAGATTTTTATGATACATATGGGGGATCTGCAGGAAAAAAATAACAATGCTATTTTCTCTATCTCTATCCTAAAGAAGAATAATTTGATGGGCAGCTCGCGAAAGGGACAGGGTTGTTGGGGTGTGGCGGCATTTTACTGCGGAACGTTGTCTCCTGAAGGTGACTTGAGGTGTTCATTCCTGTCTGGGAACGCTCCCGCCTCCTCTCTCCGCTCGCCACTTCACTTAAACTTCATGATTTCCGCGCAGTGAACAGACACCTCCTACATTCAGGCGCTGCCCCCTGCCCCCGATTTCAGCACACCCAGTGAGCGCCGGGAAAGGTGCTGAGTGGGATCAGGGCTTGAGCTGGGCTGCAGTGACTCACGGCGCAGCAAGCCTTCCCCGTACATTCTCCAGTAGGTATACAAATAAATAAATGATGTCACACAGCTAGAGAGGACTTTGGGTTTTTTTAAGAACAACAGAGGCAGGAGGTTTTTATTGCTTTCAGTGTATACCCAAGGGTTGGTTCCTTGTGAGGAGACACAGATGAAGACTTAGTGATAAACTAATGGCTAA
Source organism: Desmodus rotundus (assembly GCF_022682495.2). Lineage (NCBI taxonomy): Eukaryota > Metazoa > Chordata > Mammalia > Chiroptera > Phyllostomidae > Desmodus > Desmodus rotundus. The sequence goes on along the minus strand of NC_071400.1, from coordinate 98,952,145 downwards.
GAGAGAAAACGAGGGGTGCAGTGACCTGGAAACCTGGGCGTGACGTGCTTGTGAAGCCTGAGAGCTCTGGGAGGTTTTCTGCCTCTGACGATGGGGAGAGGTGTCCGAATGTGGTTAACACAGCCAGGTGTGTTGTTCGCAGGCAGGTGTGGTGCACAAATGCAGATTGGGGACACAGGATGGTGCCGAAGGCGACGCAGGTGACTGAGGCTGATTCTGGGACAGCCCAGGAGAGGAGGGTCACACAGGTGTACAGGTGATGACGCCAGCCCGCTGCGGTACAGGGCGGATTGGAGTTCGCTTCAGACCCATCGGTCACGGCAACACCACCAGGCAGACAGACATGCGGGGTCCCACTTGCCCTGCAATCTGCTGGGTGCGGGCAGAGCCTTGCAGCTCATGGGAAATGACATCGGACATCTGTCATGTGCCCGTGCAGAGCTGAGACCTGCACGCCAGGTGTGGGCACGTCCCCTGTCAGGGCACCGGCAGGAGACCACGCAGGTGAGACAGCCTGAGGCCTGCACTACCGGATTCAGTGCACGCACTCCCCCGTCCCATCTGCAGCTGCTGTGCGTGTCCAGGCTGCCGGAGAGCTTCCTGAGCGCCGCGCTCTGCAGCCGTGCTCCCGGAATGGCCAACCCCACAGAGCTCGCTCTGGAGAGGCTGCCCCACTACAAAGCCGCTGTCCGCAGCTTGGCATGCACGACCGTTTACTTGGCTGTCTGTGCCTTGCATGCACACACATCGAAAGCAACTGGTCACTGGTATATTCACGGAGTTCGTCCGCACGCAGAGCTAAAGTCAACAGTGCGAATCAGCTCTAAAGTCTCTTTGCTAAAATCCTACTTAACCCCTGGCATTAAGGAGACTTCCTGATCTTTGCTCCTTTTCCAGTTTTGATTTTAGCATATACAGTCCCAGGGGGCCAATGTGCTTTCCCTCTGTTTGTTTTCCACGTATATCTGGGTTTCGCACTTCAGTGAAAATGCCCGGCGAGTTTCTTCTTTTTTCCCTTCCATGAAGAATTTTTGCCGAGCTATGGAGGAAATACAGAAATGAAAAGAGAAGCCACTGCACGTATAAAAGTCATAAAAAGCCCCGCGTGGCATCCCTCCAAGTAGCATCAGCTGCGACACCCTGCAGAGTGCCAAGCTCCAGCTCGCTCTGTGGTGCTTCCAGTCACTGCCCCCCCAGCGCCCCCCCGCAGAGGCAGGATGCTTTACTTCTCAAGTAGGTCATAAAGCACACCGTTTATGAAGCACTTAGCCGCACTGCACTCCGCAAAGAATAACTTGTTCAAACGCAGGGCAGGCTTTCGTAAGGCGCCCGATATTTACAGCGCCGCGACGCCACGGTTCCTTGTCAAGGACCGGCCTTGCGGAAATTCAGGGTTTAAATCAAAAGGCAGGCTCGCGGAGCCGCACTCCAGACGGGGCCGAGCATGGGGGCCGCTGCTGTCACACGGCACCCAATCACAGGACGAAATACAGGGCTGGCTCTTTCCCATTCCGCGTTGCAGTTCAGCAAAGCCAATGGTCAAACACATGTCAACAGGCATGAACCAGTTATGCGTCAGGGAAGGGTTGCACAGTTAACTGCATAATATAATAGCACACGGCAGCTGTTCTAGGCATGGCTTACAGTAAGACCCTCCCGCAGGGTTCTCATGCTGGGCACCACTGACGTCTGGGGCTGGAGACGGCTCTCTCGTGGGGCTGTGTGCATGTTGTGAGGTGTCAGCCACACCCCTGGGCTCTTCCTTGTCCAGCCAGGACCTGAGCCCGCCCTGCCTATGTGGTGATAACCGGACGTGTCCAGAGACGCTGCCGGGAATGCACCGGGAACAAAGCCGCCCTCATTGAGAATCACTGGAGCTCTCACTTTTCAGACTTTCAATTAATATTTCAAGCACACCTGCTGACTTCCACATACAGCCACGTTAGAGAATCAGTGGTCTGTTCCTTGGTGGTTCCAAGTCTGGTCTACATATGAGGAGCATCAGTGTCCACTGGGAGCTTGTTAGAAACATAGACCCTTGGGCTACAGAATCAGTGTCCGAGTTTTTCACCAAGACCCCCCGTGAGATCTAAGTGTTAGCAGCCGAGGTCTGTCTTCTCCCAGCAGGAGACCCACTGACCTGGCCAAGCCTGCAGGTGGACTGGGGAGGGCGGCCAGTCTTGGAGTGAGCATGGGGGTGGGTGCAGGCAGCATGCACTGCTAGGTCAAGGGCACATCAGATTTTCTCTACAGAGTTTACGTAACGGCAAAGTAATCCAGAAGCACTGTTGGTTCTCACGGGAAGACCCAGGACAGCCGGGCAGAGCTGAGTGGATGAGGCATCCGATGACAGCGGAGGACAAGCCGCCCTTGCTCAAGCCCTACAGATCTTCCACCCTTTCTTTCTCCTTCCTCTCCATCCTCCCTGGCCCCCTGATCCTCTTTTCCCTCCAGCTGTGGTCAGAGAACGGACCAGGAAGTTCTGAGTTACCCCTGGGAGTGCTTCTCTCCTGGCAATGAGCTCTAGCCAGAGAGAGACAGACAGACAGACAGGATCTGTCTTACTTGAATAAATTTGAGGGGAGGGGATGGAAAATCAGGGTGACACCCTATGCCATTGAGTTGGTAACGAAACTTCCATAATCACACACTGTCTGTTGGCCAAACTCTTCTGAAGGGCCGTCCCCTAAAAATCTTCAAAGAGGCACAAAAAGGAATAGCTACTTCCCTCTCTAATATCGCTTTTAAAGGTGTACATTTGGAAATGACCCAAAAGAAGGCGAAGGAGGATTTAAACAACTCAAGGGTTAGTAGATTAATGAGTAAAAAAAGGAATGAAGTTTTCTAAACTGATAGGAATATCACACAGCCAGCAAAGTGGTAACCCCTAAATTTGTATAACAACATTGAAAATGTGTGTGGCAGTCCAACGACAAAGACAAAACCTCACTTTTGTTCCCACGGTAAGATTGCGGTGGTAACAAGTGTGGACGCGTACGGAGGAGACGTGGGTGAGACGCAAAGAAGCGACCTTGTCGATCTAAATGAGACTGTGCTCATTTTTAGATTCTTCTTTTCCTAGTTAAACAGATGAAAAAGTATGTGTGTATTTCTCTCATCTCTGTGTGAATCGAATCATCCACAACATTATAAATACAGCGTACGTTTAAATCATAATTAGACCGTGTACATTGAAGCCATTACCTTCTCTCAACTAATTAGTTCCCGTTTCACTGTAAAAAACATACAAATCGATGGTTTCGTGCATACCCACGTTGGAAAAGTAAAGTTTGCATCTGTAGAACCCGTTTTTCCTTAACTGAGACTATAAAGGTCTTTGGCTGTGAAATTTTTTTGCTGTTATTATGTTTCGATGACCATACCAACTGCAATTCCTTACTAATTCCAGCAGCCCAGAGGCTTTGTCATCCGTCATGCCCTTGCCCCCTAGAAATGCATCACTGGGAAGAGAAAGCTGGGATTCCCTCTCACGGCCCACCGTGGGCTGTGCTCGGCTGCCATTCCACCGGGAACTGCGCCATCTCGGCTGACGTCGACTTTGTGTATTCGTAATATATTCTTGGAAAGGAAGAGAGACAGCTAGCTATACGTCCTTCTTTAAAGAGTTGGCTTGCAACAGAGCTTCTGTGGACAGGGATTTCACTAGACGCGTGTGTGTGGGCCCCAGGGTTTACCGCTGAAGTGCACGACGTTCGGCAAAGTGAACTTGGAGGTGGTGGCAGCGGAAATGCCGTTGTCTTCATCGACGAAGGCTTTTTGGGCTGCTTATGGGGCCGTGGTGCCCACGGAGTCTGTGTCATTTTGCTGTGTCTGGCGGGGGAGGTGCTCTTGGTGATCTGTTGCAGACCACCTTTCGCAGGATGTTGGTAGAGTGAGCGGCGTCAGGAAGACGGGGGGTAGTGTCTTCCTCCGGAGCAGAGGCAAGGTGTGTACTGCCCGCTGAGGAACACCAGTTCCTTCCACTCAGGATCCCTCTGCTGTCTCGTAACCCACACAGTGTGACACAGCCCGCTCATCCCTTCTGCTTCACCGCGTGGGGCGAGGGGACACGTGGAACTAATGACAACCTTGTGACAGCCCGGCTCCCGCAGGGTCACACAGCGTACTCTGCCCTTGGTCTCTGACCTGTGTCCTCTTTGCCTTCCTGTAACTCGGGCAGGCTGGCCTGCTGCGTACACCTCCGCCCGCATCGCGGCTCCGACCCGGTGTGTGGTGTGTGCCCAGGGCCACCGTTCTGAGACACTGAACACAGGATGCGTGTGTGGCCCTCGTGAGGACAAATCCTTAGAGTTTAGACGTCCCGCCCGTCACAGCAACAGTGTCTGCGTTCTCCTTGCAAACGTGTTCAGAGGCACTCGATCCACACGGCTGTTTCATATTAGCTGTGTCTTTCCTTCTAACCATCCGTGATCAGTTTTTTGGTTCCCTGAACAAGGGGAATGTGTGTATACCCATATATGTTTATGCATGTATATATATATACCTAATACATAGATATAAGTATGTATGTACACACATGTAAACTGTGATATTTTGCAAAGGTTAGGGATTTCTTTTATTGTCTCTGAGTACTGATTAGCATCGTGGTTCCTAATCTTGGCAGCACCCTAGTCTGGAAGAGGGGATGTTTTAGAAAACGCCACTATCTCCCTACACCAACTGCTTCAAAATCTTTTATTAAATTTCCTAACGTATTTTAGCCCTGACCGGCATGGCTCAGTGGGTTGGGTGTCGTCCTGCAAAGCAAAAGGTTGCCGGTTCGATTCCTGGTCATGGCATATGCCTGGGTTGCGGGTTTGGTCCCCGGGCGGCGTGCGTATGAGAGGCAACAGATCGATGTTTCTCACATGGATGTTCGTCTCCCTCTTTCTCCGTCCCTTTCCCTCTCTCTATAAATAAATTAAAAATATTTTCCTAACATACTTTAAACCGTAGTCAGATTTGAGAACCACTGTGCCCGGCACCTACTTTTCTGTGCGCACACAGGGTGCCCTGTCCCTGGGCAGGAAGACCCGATGCCTGTGGCAGGTGGCCGCCTCTGACATCCTCCCAGGGTACGGCGTGCACCCAGGCCTCCCTGTGCCACCTGCTGCTCCAGAGACTCACCCAGTTTCCCTTACTCTCCGTTGGGCGGCTTCCCGTCATCTCTGTTTATCGAACCGGCCTGTGGGGCTGACTCGGAAAGAGCTTTCTAATTCCGTTAGGGATGCTTCAAGACCAGACGCCATACACGGCAGCCCTGAATGGCGGTATGGCAGCTGATCACAATAGAGGAATCTGCAGGGGCCTGCAAATGGAGCAAAAATCACTTCCCGAGCTTGCTCCTGCTCTTCTGATCCCAACTGAGCGATAACACGGGCCCATTTTGGTGTTGTCTCGGCTGGAGCTCCTTCTGCAGGTGTGAGGAACAGCTCGCGGTGTCATTCTGCGGCCCCAGGCGGTCCGTCCTGCTCCGCTAACGGCTCAGGTAGTCCATATAAAGCAAGGAGTGGAGAAGGAAGGCAGAGGAAATTGGTGGCAAACCCTAGGCTTGTTCTTCTGAGCCAGGGGCTCTCTCGGCACCCTTGCTAAGTAAAATGGGAGTAACAAGGACATCATTTTTGGTTTCATCTTCCTCTGGCTCCCAGATGACTTAAATAATGAAAGACAATGGCAATGCCTGGCTGACGAGTGCTTGTTCAATGCCGTCCTGAGGATTTCTGCTCCTGTCCTCGTCCCTTTGAGCTGCCACGGCAGAATGCCGCAGACTTAGTGGCTTACAGACAACTCAAGTTCATTTCTCAGCGTTCTGGAGGCTGGAAGTCCAAGATGAAGGTGCTGACAAATTTGGGGTCTCGTGAGTCTGCTTCCTGATTCTTAGACACTGTGACCCCCCGTGGCAGGAGGGATAAGGGGGCTCTGTGGAGTCTCTTCGATAAGGGTGGAGCTATTCCCATTCTGAGGTTCCACCCTCGTGACCTAAATCCCTCCCAAAGGACCCACCTCCTAGTGCCATCACGCTGGGGAGAAAATTTCCACACATAAACTTTGCCGGAACACAGACCTTCAGTCTACAGCAGCCCCGACGGCTGAGCTGGCTTCCTGACGCCGACTTGAAGGAAGAAGGGACATAGAAGAATTCGGTGCCGGACAAGAGAAGAAGTGAGGCGCCTGTCGCTGCTGTGCTGCTGGGCAGGAGCAAGAGTGGGGATGGGGACACAGACGGGGGGTGTAGGGATCAGAGAGCAGGGTCCTCCTTCCTCCCCGCCCCCTGCTGCTTTAGGATGGAGCCACTCGAACATCGAACATCGACACGATAGGAAAATTCCCTGCAAGGTTACAAGCCTGTCTCCCTGATGTCCCAGGGGCACAACGAGGCTGTTGGAGAAACTCAATTCTTGCCATGGCTGGCGGTCACCATGCTTTGGGAAAGGTGGGGACACACAGTCTGAGCCTTGAGTCCTCACAGGCTGGGGGTGAGACTCCCGGCTCCCCTGAGCCTGTCCCTGGCACGCAGGGGATCTGGAAGTCTGCACATCCCGCACCGAGGAGGGAAGGGGGTACTGAGAGGCTGGAGAGTCAGCGGCGGCTGGGAGAGGAAGGGAGGGTTGTCCCACAGAGACTTGGAGACCAGGACACACGGCTGGGACCATGCTCCGTGGCACATCTTCCCAGCTGGGCCGATTGTGGGCAGGTGTGAGCCACCTAGGAGTCGGACTGCCGAGGTCCTGGACAGCAGGCAGAGCGAGGGTTCAGGGCCCCCCCGGGGACCTCGGTCCCCCTCCTGCCCAGCACTGTGAGGTGGTGGGAGTTTGCCCACACACTTGGATGTCGCTGGGCTTGGAGAGAAGCACGGGGCAGCGGAGATGTGAACGAGCAGGCACTTGCCCAGGAGACGAAGCCACGCAAGGGGTACGGCAGAGGAGCCTGCCATGCGTGGAATGGATGGGTTGGAAGACTGAGGTCATCCTCCGCTCCCAACGAGGGGCGACAGATCAGGTCAGCTCTCACCAGAGGCAGGCGACACGCTTTCTTCGCCTACCCGAGTCCAGAACGAGAACCTTTTCAAGGGGAAGAGAACAGGATGGGACGCAGCTTCCTAACCTCAGTCTATAGGGTGAGGCCAATGTGAGTGGACCAATTGCTTTTTCAAGACGACCCCCAAAGTCACATGGGCATTTAGGTCATTCTCAGCGGGAGGGTGGAAAGGACTCAGAGCTTCCTTGCGCGCTGCAGCTCCAGGGGAAGTGGTGGGACCCTCAGAGCGCCAAGGCAATCCTTGCTGCAGGCTGCAGCGCGAGCCGAGGGGCCCCCTTCCCTCGGTTATATGCGGGCAGGTGCCCTTCCCTGCCCCAGGTCGCTCCGCCCCACGCAGCTGCCAGGCAGTCTGGCTGACAGGCACACCACGGTGCTGAGGATCACACCACACACTTAGGCTTGCATTATTAAACACATATTTTTGCTGGAGAGTTTTACCAAAATGAAATCTCTTGCTCTGATGGGCCTTCGGAGAGCTGGCCGGTTAAAAATACCGAGAGAGCGGGACTTCTTAAACACGGTGGTGTAACTAGGCAAATCGGCGGCACTTACCCAGAGATTTCTATCCTAGGGTGTCCTTGAACAACGCATACCTGGGAAAATAAAACCATTGATTGCAACACGTATCCAAGTCTTTAGGGGAAGCGTATGATGGCTAGGGATCTCGTTTTAATTTCCCTAATGGCTTCCTGCCTGCGGGACTCTGTGTCTCCCCCACGTCAGGGTTTCGAACAAAAGCGGTCGGTTTTCTGAAGGCTGTGCCGGGAAATGCTGCGTTGTGTCCACACCCTAACCGCCTGTAGAGGGGAAGAGGTAGAGGCCACAGGCAATTTCCAGCTTTCATAATTCCAGACGAACCGAAGGCTGATGCCAATGCCTTCAATACAATTGGTCATTCACCAAAGCCCAGTTCTCGGGAGGGGGGGGCAGGGTCAAGTTCACAAACTCAATGTACAAAACGGCAGCGCAGCACCTGGAGAGCATTTTCCCGATGCAAGAAGCTTGAACATCTGAAGCTCGGGACCTAGGGAAGGATGACTAAGGCTCTTCACGGGACATGCTTTCACGGACAGAAGGAGGTTATTCCCGTCACAAGCTAAAGGCCACCCGGGAACCCAAGAAACACCAGAGGCAGGAAAATGGGCCCACACACTGGGGAATTTTTTTTTTTGGAAAGGTTGGGCCCAAAATGAATGCAGCAGATTTTATCTTGATGGCAACAGAGCAAAGAGGGGCTTACTGGAAAGATGTCCGTATTAGAATTCTATGCGGTCAGTCCCTGTGGTCATAGCAGTGTGTTTTCCTATAGGGTGTCTCACAGCCGTCTCCTTCGCTTTGAAGGCCTTCTTGAGTGTGGTTCAAGACCGGGCAGGGAAGGCCCGGGTTCCTCATTGTTTTCTGTTGATTGCCAGGTATTCCGTCACCTGAACGGATGGTCCTCCCGCTAGTGGGAAAGCTGCGAGCAGTTATGTCTGCGTGAGTTCCAGTGTGCACAGGTGGATGCCCGCATTCCTGGGGCCTTCTGTTCCAACGCTGAATCTGTCCGCTTGTGAACCGACAATTTTCACTGGCCACGGAGTGTGCTTAATGCATCCTTTGTAGTTCCCTGTACACCGCTTACATATTTTTAACTTTATCAATCACTAGATGGCGTGTATTTTACGATACACCCCAATGTTGATAATATACTTTTTCTACGTTGTTTATAACAAGTTCAAATGCAATATAAATTTTATATTTATCTGGCAATTGGCCGAGTTGCTAAAATTCTTCCATCTGTTCAGTAGTTGCTATGTAGATTATTGGGAGTTTTCCTGGTAGCTATCATTTCATCCACAAACCAGATTTGTTTTTCTTTCCAATTTTTATCTTTTTTTTAAGATTTTATTTATTTTTTTTAGAGAGGGGGAAGGGAGGGAGAAAGAGAAGGAGAGAAACATCAATGTGTGGTTGCCTCTTGTGCGCCCCCTACTGGGGACCTGGCCCACAACCCAGGCCTGTGCCCTGACTGGGAATCGAACCTGCGACCCTTTGGTTCACAGGCTGCCACTCAATCCACTGAGCCACCGCAGCCAGGGCCAATCTTTATCCTTTTAACGTATGCATGCATTTTTCACACAGAGTATGGCTTCAGTGCAGAATAGAATAGAAATGGCCCTTGCCTCATGCTTGCTATGAACTACAGGTCGTAATAGTCCATTAGATAAAGATGCTTTTACGTCTATGCCTGCATCACGAAGAGTGTGGATCACGAACAAGCGAGTTCAATGCTTAATCAACTTGTTCTAAGGTGGCCTCCATTTTCCTTTAAAAAGTATCAAAGTTGTAGCACCTTACCGATATCGAGATGGTTGTGTAACATTGTGAGTTCCTTCCAGTCCTTGTGGAGAGGAACAATTAGCCCCGTAGCAAGAAGACAGTGGGAGCAAGACAGACAAGCAATTAGGCAGGAAAGCCTTCTAACGCGGGGTGCACTTCACCTTGTATCACAGCACGTCCCTGGCCCATTGATTCTGAATTACGAAACAGTGTTTCCCCGTTAGGGTTCGTTGCCTGAAACCGACCAGCTGTTGGCAGCGAGAATGAGCACAGCAAGCAGAACTGTGTATGTGTCTGGTGTCTTCACTCACGTGGGTGACTGTCAGGTGGTGAAATCACAAAATATTCAAGAAAGGGCTTTTGTATAAAGTTTAAGAAATATGTCCATGTGCGTTCTTGCCAATGACGTGGCTGTCCCCAGGGGCCTCTGTGCCATCAAGGCAGCGAAGGTCCCCAGGTTTGCTGCAGAGGGACACCGTGGGCATTGTGCAGACCAAATGGTGTCCCTGCACTGACTCAGCTGGCTTTCTGCATGAGGACCCGTGGGATAGATGCGCTCCAAGGTCAAGGCTGGGAAGCAGACGCAGCATCTGGCTGAGGCTGCGAGGTGCTTTCTAGTTCATCTCGGGGCCCCCAGCCCACCTGTACTCTCTAGTCCCCCCAGGGCTGCTACGATTTCACTAGCTTCTGCGGCACCTGTAAGAGCATCCTTGTGTGAGAATCCCTCAAGGTGACCTTCAGAAAGGGGCACGTGTCCCTTCCCAGCTTGTCTGTTCCGTGGCGTTGTATGGCATTTAAGATGAAATACCACACATAGCTTTTTTTTTCTTTTGTTTTTAATTTTTTTTCTATGTTTTAAATTTTTTACATTACAGCGTACACTCCATATATTCAGGGGCAGGATGGGATGTGCACACAGGTATTCCTCCAACACGGTCTGCAGTCCCCCGTCACTAAGGGGTCAGCGTGTCTCTCATCGGGGTCTCCACCCCACTGAGGTCCTGAAGGGGCACATTCACGTGTCGGGGTACGGTTCAGTTCGAAAACACCAAGCCTTCTCCTGAATGACAGGGGCACTTTGAGGGAGGCTCCGGGGTGCAGTCTGCCCCTCTCTCCACTAATGAACAATGGCAGCTCTGTGTTACTTTGTAACGGCAGAGTATTTAGTTCCAGGGATGGAGCTCGAGTTCTTTGCCGCTCAGGTCAGCCTGCTGGGAGAAATGCACGTTTAGTGTTTGACAGAGGGGATACTCCCAGGCTCCCCCTGCCTGTATGCGTCCTGAAAGATGGCGCCGAAGTGAAGATGTTTGGGGAGAAGGAGCATGTGGCCATTCCCCTGGGATAGACAAACGCCCATTTATTTTGTGCCCAAAGAGGCTGAAGTGTGCCTCTTCCATCAGCGTGCTACCCTTTGCCAAGGTCCTTGTTCCCTCATGTGAACGCCACGTATCAAGGAAAGGAGAATTGAGCTGAAACGTAATTGTCCTAGGGTTTGCTGGGGTTTATGACTTGAAGCCTTGGGAAGGACCCCGGTGGTGTCGGGGCCTCAGCAACGCGCTCGAGAGGCGTTCGCTTACGAGGAAATCTCAGTTGCCCGTGAAAATGGACGCTTCCTTCTCCTCACTCCCCACCGCCAAGGGTTTCCCTTGTAAAATATGTCTGTTTCGTACATGTGTGCCCTGCAAGTCTTGGGCTGAAAATAGCAGAAGCCGTGGATGGAGCCAGGATGGCGTGAAGCTGGGATGGCGGGAAGCTGGGATGACGGGATGCCGGGATGACTAAACAGGGATGATGCATACAGAACCATCACTTGCCTCATTGGAGTGGGCCGTGCTCGTCTGCACATAGAGAACATTGCAGCCCCTACCCCTCGTCTGTTTGTTCTGCTTTCTCTCTCCTTCCCTATAAAAACCTCTGCCTCCACTGAGACACGCCGATGGGCTCAGAGACGTGACACCCCCATCTTCTCGGGATGCCGGCACATGAATAAACCACTTTCCTTGTCCCCAGCGCGGGTCTCAGGAGATCAGCCTTTCTTGCAGCCGGCAGCTGGACATGGGTTTGGTTACAGCAACACCTAACCCAACAGGCGGGGCTGTTTTCTCAAACTGGATGCCTAGACACAGAAGCTTGAATTGTATACCGTTTACAAGAGCAAAGGTTATAATGCAAGAGCCAGAGACTCTTTTGCATGCGGTGGAGAGCGTGGGGCTTACGGGTGCTACTATTCAAGAACAGGCTTGGGAAAAACAAGCCACCTATTAAATGCCACAGGCAAACCCGTTAAATCAAGTACAAATCTGCAAACTTAGGGACACCACAGGGCCTATTTTGGAGTGAAAGTTGAATTCCACCAGACCCAACATGACAAGCTCCCGACTTAACATTTAGTCCGCCACCGCCCCAAATCCTCTTTCCCCTCCCGCCACCTACAAACTCTTCTCAAATGTCACCAAACACTTCCTAACGACACAATCTAACAGTGTGTTCTCGCTTCTCGTCCTACAGGATGGGGCGAGAGAGGTAGACCCGGGGCTGCCGTGAAGAGTGACATTAGGGATATCGTCACTCCGAGTCCTGATGGGAAAGGCTGGTATAACTTTCTCACATAATTGCCTCGGATCCTCACATTCGCTGCTGGAACACTGCAAGCCAGCCTCATTTATCTGCGTAACGAACGTGTATCGATTAACCGTCATAGGCTAGACATCGTGCCTGGCCCTGCAGGAACAAATATTTCTCCTGCTCTCTCGCACATACATAATTAATATGGAAACGGCTCTCTCCATTTATTTGGATTTCATTAGCGGGGAAAAAGTGTTTAGTAAGCTCTTAAGTCCAGTTTTAGCATTATACTGAAATAGTTGGAACCCGTAGCAGCCAGGTGGAAACCCCATTCTGCCATGTTGCAATCCCACGGAGAACACTTGGCTTTAAACGTCGAGGTTGTCGAAACTCTCCAAATTATATTCAACCTGGCTGGAGCACAATGAATCTTAAAGTTATACTTTAACAGACGTATCCCAATTGTGAAATATGGTTAAGTGCACACAGTTTCGATTAAGTTACCGCTTAACGCCCGAAGACAAGATGACGTGAATGAGCGCTGATTACGTGAGGGTGGATTTTCCGACGTGGCTCTCACTCTGGCCTGCAGAGCCATGAAACAGACAACTAAAGACCAAAACAGCGTGAGTGCCACATGCATCTAAACTTTAACATTAACTCTCAGACGCTGGCTTTACGCTGGGATTGCATCATCCGCCAAGGAGTCTCATGCAACCCCATAAATATTGATGAAGTTCCCGACTTAGCGATGGCCGTGGTTGAGTTTCACTACGTCCCGGTTGCATTTCTAAAATGGAAATTCTTCGCAACACGGCAAGTTCCAGGATGAAGGGGGCCCAAAACAGGCCCGAAGCAATCATGGAGGGGAGAGGGGAGAGCAGGCGGTGACTGGAATTCTCTTGGACGCCCACAGCCTCTCCTGTCTCTCCAGGACGCCTGAATATCCCGTCGTGTGCTCCAGCCCACAGACATCGCCTGAGCCAGCTGTTTCCTGGGAGGCCACGCTCAGCGACCAGAATGGACTTTTGCTCGTGTGACTTACCCCGTAGGTCAGAGCCCCTCCCAGGGATGTGGGTCCTGAGGGACGGCTTGGCCTCCAGCTGCAGCAGTCAGGAGCTCATGCGCCGTAACCCGTGGGGCAACTGGTCAAACAAGCAAGACGTGATTTTCACAGGCGGCAGAGCTCTGAGAAGAAGGCAGCTTATTCCCAGCTGACTTTGAGAACGAGCACGAGTTTTGTTTGGTTGGACTGTGCGTGGCAGGTGGGACAGTCGGGGCAGCCTGCACTTCCTTACAGGTTTCTGCCCAAGCTGGACGGCTGTCACTCAAGGGTTGCTGAAAGGTGGCACAGTGTCCCTTCACTGGGGGCGTTAGCTCTGCAGACATCGGATAATTACCAGGTGTTGCCGTTGGTCTAGGCAGACCGACTCAGGGAGAGGGGAAGGAGAACAAAATCCTGCTTTCCAAAGTTGACAAAAGGGCTCAGGGATTTCTCCTCTTAGGACTTTTTGTCCTTAGGATTTCTATTCTTAGGAGGACCTCTGCTCTGCATCCATCTGCATCCATTTACATACACGGGTACGCTGGAAATTTATATCGCCCTTCCAAAAACAAGTGCAGAGCCACATGGCTCCCCGTGGAGCCCCAGAGCTGTTACAGACTTGGCACAGGCTTGAGCAAGAACTAAGTATTGCACTGTGAGACAGATGAGTCCAGCCCAGTGCACACGAGTGGATCAGTCGAAGGCTGCTGTGGGGGCTGCTCCCCTGGCCGTCGGAGCCAGGCGCATGGTGGAGAGGCAGCTTGGGGGGACGGGAAAGATGTCACCCGTGGGAAGTCGTCACGGAAGGAACTCTGATGAAGCCACAGTGACAGGCAGGAGCCCTGGGTCCAAGAACGTTCAGGTTGCGGAGGTTACTGCTTCTCTGGGTTAGCTCCCTAACCATTTCGGACGAGGTCTTGGGTGGGTTCCTGGGATGCAAGACTAGCAAGCCAGCGCCTCCTGCTGACCCGGGCGTGGGGATCCAACTGTACTTGGGGGCATTCACGTGGAGGGTCGCATGTGCTGGGGCCACCCTGCCCACACGCACGCCATCCCCAGAGGTCAGCCCTGAGAGCAATCTGTGACCCCTGGAAGCAGCAGCCTACAGGGCGCGAGCTGTTGCTTTGCCAGGGGCCCTCAGCCCCCGAGGCCAGACTGGGTGTCTAAGGTCCTAACATCTGGAGTCCTCCGTTGGATAACTTGGTTCCACAGACTCTGGGGAGATGGAGTGTTGGTCCTCCACACAGGGAGCCACTTGTTAACACACCTTTACTGACTTCTCTTTACTGCTGTCTCACCGCTCCCAGTCCTGCTTCAGATGAATCAGTCCCAAGTAAATGATGTGGGTCCCAGGCCTCCGAGCGGAGCAGGAGGGTGGTCTGCTGTGGTGGGGAGGGACACGGGGACAGTGCCCGGGACGGAGAGGCAGAACCCGCAGCATTCACAGGACCTGTGGACACCCACCTGCTCACAGTGCCCTTGGGTGACTTTCAAATTAACGCCCCGCGGACAGATGCTGACGTTCAAATTAGCGGCCAGCCGACAGAGGCCTTGGATTCCTTGATTCCGACGTAGGTGTCCGTTACCCTGGACACGGTACACTAGAACGAGAACGGTTCCCCTCTGACCCTGACGTTTGTGAGTTGTGACGGAAGCCCCAGCGTTGTGGCGTCTCACACACACACACATGCACAGGAGCTGCTGTTTGGCGTGAGCAGCGGCAGCACCTGCGTTATCCACCTGCAGCTGGCAGGGCTCTGTTGCTGAAATATTCACTGGACTGTGTCCTCCTTCTCCGAACCCAGAAAGGGAGATCAATCGTTCGCTCTCTGTGTTTCAAAGATAGGGCTTTGGGCGGCAGCCTCTGAAAGCCTGCTGTGCTTATTGACAAGACAGCGAGCAAAATCCTCGGCGGTTCCGCCTCCCTGGGCGAACTCAGGCCCCACCTGAGCGAGTGAGGGAAACGTTCTCGGTGACTGGGCGTCGGCCAGCTGGACAGAGGAAGGGTGTGCTCCCCCTTCCAGCCCCGGAGGCTGAGGGCCAACAGCCAAGGTCCGCGTTCCCTTGGGCCTTCAGCTAAAGTTCTTGGGAAAATGAGATTTAAAACTATAAAGCAAGTCAATAGCAGCAATAACAGGAAAAAAAATAGATGTGGACGTTTAGAGAATCAGAGAAAATGTGCCTCTTGGACTGAGGTGCAGGCAGAGCATGGAAGGGACTGTGGGGAGCGTGACGTGACCACAAGGGTACAAGAGGGTGGGAACACCATTTTCGGGGGGTAGTTAACGCAGTAACTAGGGAACGTAGCAGCCGGCAGGCAGGGGCAATGTGATCAGCACTCTGCCCTCACACAGTCATGCCTGTGCTGCGCCCTGCGTTTTAACATCACACGGAAGCTTCCCTCATTAAAAAACAAGACATTGTTTTCAATCGCCTGTTTGCTTGTCCGTGGCACTTGCAGAGCCCCGAGGACCCTGGAGTCGGTCAATGGAGTCGGTCGGTGAGGGAGGACAGCTGCTGCACGTGGAAACTTTCGGCTAATCTCTGATTGCTCGGCCGTGCCTAAACTTTCTTGGACTTGGCGCTGGTGATACCCGACAGAAGAGTTCACTGAATCGCCTAAAAACACTACACCAGTACAAACAGCTACAAAACCCTGAGGGCGGTGAACGGTGCCTCAGGCAACTACGTGAGCAGGGACTGCTGTATAGACGTCGACAGGTGAGACCGCATTTTGGGGACGGGTAGATTTATTTGGACAACACCAGCGACCCTGCCTTGCCACCGTGGTTTACTTTGGCTTTCACCCGAACGGCGGGAGTGAAAAATGACACAGCGTATCCCGTGCCATGCCCCCTTCAAGACTTGAACCTGAACTAGTTACAAGGGACATAAGCCTGTAAAGGCTTCCGAGAGATGGTCGTTTAAAGACAGATGGCCGGTATGGTTACGGAAGGACTCTGAAGAGGCACGCTGGAAAATTTAGCTGCCTACGCTGAAGCCTCGACGTATTCCGCTGTCTCTGGCACGTGACCGGAGTGTGACAGACTGCGAGGGTGTCTTCCCTGCAGGCTGTCGTCCAGAGTGTGTCATCATTCCGAGGCCCTAAGAACCCAAACGCTGTACATGCACCCCTATGTGCGTTGCAGCATTGTGTGCAATCCCAGGGGTCTGCAGGCAGCCCACACGGCCGTCAGTGGATGGGCGGGTCCGAAAGCTGTGGTGCTTTACACAGCGCAGTGGTCCATGGCCACAAAGAGAATGAAAGGTCATCACATTCCCGTGGAGGGACCCAGAGGGTGTTGCACTTAGTGAAATAAGTCAGACAGAGAAAGACAAATGACATGTGATCTCGCCGATTTGTGGAAGCTAAAGGACAGAGTAAACGGACAAACAAAACAGAAAGAAACTCATTCACAGACACAGAGAACAGCGTCCAGGTGAGAAGGGGGTTAGGAGGTCATTGCAAAAGGCGAAGAGGTTAAGAACTACAAATTGGCAGCTACACAGTAGTCACTGGGGCGTAAAGTCCAGCGCAGGGAACATCATCAGTAACATTGTAATAACGATGTGCGGGCAGGTGGGTGCCGGAAGTACCGGGGGATACTTTGTAACGTATGTGACTGTCTAACCACCAAGCTATGTGTCTGAAACTGATGCAAAATAACACTGAATGTCAACTGTCATGGAGACATAAAGTTAAAAAAAGAATTTCCCATATTCCTAATTCCTGAAGTAGGACCTGCACGGGCGTTTTCATTTCCACAGTTTGTTGGAAGAAAATAAGACTCTCTTGGAAGTAAACTGCCATGACAATTCTTTGAGACCAGCTACAACGACAGCGCGGGTCTTGTGACAAACGCACAGTGTTCGAACACATCATAGCTGACGTAAACTTCCTCTGAGTGCTTTTACGTATCAAGGGCGCCCCGCTGGAACGGCATTGTTTTCTAGGGTCAGGCCACGACAGAGAAGCCAAAACGTAAGCGGATGAACTTCGGGGAATGTCAGCGTCTTTCACGTCTGTTCTTCAGAAATAGCTGACTTCAAACTGATCTTATCAAGTATTTATCATGCTTTGGATGCTACGAAATGGTCTAATTCCCAAACTCTAAAATAGGGTGGTAAACATGGTCTGTTTCTTCCGGTAATTCTTTTTTCCATCTCAAAGGCTTCTTATAATAGTCACTTTTATATAAAAGAGAGGGTGATGAGATTTTAAAAATGAAGTATTGGTTCTTTTTGACGGCCGCCGGGGCCAGGAACCTTTGGTTAGTGCTGAGTAAATGTCGCGGTCAAGCTCTTCTCTTCCACGTCTAACCACACCTTCGCCTTCCGGCGTGCAAACCCATTCGTTCCTGCTCGGGGAAGGCGAAGGGGGGCTGGCTTCCGCAGGAGCCTGCCTTGGCTTCCGTAACCACGCTTCCTTCACTTGGTGACAATTTGCGAGTCTCCCTTCGGAGTACATGTCCCCCGCCTTCCTTGCCTAGCCTCAGGCCCATATTTATGCTTCCTCATATTTCATCCTGCAGGCGGGCAGGTGAGAGAAGCAGGGGCAGGGGTGGTTTGCCTGTCGACAGTCTTGCAGGGGCGGGACTCAGGTACCCACACCAAACACCTCTGTTCTCTGGATGAAGGGGTGGGACTTCCTGTCGTGTAAGCATCGGAGGGGCACGGATGACGATTTATTTAAATTTCCTGCTTGCCCACAGGTCCCCCACTTCCTATGAGGAGCTGCAGGAAAGGGTGGGGTCAGGCAGTTCTGTTCTCCACCAGTCCCCACCGGGGCGAGGCTGCGGTAAGCTTCCAGCACATGGAAACAGCGGCCTTAGCCAGTCAACATCAACGACCCCCTTTGCAGGGCCACTCAGGGCCCTAGAAAGAGACTTCCAGCCACTGGGCTTGGAACCCCTCAACCAACCAAAACAAGAAGCAGCCTGGAGTATAAGGAAAAACTCTGAGGATGAGGGAGTTGTCAATTAGGATATTCTCAAATACCTAATTCCCTATTGGGACCATTTTTTTAACCAAAAGGTGGTTAATTGTGGCATTTTTGGATGCAAAGGGAATAACATTTAGCAACTGACTTGATTACGCCCGGGTTACAATCCACAGTGTTTTGCTAATGAAGGTGCAGTTAGTGACATGTTATGCTTGGGGGCAGGTCCCAAGACCCCCAGCAGATGCCTGCACCCCTATACACACGATACGGGCTTTTCTAACCAGGCACACCTTTCCCCTTACAGGAAGCACGCCATCGCATCTCTTTGCACACCCGCATCGCCCACATCAGCACTCTCAGCTTTGCAGACATCAGTAAAATCAAGTGACGGTTGATGTGATGGCGCAGAAGCTAGTAGGGGACTCACGGGAGGGGTGATCAGCATTTCGGCCTGCCCCTCACATCCATGCACAATTGAAAGCTGACGCACTGTTCATGGGGCTCCCCTGTGACATCCCCATGGCTCACTGAAACAGGGAACAAGGGGGGATGACCGTGTAACTCCATCGGGAGACAGAGTTCGCCGAGAGTGAGGAGGTACAAGCCGTCATACAAACTTTAATCTACAAAGTAAGCGAACGTGCAGAAATGTGCTCCATTGCACACAGGATTCGAAGGTTTTCAAAATGACCCTGAGAGGAGGGAGTTTCCCGCTGCTCCTGGTGAAGTGTTGTCCAAGGAGCGGACGCCCGCAGTGGGCCCGGGTGGGGTGCCTGTCAGACGGAATTAGGAAATGGCTCTAGAGAGCCTGGCAGGCACTCGTCATCAAACTCATCAATGTCCGCCTCGTCGCCCTTGCTGTTCGTACGTGCCATCCGCCAGCTGACCTAGTTGTGCACATGAGCTCCCAAAGCCGGCTGGGAACATTTCACATTCCCTCAAGGCTGATGAACTTGACACCCGATATGCAAATGCGACGTCGTCAGGCGTTTGGACAGATGAGCGAGGGTAAGTACAAGAAGTCTGAGCTGCAAGGAGGCACTGAAGGAGGGAGGCTAATGGGCATCAACAGGAGGACGGGGAAGTCGCTTCTCCAAAACTCGCAGGAAGTTAACGCCAGTGACCAATGACACGGCATCTCCTACGGGATAACTCTCTTCCCCTCGGCTGTTATCAGAATGTCTCAAGCTTGTTTATTCTCTTCCTGCATCTGCTAGATTCTTTACCCATTTAGGAACTCGTTATTTTCGATCCAAGGAGTGTAGGTCGTTTCCTACTTAGAACTTCTTTTAAAATCTTACAGCTCATGAAATTTCTCTCCCGCACCCACCCATGAATTCAATGGCAGGAGGGGCTCTTGGCTGGTGAGGAGGCTCCGCCCATCCCTGTGGGTGACCCGGCCCCTAGGGGGAACGCACTTCCTTCTCTCCCACACAGAAGAGATCCCGTCTGGCTCCTGTTGGTGGCGGCCGATGGCCAGGGAGGTTTCCATTTCCTTAGGCTCTGTCCCCGAATGAGGGAGAACTGGAGGCTCTGTTCTGCTTGTGTGCTGGAAGACGTCTCCTGTGCTTCTCTGCACATGAGAAAAGTCCAGGACCTATGCAGACCCACAGCAGGCCAGAGGGGCTGCTCAGGCCCCTAGCAGCGACCAGAGATGGCAGGACAATCCCCTCAGAGAAGAGAATCGGATGCCCTGGCCCGCAGCTTCCAGGACGTCCTCAGTTTCTCCCCATCCCCTGGTTACTGGCTTCTGCATGGGAGCACCGGTGGGAATCCCCAGCATCCACCATGTGCCCTGCCAACATGAGGATGATTCACATTCTTGGACATGCTCTGCATGCGTTTGCAACATGGTTGTGCGCGTGGTGTCACCGAAGGGCAGAGAGGACAGAGACGGTGGTGCAAATGCCTCCTTCCACTACAGGCTCGGAATTTCCACAGTCTTCCTACGGTTCTACCGGTTCACGTGTTGTAACTTTTTTCCACTGGCAACTCTCCGCGCACGAACCTCCTTCCCCAACGGTTTTTATTCTGGTTGGGGTATGCCTAGGGTGGGTTCGTACAACCAGTAACACAGCATCGAAGGCAACAGGAACTTACGTACATGGGCACGCAATTCTCAGCAGTCTGCAGTAGAGTTGCACTAAATTCACACGACCCCAGCAAGGACCAGCTCCCGCAGTCGTTCTGCTTGTCCATTACAGCCACGACTGTAAGCATCGACTACAAAAAAAAAAAAAAAAGAATGGCAACTGGGGACTTTTTCCTTTTACTTCGTAAAACCCCCTATGGTTCCTCATAAAGTCTGATGCATGCTTATAATGACAAGGTTTAAGGTGGGGAGAATGAATGAGCAGGATTCTCTCAGGTGAAGCCTTCCCCGTGGATGGCTTGTTCGGCCCCTAGGTCTCCCGGGTCGGTCTCCTCCCAGGGCTGCCTCGGGGTCTGTTTGCGCCTGCACGCCCTCCATCCCTCCCTCAGGGCACCATCATTCCTCCAACGTCAGGTCCCAGGTGAACAGGTGAGCGTTTGCTCCCTTTGGAAATATTTCACCATCTTTGTTTCTGGTTTAAATTGTATGTGTGGTTGTGTTCCTCCCCCGGCCGCTGAAGTTCAATACTGAGAAATCACTTGATGTTGGCATTTTGGGCCCCATGTGAATGAGCCTTGTCTCTGAGATTCCTCGGGCCGTGAAGGCACGCCTCTCTCCGCGTACAGTGACGCGTTAGGCTCCTCTGTCTGGACCCACGCTTCGCTGCTAGCCTTGTCTTTGCTCCCGGCATTTCCTCTCTCTGCAGCCTTTCCAGAAATATCATATGCTGTGTGAGTTTCCCACCCCACCTCCTACTACAAAAAGCCACAGAGAGACAGACACACTGGCAGAATCACACGATCGGTGTAAAATGATCCTTTGTCACCGAATCAGCAAACGGGCCTCCCTGTGCGTGGCGGTTGGGCACATTTCTCTGTGCAGCTCCAAGATGCGCCAGCCCCCTGTGTCCGCGCCAGCTCCCCTGTGTCCGCACCAGCCCCCTGGGTCCTCGCCACACAGCGTTTCTCTCGGCTGTGAGCACAAACATCCGTGAGAGGGCCCTGTCCTCTTGTCCCGCACGGTCAGCCTCACCCCAAACCCAGCTGGGAAATGTGGATTTTTTGTGCAGAGCCCCCAACGGTGTCTTATCAGCAATTCTCATGTTCGGAGCCGATTCTCCCAGCTGCCATGAAAGTACTGTTTCCCTCCTTCATCTTCAAGCCAGGCTGACGAGATGAGGGCGGCCCACGCCCAGCGTCCCTGGGCCGACAGGTGCCCCTCAGTTTGATGGGCACGTGCCAGGACACTTCTGCAGCCGTAAAGCTTGCTCTCTGGCATTCACGCCTTCAGAGAAGGGCCAGTCCACGTTCCACCTGAAGGACTGTCATACCCCTGCCCGCCAGAGCTGCAGCGGGCGGGTGTGATGGGGACCCCTGGGCAGGGCGGTAGTCTTGGTCTCTCTGTCAGAAGCTGGGGCTTCTCTCCACTGCATGTTACCTCTGTGGAGTAAGTCAGAGAAAGACAAAGACCATAGGAGCCCACTTAAGTGTGGAAGACACTGAACGAACAAAGAAACTAGAAACAGACTCATGCACACAGAGAACAGAAGACGATGGTCTCCAGAGGGTCAGAGGGGGTTTGGGAGCTGGGTGAAAAAGCTGGTGCTGGAATTATTGGGGGGGGGCAGTTTGTAAAGTACATGATTCTTTAACCACTGAGCGGTACACCTGAAACCCATACACAATACCATTACTTAATGCAAACCGAAATTGAAAAACTAAAAAAAGAAACCGATCCCCCTTTTTAAAAAAGAGAGCCTCCCGAGCTAGCCATTCGGACTCTGCAGAAGACTCCCCCTCGTATACACCTGTCATTCGTCCTTTTCTTCCTTAGCATTTGGGACTTTGCTCTCCCAAGTGTTAGCTGCTAGTCATATGTGACTCCATAAATTAACTACAATTTAAGCAATCACACTGCCATTGTCATTGCAATTAGTTGCCATTGCAATTAAAATTCAGCTTCCTAGCCCCGTGTGGCTACAGCACCGTGTATGCTAGCGAATATGGCCTTTGTCGCAGCAAGGTCAGTGAGGTGGGGCTGGTCTGGAGCGAATGTGTCAGTGGGACAGCTGACACCCAACGGAGAACACGCAAGGATCCTGGGGAGGGACGCACTGTATTCTTTCTTTTTCAAAAGTACAGAAACGTGTACGGCATGCCCGCGGCGTTAAAATTACACACGAGCCCGGTGAGACCGGGGAGGATGACGTCGAAGAAGTCTCCTCAGAAACGATGATGAAAACCAGGCTGAGAAACGGTGACCCAGAGTATGTTTTTCTCTTCTGAGACGTGACTGGGAATGAGAGGTATTTGCTTTGAGGAAGCGGGATTGGCCCCTTTAAGACAGGTCTACGGGGAAGACTGTTCCCTTGTTGGTTTTTGTTGTAACGGCTTCCACGCAGCTTCAGGGCGCTGAACCTGTGGGTTTTCATTCTAAAAACCCCGACAGAAGCTACCGGAATTGTGCAGAAGAGAATGTCAGGAGTTATGAGACTTTCCTCTAGCGGACTGTGTGGCTAAACCCTCTCTGAAAACATTTGATGGAGTTAATATTAAACATTCATTCGGGGCTGTAGGAGTTTGAATTTTATGGGAAGAAAAGGGATGTTTTAAATGAAGGAATGGTGGGATGCATTCATTAACACAGCTGACTTCAACAGAAAAGAAGGTGGCCCTTGCCTCTGAGCAGGCTCTGTAACGGATCAGAGCAATTACTTCCTCCCCCAACACCTGGAGCCCACCCTGCATTTGGGGAGGCTTAACGAGGGCTCTTCAGGGGATGCAGAGTTCTCCTGTGTGCTCCCGGAGCAAAGAGGCCGTCCGTGGCTCTCCGGGACCTGTCGGTCACAGAGCACGGCCTCCTATCAGCCATGAGCCTGGGCCCTCAGGACCTGAGATAGTGGGGGCGCTCACCTGTGGGTCAGGACAGTTCAGAATGCCGGTCACCTACACCGTGTCTTTTAATGAGTCTCCTGCTTCTTCTGTTGCCCCGCCTTGCTGCCTCTACTACACGTCTAAGGTTCTGATCTGCCGTGAGAGACATCCCCGGTGCGGGGAGTCTGACAGCGTTTTCCTGGGCAGCTGCCTGCTCCCCTGGACCCGGCCCTGAACCTCTGGCTGCCACAGCATCTCCGCACGTGGCCTTCGCAGCTCAGCACCGTGCCTGCCTCTGCGGGCACAGCCTGGCACTGTCCCCTGGGCCCCAGCCGCATCCCGCTCGGCCGCCGGTATTGGATACCTTCCCCTTAGCGAACCTGACTTTGGACATCACAAGTGCCCTGAACATGTGGCCGTCATCTGCTTGAAATTCCTTCATCGCGTTGGTTTGTAGAATACCCATTCCGCAATGTAATTTGTGAAGTTAACCCTCTATTTTTTTTTTTGTTTTAGAATACCATTTCTTTAAGGATATTCCTAGCTGATCACACATCGGACAACAGGATAATCCCAATATATCGAGTTCACATTAATGCTTTGAAAAGTTCGCCGCATAAGAGTTACACCTCCGAAAACAGTCATCAGAGGTATTACAGCGATTGCCGCGTCCCACAGGGCACCATCGGACGGGCCGGCGAATGTGCTGCGTGATCTTCTGTGCCTGCGCGGTGCCGCCTAGGTGTCTGGGAGAAGCGGATAAGGAAGGGCGAGACCCATTCTCCGTGGCCAGGGAGGCAGCAATCCAGAACCACGGAGTGCTGCTGGGAGATAATCCGTGCACAGAAGTATATTCTGCTCATAAATTGGAAGGGTTTAAAATGCCCTTGGTGACATATATAGGGAACTAGAGGAAGGAGGTTGAACTTTCTTAGTTCAGGACCTGAGAAAGTAGTCCTGTCACTAGCAGAAACAGAGAAGGCAGAGCCAGAGGCAGTCTAGGGGAAAAGAAAGAAGTTCCGTGTTTGGTGCGCTAAACCGCCAATAACAGCAAGGCACGCAAGTGGGACTCTGCAGAGAGAGCTGCCGGCCCGTCTGGGGCGCACGGGGGGGGGGGGGGGGGTGCGGGGAGGTTGGGCTTCGAGTGCTCCCCGCATAACTGAAGTCTATCCATAAACGGCTTTGAAAACCCTGTTGACATTCACGGCCATAAAACATACTTATTTGCGACGCAGTGCGGAATAAGGAGGCCTAGAGAACACGCACAGGTCACGGCAGCTATTTTTCAAGTCCGAACACCTTCAATCATCCTATAACTTTAGGATTCAAGGAAAAAGCTGGGGAAATCTTACCCAAAAATAAGGCTCGTGTGTAGACCTGCCTTGGGCAGCACGGTCCCACGCAACGTCATGGATGTAACTGTCACTTCCTCTGCATGGGCGCACCGCAGCCTTCGCTGTATTGCTCTCTGGAAGTGCACGGGGTCCCTGGGAGAGATACAGCAGAAGGGAAGGAAACGCACATGAGCGACGTGGGCTGGGACGATTCGGGCGCGGGATGGTGCCAGCCGACGGTCACGCTGGAGAATTCGCTGGAGGCTGTGGGATAGCTGTCCCCGTGCCCCTCACCCGGCTCCTGCTGCGTGGCAGGAACAAACACTAACAACAACAAAAAAAATCTTGTAATGTTTTAAGTAAATTTACCATTTTGTGTTGGGCACATTCACAGCCGTCCTGGGCTGCATGTGGCGATCTGAGGGGCCTGACACCCCAAACTTCTATGCTCTAGTGGGGACACATCTAGAGCACATCGCTGTGTGTGTGTGTAGCTCCATTTTTATCTTTATTGGAATAATAAAGCACAATACACTGAACATGTTTCCCATTTTCTTTCATCTTCAGTATTAAAATGGCTACACAAAAATTCACCAGTTTTGATTTTTTTTTAATGCATGCTGATATGACAGCTGTGACAATGCAAGCTAAGAAAACTGTTTCGAATGAAGTTCACGATAGCCAAGTGCTGCTAGAGCCAGCTGACGGAAAAAACAAAACACACTTTGTGGCCAACCCAATAATCATAGTTGCATGCCTCAGGGAGCAAACGTGAGTTTACTGAAGTCTTCCAAATATTTAGCCTGGATTCTCCCTACACCCACTTCTCACTTCCTATATGTTACTAATTCAAGTGATTCTCGTAATCGGTGCATTCTCTGAACCAAAGCTTTCTTGAAAGGCCTTTTCCTGAAAGAGAATCTTACTATATATTTTAATCCTCGGCACTCTGATCTTTCAAATATGCCATTGATCTTGAGCTTCGAGGTGAATATTATTTGTTTTCATCTGACCATGTTTATCTCTTCTTGAGATTTCCATGAGACTTCAAGCCTCTCTCTCCCGGTGGATTCTCCAGTGGTTTTTCCATGGTACGTAGGTGATAGGTCTTCTCTTTCACTGTGGACTCTCGTTATGCGTTTTGTACCTGCTTAACTAGACCTGACTGCCTCTCCCTCTAATTGTGAGTGACTGAATGCATTTTGTCGGGGGATGGGGGGCACTGCACTCGTGCATTGTGGGACATGGAGCAGCAACTTCGGTCTCTCGACCGTGGATGCCAGGAGCATCCAACCACCTCGGTAAGGACAGGCAACATGTCCTCTGGAAGCAGGGGGGCGGGGAGGACTGACCCCCACTTTTGAGAATCACTCACCCAGACAAATACCTATTGGATGATTGATTCTATGTTCTTTACAATGTAACTGGAACTTATATACTTAACACATGTATAAAAATATAAGCACCCATGAATTGGCATGCTGTCTTAAGTAGGGAAGGCAAATGTGACTATTTTTGGTTTCTTTGTTGTTGCCAGTCGATAAATATCTGATTTATTCGAGACCAAAGAGCCCGTGCTTAACATCCCATTTAGTTCGGGGCTAGTCTTCCTTTTTTTACTTATCTACATCCATTTTGAGACAATTACCACAACACACTTATCAGTTTAACTTAATCAAATGCTTGCATTCTTATTTTGTCAGAACACAAATCCCAAATAAGGAGTGAATGGAGGAAGCTTATCTTTGCCCCTAAAACCTATTCCTTCTGCCGTTATAAAGGAGCCTCCAGCCGAGTCTGTCTAAATGCAAAAGGCACCGGAAAACTAAAGCAAGCGCGATATTTTAATTAGTCACGCTGGGGGCGGGGGGTGATAAGGACCCAGCTTTCCACTTTGACCCGAAGGAAGGTGCAGATTTCACAACATCATACAGATTATTAATTAGGTTCACAGCATGGAATGTTCCAGGAAAATTCTCCTTCCACTGGGCTTAGCCGATGGAGAAGTTTTTCAACAGTGACGTAGATGTTGACATCGTCACTTTGCTGACCCTCCAGTCACGTAGATCAAGAAGAGTTTTTCCCCGTGACACAGATTGCGGTAGGTTATAAAGCCGAGGTGAGAACGCAGAGCCCCGGACCTCTCCAGCACAACCGCTGGAGTTCAGAACTGCCTACACGGTGCCCAGACACAGGCTGGGAGGCGGGGCATGTCGCGCATGGAAGGTGGGTGGGCCAATCACCCGGAGAGAACGCAGAGCTTCCAGACTCCTCGGGGTGTCTCCAGAAGTTTGTTTGATAACTAGGCCAGGGTCATAGGGCAACAGGAAGTGGATACACCTGAGCAAGGATCTTCAAGAACGTTCAACCCCGAGTATGAAAGGTAAGCCGAGAGGTGGGTGGGTTGTGGGACCAGGGCCGTAGGACAGGCAGGTGATCGTGGAGGAAGACTACTTCCTCAGAGAAGAAGGCCACATCCTAGAAGAAAGGAGGCTGGGTCCTGGGAAGGTTGCAGATAGGGAAGCCCCCCAGGGTGATGTGAAGGCCCCCCTAAGACTGGCAGGCAGAGTGCCAGGGCTTCAGCTGGGGTTAGGAACAGGAAGTCAAGCTTCGACACCTGGGTCACAAGCTCGGAGAGGGAGCAATGTCCAGGATTCAGGCAAACACTCAGCATCTCCTCAAGACGGCTCTTGGCAAACCTCCAAAATGTTGTCCCACGAGCTGTCCTAGGGCCACGGTCCCAGTCTGGGTGACAGGAATGGGCTGCGCCTTTCCCTCAGCCCCCACACTGGCAAACCCTTCGGCTAAAATATGAGCCTGCTCGTGGCTCCCTGATTAACAAAGGTCATGCTCCTTCCTTCAGAAGAAGATGCCTTTGCCTTTCCCACCTCCTTTGTGTATATATTTCCTTTCTAAATTCTCCATAGCCTCAGGGAAGGTTCTATTTCTAGTACCATGGAGACTCAAGGCAAAGCATTGGTCCGTATGGGATCGTGAAGAGAGAGAAATCCATACCGGCGCTGGCTTTCTGTCAGTTCAATGGCCGGGATTATTCTCATCTCTCACACGGGGGAGGCGGGAACCGTAAGGAGGCCCGAGTCCCTGAAGCACTAACGCGTCCTGAGTGAAAGCAGCCTGTATGATACCGCCAGAGGAGAGTAACAGTAATTAGTATATGGGTGTTTGTCAGGCATGGTCCGCGAAAGGTCTCCAGACCAGACTACTGACAACAGTGGAGAAAATTAGAAATGAGGAGGTTGAGATGATCACCGACAGGGCAGGGGGATGGAGAAAAGCCCGTTAGTTTGGAACAAAGGAAGGTAACCACATGTTGTCCTGCGTGCTTTACGTGGGAGGCCAGCCCACCTTCCTCCCTCCCTCTGAAGGTGGGTTTGCGACCCTGCAGCTCCGAGCTTCCAACTGGCAGTGGCGGTGGCCCGTCCAAGAGGAAAGACCAAATCTCCACACATCCGGCATCTCCTGTCCCCTGGGGGCTGCATCCCGGGGACAGCTGCTGGCCCCTGGTGGCAGAGTTGGAAGGCGGTGTAGACCGGCAGCCTTTGAAGGAGAAACTAAGTTAGGTCGGACTCGCTGTCTGTGTAACCCTGGGCTAAGCCGGGGCAAGCAAACTCCTGGATGTTGAAGCGAGTCATCCGGGGAGAGTTAGTCCCTACGGTCCTCTTACCTCCCAGCATTGGGAGCCCGCGTGGCACCCCGTGGTCAAATTGGAGGTGCATTTGTGAGAAAGGCACCTTTCTTGTGCCCATGTACATGGGTGGTGAGGGCGGTGGAAAACCAAGCACCATGGATGTGGAACGCACAGGGCGAGAGAGGACAGACCAGGTTAGCTCGCCGACCTTGGGATGGTCCAGGCTGGCCAGGGGTCCCCCACCTTCCTCAGGCCACAGGGTGCTTAGTCTCTCCGGAATCTCCTCATGGCACCGCTAGGGCAGAAGAAAGACCTGACACTTTTGGTCAAGAAGAAGGTAGACCCTAACATTTTCATCAACACTTTAAAAAACAGTATGTATGACATTGGAAGGAATAAGTATGTTTTCGTTTCCACCTTAAATGAGCATGGCTACTTTCTCGCAAGATGTGTGTGGCTGCCAGGCACTGCGCGTCTTCTCGAACCCTGGAATCCAGGTGCACGCGCCCACCTCCCCTTCCTTCCTGCTCCCCTTCGGTTTTTCACGTTGCAGGAGCCCAGCGCTCTGCTCTGCAAAGCGCATTGCGCCGTTGAAGGAAAGGCACGTGGTTTCGTGTTGACATGCGGAACAACCACCAACCAGCAGGTAGCATGCTGATGTCTAACAGAAGTTAAGTATTTCTGTGTTTCCTTAAAAGTAAAAGGAAGTATCCCAACTCTGCTGTTGCAGCTGGAACCCCGACACACAGCAGTACATGAACCGGTGGCGTGGCGCTGTCCCAAGAAACTGCTTTTTGTAGACAGGCCTGCGCGGTGTGAGGGGCTCCCGGGCCGTCGTTTGCCGACCTTCATGCAAAGACTTTCGAATGCTGTAAAGTATGAGTCCTCAGGAGGTAGACGCAGCCATAAACCTTCGTCGCTTCGGTCGATGCCCATCCAAACCCAGGTGTTGTTACACCTGTGCTGGAGAGGCAGGGTTTGGGCCCAGACACGCATCTCTTAAGGGTCAAAAGGCGATGACCCCTGGGTTCAAACCAATTCCTGCAAGTCCACAAAACCCCAACGCTTTCCCCTCCGCCACACTGAAATGGGGTCTGGACGCGGGTTCCCAGTTATTTGCTCTCAAACTCTGTCAGATACAGTAGCTTCTTGGGAATGTGGTGAGTGACAAATTTAAGCCCAGCCAGCCGTCGCCCTGGGTCCTGCCGGGCACCGTCAGCTGCATCCAGGTCCGGAGGCCAAAGACTGGAAAAGCAGCAGGCATCGGGGTGGTGCGCTGCTCTCAAGGATGGCTCCTGCTTTCCTTTTGGCTCACCCACGTGGCTTTTGCACGTGCGTGTTGTGGTAACTGTTTTGTGCCGGAAGTGCACAGGGTATTATCATTCACATCTCAATCTCCCTTCCCTCTCCACAGCACGGAAGTTTATTGATTCCTTGTCATTTCTAAATTCTCCTCTTGGGCGCACTCACGCCTCTGATCACGGGACAGAAAAAATAACTTTCTATTTCCAAAAATTTGCCATTTCTTTTTGTCTGTTCTCACAATTAATCTTTTTCCCCAATTTCTCAGAATCCTTGGAGGCGTGAACGGAAAGGAAGTACCGCAGACAGGGTGCGGACTGCTGAGGAATCTGCATACCGCTGGGGCCCGGGCACCTGGCGAACCAGTAAAGGGGGGACACGCTTTGCTGTACAAGGAGACAGGGAGGTCAGCCTGCCCTTCCTGAACCGGCTGCTGGCCCGTTAACTGCAATTCAAAGGGACCAGCCTGTCCCCGTGGAATATTTGGGGGAGGAGGCCCCAGGCCCCAACACCAGCATTATTTTAACACATCCTATTTTCATTGGAAAAAAAACATTTAAATATAAACTCCATAGCAACGCTCACTGGATATTGAATAATAGTCCTCACCATGGACAGTACCACTGGGGAGGCTGGAGTCAGATCGCAGATGAGAAGGCACATAGTACAAACTAATTTGCTTAGAGACGATTTCCCAGGAATGCCTGGCTGGCTAAGAAGAGGCAATGGAATATTTCCCACTAGACAAGAGAATACTTTTCCCATTTGGTGCAAACTATCCCTCCACAGCTCGTTTTAAGTGAAAACGTGTTCATATTCTAATTTGCTAATGGAGGTACTTAATAGTGTTCATAGCCTGGGGGTTTTACCTACGTTTCCGCGGACCTTGCGTCTGAACACAGGTTTACAGTAATTAGCAGATTTTCAGTGTATTCTACTGGGGCGTTTTGGGGAACAGCATGCAATTTCACTTTGAAAAATCTGACAAGACAGACATTCGTAAAAAATAGGTGAACCAAGAAAAATGTTGTTCAGCGAGAGGAGTTCAGGTTCGTGTCTTTTTCATGGAAATGCTGGATCCACAGGAGTTCCATCATTTGCAGACTGCTCTGGTGGAAGTGTTTCTTCAACCTCTACTCCATTCATTCCCCGAGTCTCTCCTGACTTTGCATCCTACATATTCAGATATGGCATCGCACACTGTGGTGAGTAATAACACGGGCGCAAAGGAAGGCTTTGTCATTTCCAACCACTATTTCACGCTGCAACACATTTTACTTTTAACCTGAATGATTAGGTCTGTGAGATATACGCCCTAGAGCTTTTACTCGGTAACATAACATCTTGGTTTCTAGCATCTACTCCTTGCTGAGAAGATCACCCCAAATTCACAGGAATGATATCAGCGTGTGTCTTCCGTTGACTGGTTTACTGCACTTAAAATAACGTCCTCAGGCTCATCCACGCGGGAGCATGTGTCGGAATTGCCTGGATGGAATCAGCAGTCAGGTGGAGAATAGGATGGTGTCAGAAATCATTTCAGATGTGTTGTGCGTGCGCTTCATTTCCTCCGCAGGGAAGGAGGGGACCCGAGGGCGGAAACAACTGGCCAGGCTGACCCGGGGCTCGGCGCCCACCCGTCAGTCCGGTGCTCCCACCCCTGCCACCGGCGCCGTGAGTGTTTCCCCGCACACGACGATGTCGGTCAGCGGGTGGGGCCACGATGGGGCCTTATTCGCAGGCGTGCAATCCCAGACCAAAGCGCTCGCTTTCTCTGTGTGTCTCCCCGGATATTAAAAAGAACCCCATTAGTGGTCTCCAGAGGGACTTCATTCCCTTGATTCCAATGTCCCCTGTTCGAAGGCCTGGCTGGCTGTCCTGGGCAGCGTGCTGATTCGGGACCGCATGGTGGCGATGTGCTCAGGAATTGGATTTTTTGTATTGTTGTTGTTTTTAAACAAGTCTGCGTCATCTGATCAATGTCATAGAGACTCCAGGATTTCATGCCAAGGAGCTCACAGACATCCATAGAACAGAGCAGGGCAGACGCAAGTTTGTGTAGCAAGCAGCTGGCTGACACTGTGTATTTATTCAGGGGACACGGGGGGCGCTGATGGAGGTTTGGGGGTCTGTACAACCCTTCCAAGCTGTGCCCCAGTGCCCCCTCCAGCAGGTCCCCATCCGAGAAGCACACCAGAAGAAGGAGCAAGGGCCACTTGTCAAGTCCGTTCACTTCTGAAAGCTGTGGGGCTCCTCAGAAGCCAGGGGATTGTAAGGACAGAGCTGAGAGGACACGCCAGGGAAATTCTATGTGTCCTTTGATTGGCCCTCTCCTACCTGAACCGACGAGGGGCCTTCACAGTCCTCAGCGTCTTCTCTTCATCGCCTTCAAAGATGACCCGGGGTTTCTTTGACAGTGAACCTGACAGGGGAGGGAAGCTCTGCCCTCTGATTGCACTGTGCCTGGTCCTGGCACATCATGCGGTGTAGCCATCGAAACAGGCGACCGGGGACCGTGCAAGCCCGGGGCTGAGATGCCTGCTGACAGACAGGTCTGGCCCGAGGCCACCTGCCGCTGATACAGCCTGAGGAGCTCCCGGGCACCGAGTCGTGGAACAGGGAGGAGGGGAGAGGTGCCTGCCTCGGCCCTTCCTTTGCTCACACAGCCCAGGAGGCTGGGATGAGGGGACGTGTCACGGTGGCCTGGTGGCCGTTCCAGGACTGCGGTCCCTGGCCCTGATGTGTCAGACAACCGTGTGGGTCACTGCACCGTCTACTTCCCTAGCGACAGGAGCGAATGAGCTCCTTCCCAGACAGGACCCCCCCCCCACCCCCCTCCCTGCCGTGGGAACCGGACTCGAAGGTGAACAAGGAGTGCTTGTGCTGACTTCGAAAGCAGCCAAGCTGCTGGAAGGGTCGACGCTGGGTTTCTTCCCTTGACATATTTGTTAATAATTCAGGCTGCGGGGAAAACAGGATGCCTTCCGGAATTGATATGAGCTGCCATGTGGTGTATATCAGCGGGGAAAGAGAAAAAAATTAAGCCAGGAGGCCCAAATCTTACACGCTGACATTAAAAATGCTGCTGGAGAGAGCTTTACACGGGCCAGCAACACCAAGTGTGCATATCGAGAAGTACGCGTATGCGGCCTTTGCGTTTATTGTGGCTTGTGTTTACGAGTGGTTTATGGAGTTTATGGTTTGTCTGAAAAATAAAAGATACCAGATATTCTCTATGCCGATGATCATCGCCTTTCAAAGTGATCGACTTAGAAGGCCACACAGTTATTCCAGTCATTGTCGTCACTACTGAAAACGTGTTTTCTTTTTTAAAAGAATACCTCCTTCAGAGCCTAAGGCGTTTCCTTTCAGTGTTCGTATTCACAGCAGATTGTCCCCGTGGGGTCTAGGCCAAGTTTGGGATGATGCAAAAAAAAATAATAATAATAATCAACAATTTTAGAGAAAAAGTGTGTGCATAAAGGATGTGGAAGCTTCAGAACATCCTGGGGGAAAGGAGGTGACCGCAAGGGTGCGTGACATCTTCTGAACGGGACCTGGGCTCGGGAGGTGGCAGAGGCGCGCACGAGAACCTCTATACTAGGGAGAGGCTGGCAGGACAGTTCATCTCGCAGACGGGATTCTGTTGCAACCACAGGCCTGTGAAGGCAGAGGGGACTCTAAGTGTGGTCCCTTGTCTCTCTGGGCCCCTCTCACCTACAGGTTTCGTTGTTAATCTCATTAACCTTCTTCTCAGCGATGAGGCTCTAAAGATTCCAGGGACTTACCAAGGCAAGAACTCACAGAAGGCACCACGGCCTCGTCCAGCGCCTGGGAACTTGAGATGCCCACGGAGAAATCTGTTCTCTCTGCTCCGAGAGCCACGTCTGGTGCTGATGGAAGGGTCAGTGCAGTCATTGAATTGTACGCCCCACCTTGGTCAGGCCCCGGGGCCCCGGTGCAGGTGTCTGGCTTAACACAAGCGTACGCGTTGCTATGAAGGCGTTTTGTAGCGGTGAGTAACACGGACCGTGCCTTGCTGGGAAGGGGCTTACCGTAGCTAACACAGGAGAACCGCATCCAACCCTTTGAAGACCGTAGGGACAAAACCAGATGTCCTGGTGGCAGAGAAATCCAGCCTCAAGGCTGTGTTAGAAAGCCTGAGTTTGCAGCCTGCAGGCAGGTCTGCCTCATTTCACACTTGCCGGCTGCCCTGAGCACGGGAGCTTATCCCTCACAGTTTCTTAACGTATCGATAGATGAGTCTATACAAAGAGAGAGAGAAATGGATGGAGAGAGACAGAGAGGGATACCTATCAATAGGTAGCAAACACGGACGTACACATCTCTTTGAATCTGTCTACGGATGATTTATCTACCATGGGGGTGTTGTTTCCCTGGGAACCCCTGCAGGATAGATCATCTATCAATAATATCGTGAGTGAGAACAGATGTGTAAAACTCATACTTCCAACACCAGCTTCCTTTGAACTTGGCCGTGGCTCGACGACCCCCGTGCGGGGCTTCTGGGTGGAAAAGCACCCAACGTTTCGCCTTTTATTTCCCGTCGCCGTTCTCGTGTTCCGTGTTCTTCAGCTTCCCCATCGTACATTGCCTTTCTTTTCTTCCTCCTTGTGTGTTACCTCCTTTCTCCAATATTCCTTATCAACACGATGTTCTTTTAATCACTTCAATGGGCTTGTGCCCACAGGAATCACTATATCAAGAAGCCCGGTTTCCGGTGGTCCCGGGAGGCGAACACCCGGGCTTGGGCTACGGCGGATTCACATAGCACTCATGGTCAGGGAAGTTCATTAATTGCACGACAAATACCCGCTCGAGGCCTGCACATCCGCCACTCTGCCACCGACGTGTGAACCAGCGAGCTGGGCACCAACGTCGTGAGACTTGCTTTATTTACACGAGTAATTCCTCATCATTTTTTAAATTCTAAATGTCGTTGCACTTTCGGATTACAAACCCAGCTGTGAAAGCATAAAGCGAATGTTTACAGAACCCACACGATTCCATCATTCCGTCAAAGGTCGCTCAATAGTTTCATAGAGGTTTGGTGCCACAAAGTCTCCACTTGGAAACATAGCTCTCGCAGTGTATGATTGGAAAACAAAAAGAACCAATGGTTCCAATCTCTGCAAACGTCTTACAGTATTTTAATGCGATATTCCCTGGCTAAGAAAAATCTTTATCTTGTCTCTGTCCAGTTTGTGTGTAGGTATTACACGGAAGAAATAGACTCCTAGGACAGAAAGAACATATATGAAACATATGTGAATATTTATTCATAAAAGTAGGAAATGTATTACAAAATAAAGTCAGAAATCTGCTGGCTAGAGTGTCCTTTGCTTTTAAAATCTTTCTCGTGAATTATTTTTCTCGGTTTCCTGCCCTGCTTCCATTTTCTCGGATGCCTTTGCAGCGATACTGCTCCGCAGACGCCTGAATTCTCTCTGGTGCACAGGTCACGTGCGTACGTCGCCATAGCAACAAGCATCGCAGGTAATGGCTCTGATTTTATACAGAGTCATGAGCCCTTAAAGTCCGACCTTTTTCATTTTAAGGGAAAAAAAAAATACTCTACCCTTAAGAAATAGGTATCCTGACTATTTTTACCAATGACCATCACAGGGACAAGTGATTGCTTCGAAATGAATGTAGGAGGAAATAAGACCCCTTCCCTAAGTATAGATCCTACTCGGAAGATGTCGGAAGTGTAAATCACACATCGAGGTAGGAAATCCATACACCCCAGCAGTTCACGTTAGTGAAGAGCAGAGTCGGAATTATAGTATAATTTGGAGCTGTTGACGTGTTTACTAGTGTAAGAATTTGCACAGTACAGGAAGGGGAGGTTGGCTTTGCACGGACAACGTATTGCTAGGCGACGCGTCCGTCTTCCACGCGTTCTCAACCGGTCAGCTCGGTGATGATGAGATGCCGCCGCGCTGGGGCCCTCCCTTAAGTCACGAGCGGGGCGTAAGCTGCTGCTGCAGAAGTGGCTTTGCTTCGGGGTGGACGCTGCGTGAACAGCTGACATTCCTCACCCTACACCGCACCTTCTGACCCTTCCAGGGCACATGTTACGGTGCACGTTTTCCAAGGTCCCACCGAAACAAAAATTTTTAGCATCAGTAGGTTCGACTCCTGCTGGGACCAACTCGCTTTCCTCCCAAATTGCCAAGTCATCTCCAGAGCAGACGGCACGGAACTGGGAAATGCTGCAGCAGTTCCTTCCTGCCTCAGCATCCACGACTTTGAGGAATCAATACTCGTGCAGGAAGCTCACGTGCATTTTGCTGAGGGAAGGAAGCCAGTCTGAAAAGGCTCCGTGCTGTGTGATTCCGACTCTATGACATGCTGGGAAAGGCAAAACTATGGAGACAGTACAAATACCAGTGGGTGCCGGGGAGGGGTTGGGGCGTGAACAGATGCAGCACAGAGGGTGTTTAGCGCATTGGGACCACTCTTCCAGCGTGGTCTCCTCATGGCGGATACTCTTCATCAGACATTTGTCCAAACCCATAGAATCTACAGCACCGAGGGGACCCTAAGGTGGTCCGTGGACTTTGGGCCATGATGACGTCTCGGTGCGGGTCCGTCCACTGTGAGTAATGAACTGCTCTGGTGAGCAATGTCGACGATAGACGAGGGGATGCGTACGTGCGGGCAGGGGGCGCACAGAAAATCGATGCACCTCTTCAATGATGCTGCAACCCTAACACTACCCTTTTTTGTTGTTGTTCAAGTACAGTCGTCTGCATTTTACCCTCCCCAACTCCCGCCCACCCCAGCCTTCCCCACTTCCCCACCTTGAGCCCACCCCCCTTTGGTTTTGTCCACCTGTCCTTAATAGATGCTCCTGAAACCCCTTCCGCCTTTGCCCCCATTATCCCCTCCCACCTCCCCCCGGTTACTGTCAATTTGTTCAGTGTCCCTGATTATATTTTGCTTGCCTGCTAACACTACTCTTTTAAAAAAGTCTTCTTCTCTAAAAAAAAAATTTTTTTAAATGAACATTCCACTCTCCTTGCATCCTTGTACTTCCTTAGGTCCAAGCACACTCCTCGGTGCTTCTCCAAGCAAACAGATGAGGGAGTTTTTAGCCAATAATCCATCGTGCTTGTTACTGTTGTCCTTCTCTGTGTGTCCCTTACCATCGGAGACCTGCTAAAGGCGATGCCACCCAGCGGTGGCACAGGCTGCGGGGGGAGACCTAAGCTCTACGTGTGTTCTGTAGTCCCTTCTGTGAATTCCCTACACTCTGTTCCCAGAAAGTCTGGCCTCTTGAACCCTGGTTGTGTTTGCTTGTTGAGTGTGCCTCGCGCACCAGCCACGTCACTGGGCTCTTGGAAAATGCCGTTGTGAGGCACAGTCTCACAAGGCAGGGTCCCCCCCCCCGCCCCACCCCGCCGTCTCCACGTTAGAGATGACCGGCTGAGCACTGTGCCTGTTAGGTGGCTGGGCAAGGTCCTGCGGCAGGAATGCTAAAACCCCATCTGGGTAACCCCTTTGGGTCCTTCCCCACGACTTTGTCTCGGGGCCCAAGTCCGACCACTAAACAGCGTTCTGATGGCGTCACAACAGCCTCTTCCCCACGGACGAACCACGGAGTCTCAGCCTCGCAGGCGGCTAATTCTGATGCTTGGGAGAAAATTGTCGAGTGGTCCTAAAAAATTGTCGAGTGGGAGTCCTGACTTACGTGACGTTACAGGGGTCTTATCCTTCAGCATTTCGTTTGTTTGTGTGTTTTTAAAAGCAGGACTTCCTGGAGCCTTTGGCGCTCAGTTCTGTGTGTGAGGGTGACGTCAATTTGCACATTTGTTGGGCTGCAGAACTCTGCTTTTTTGACTCACCCCACACCTAGAAATAGATCTCAGGAAAGTGTTCTGTTAATGAACCGCTGTGTGCGGGCGTTATTTTTTAATGCCCAGAGAGAGTGGCATATAAATATATGTGATACGAATGCCCGCAAATGGCTCCTAGAATGAGTCCATGGCCACCTCTCGGGCCAGAACTGTTGCCTGCACAGTGAAGTCACAGGGGAGTTTCGAAAACATTTATGGCCAGATCCTGGTTTCATTGGTCTGACACCGGAATGTTTGAACGCTACTCAGGTTACTCTGGTGCGGGGCCCCGGTTGAGAACCGATGGCTTAGACCTTAGTACAAACTCGTGCATCCGATTGCTTGGCAATACTGCTTCTGAGTTGGGGGTCCGCCCTGGGAGCAGAGACGAAGAGGCACGGGTTTCAGCAGGGCCTGAGGCTTTTAAGGTTGCCGCTGCTCGTGCTCTTAGAGACTTTTGTCAACGGAAAGGGAGCGCACCTTCCTCCTCCGCCTTACACTGTTGCTCTCTGCCAGTCCGGGCTCCTTGGGGACGCGCCACCCGGTGGGTATTGGCCTTCAAGTGCAAAGAGCCGGCATGCGGGGCGATGGATTCTATTACGGAGTGACTTACACTGAGCCTGTCCCACGTTGGCTTCAGTAAGCATTCATCAAGGTGAGCACGGAGCCCTTTCTCTTACATCCTAAATTAGCGCCTGACATAAACACGTTCACCAGGAACCAGCCGTGTGCCGGCCAGGGTGGTTGTCAAATCAGTTCCAAATTACAGATTTCACTCCCATAGAGTTGCTATCTCCAGCCCTGTGTGCAAGCTGCAAATAACACGCCTGCTCCCTGTGTGGACACTGCTGCCGTTGTCAACACGCAAATAACATGCCTGCCCTCTGCGTGTGCACTGCTGCCTTCATTAACATGCAAGCGACATGCCTGCTGTGTGTGTGCGTGCTTCTGCCTTCATTAACATGCGTTCGAAGCGTCTTTGGTTTGTAAACTGGAGAAGCCGCCGCTGACTTCCTCTGCACCCTATGCATTCACACACCTTCGCAGCTGGTACACAGTGCCGCGTGCCTGAAGAAAACAGGTATTTCTTTTCCAGTCTTAACCACACAGTGTGATTGCTACCTGCCTGGGCAGGCTCATCCTTACTGTTAACATCTGTTGGGTTTCCTATGCATTCACTTCTATCCCTTTTCCTCATACACTGGAGATCACATGTCCACGTTCATTTGAAAATGGACATGGTAAGAGTGTTCTGAAAAAGCCTGTCCGCTTTTGGAGAAGGCGCTTTGGGCTCTAAATATATGTGACTGAGGTAGAAATGGCAAGATCAATGTTTTTATGCTTCACATCCAAGAGTCATTCATTTTTAATTTTATCCTAAAAGCATTTCTCTCCCATCGAGACAACATGCAGGCGGATCTGAAAAGTTGAAGCCATGAAGACAAGATGTTTTTCTTTTTTATTCATTAGATGATAACATCCAGTTGGAAACACCGGGCTGGAGAAAGGGCTTGGGAGCCAGCTCGTCGTGTGCGGGGCTCACGGCGCTGCTTGCTGTGTATTACTGAGTGACCCTAAATGAGAAAATGCTCTGGGCGCTTGGGCTTTTGAAAGAGACTTTCAAACGGCTGTGTGAGTGCAAGCTGTGCTTTCAGCAAACACCTTTTGCAGACACGCGTGCGTCCAGGAACGCAGTGCCCTTTGCTCACGGGGCGCCCGAGCTCCGGGTTATGGGCGCCGAGTCTGGGATCTTCAGAGGGCTCTCATGTCTCCCTGGTCCCTCTGCGCCGCGGCCCCACACAACGATGACACAGGGGGAGGAGGAGAGCAGGGCCAGACAGCATAGCGGAAACGAGGACCTGGGCCAGCGCCAAGCAAAATACGGGAGGAGCTGGCTTGCCACAGGCACTTGGGTGTCTCCACGCTCTGGCCGTTGTCCCAGCACTGTCCCTGGGCAGGTGTCTGTCCACAGGTGCCGAGCTACATCCCAGCTTCCTGCCTCCAGGGAGCGTGTGGAGGTTTCCCCATTGCCCAGCCTTTCCTATCGTGATTCTTCCACCAGGCTGAAGCTGAACACATTAAGACGACTGAGTAATGCGGGAGACAGACTAGCTTGTGTCACGGGTTAGAGGGAAAGACGACGTCGACTTCCCTGTTAGCATTATTTAGGAGCCTTTTCTTGTCACTAGAGTGTCTCTTCTTGTTTGAAGGCGAGCCCCCAACGCCCGTAGCCATTCACCGTCTCTAGGCCCCTTCATGTGGGCAGGAGCATCTTCTAATGGAGCACTTTCAGGGTTGTTTTTTCCAAAGCGCTTCCTGGCCCATTGCATTCCGCCTAGCAGAGTTAGTGGTTGGCGCGGCCTTATCTACATACACTGCCTGTGGGCACCGGTATGCTTACCCTCGACCTTATCGGTCACTGACCATGATGGCGGAAATAATCCTCCCTTCCTCGGGCAGAAATTTCTGCTTTAAAACCCAGAATGTTCGTGGGCGTCACACTGCCATCCTTTGGCCCCCCCTGCCTTTCCTCGATGCTGACATAAAAGACTGGACTCTGTTCACGCTTGCATCCCTAGGTAAACACCTGAGTGCAGACGGTGGTGATTTTGTGCACATCGGTGTGAGTTGACGTCTTTTTAATGCACAGTTCTTTGATTAAAAATGTGAAGTTTCATAAAAGTGTTAACTTTGTGAAATCGTGTTCATCCACCTGGTGGAATATAATACTGAAAACAAAAAAAAAGGCTACTTAAAACTTAGGATTATCTAAAAACTACATTTGGGGCGTCTCTGTGATATAAATAGACTGAACAATGATAGCATGCTTTTGCAAAAACACGGGGTTGTATTCTTTATAGCAACTTTTATTGTTAGCTTTTTCTCAATCAGTGGGCTGAGTTGCCCTGTGTTCTGTGTTGGTGCTGCTGTTATTAGCAGAGTCATATTTGGCTCTTTTTGACTTGTTGAAGGCTGACGCCGAAGCCCAAAACTTGGGAAAGGAAAGCATCGCATTGACATTTTCTGTGTTCCCGGAACGAAGGGGAAATTCTGCCGTGGAAGTTTAATTGGCGAGGCATAATGTACGACCCCGTAAAGACACATATCTGCTGAAACCAAGAACTCTATCATTTCTTTCCTCATTTGACGTCTGCAGAGGGAAAGTAAATATTTCTTCATTCGGCGGGAGGGGAGGCTATTTTTGAAGTGAGTCCCCTACATTAATCCACTGCGGTAGCTGTTATTTCTTCCCGCCCACACCGGCCTTAAGCATAGTCCCTGCGCAGACGCAGCAAAAGCGAAAATAGCTTAGGATTTACATAGGTGATACTGTCTCACGCGGAAGAGATGAGGCTTGTAGGCGATACGAAGGCGCTTGTTTTCTTTGTATTTGTGGATCGTCAGCGGCCTTGTTTTCCCCACGCTGCCCTGATTGGGGATGTAACTGATGAAAAGCTCTGGCGTTGTTGTTCATCCGATTTTCATTTTTCTGGTAGCATTGAATCACCTGGTGACAAATAACTCCCGCTGGGTTTGTGGGAATCTATCCATCTATCTTCCAGCTGAGTCTCTGATTTAGCCGTAGCCTGAGTAGTTCCCAAAGGTGCTAAGGGGGCTATACATACTTGGAAACGCGTGCCATTATCGCGTGGTGTGCTCAGTTTGAAGACAGAAGAACTCTGGCGTAGGAGGGTTCAGAGGGCAAGGGACAGATGCAGACTAGAAGTCTGGCTGTGGTCATGAATTCAGCATAAGGAGCACTGTCTGAGCTATTTCAGTGAACTGTCCGTGTGGCTGCGTGTGCCCGCATGCGTACACGCGTGGGTCCCGGGTCCTCCGGCCCAGCCGGGGTCGGCTCACTCGGGCAGCTGGGCACGGTGGGCCTCTTTGGTGGAAGGACACGTCCCCACCCTCACAAACTCATCTAAACGTGGGACACCCCCGTGGGCCGTGTCCACACGCTATGCCGTCGGGGGCCAGGACCTCACACGAGGACATCTGGGGGGCACCATTCAGTCCTAAACTCCTCCCGTTTTAGGTGACGTTCTCAGCTCGCACTCTGAGCTCCTGTCACAGAGACACGAGACGTGAGAAGTAAAAAGTGCAGCGTGGTGGCCGCGGCATCTTCGTGGAGCAGAAGGTGAAGGAGAGCTGCAGGCAGTGGGGGCGCACAGCCCTGGATGCCCGTTACAGGGGCAGGAAGACAGGGGGCGCTGTTGCCTGGGTGCTGGTGGAAGAGGCCCTCAGGGGTCTGTGAACAGGGGCTTCCCTTCCCGAAACAAGGGCCTTCTTGTCGACAGTTAGCACGTCATCCACAGGTGGTCCCCTCAGAGCGCATGCCGGTCCCAACTCATTGAACTTGCACTTGAAGAAATGCTACTGAATCCCGGCTTCACCGAGGGCCCATTGCTTTGCAGAACGGCATCCAATCACCTCCTTATGGACGCACCTCTAGGACGCAC
Organism: Desmodus rotundus; assembly: GCF_022682495.2. NCBI lineage: Eukaryota > Metazoa > Chordata > Mammalia > Chiroptera > Phyllostomidae > Desmodus > Desmodus rotundus. Next base: position 98,910,661 of record NC_071400.1, on the reverse strand, counting down.
CAGCTGTCCTACAGGTCACTCGCGCTCATGGAAGTCCCCACGTGGACTCGAAATCCGTGATGACACCCACATGCAGCAGAAACAACAGTGCCACTCAGGAGCTCATGCTCCTGGGAGCAGGTGCAACGCTTCCTGCCCCCTTTCAGCGCACGGGCGCAGGCCACCTGCAGGAGCAAAGTGCCCTCGGCGGACAGCACGGCACGCTCGCCCCGGAGGCAGGGAAGCCAGGGCCAGACCGCACGTGCCGGCCCTCTCACGCCTGTCCTCACCTGTGCGCCGGGGGCCCAGCCCCGTGACAAACACAGGTGTGTAACTCTCCACCCGACACTCACTGTCTATTCTGGTCCCACCCGTTACTTAGAAATGCGGCAAGCGAGTCCAGCTCTCAGACGCAGCGTTCTGCGTTGTAAAATGGACATGTCCACGCCCCTGCATTGGGCACTGGGAAGATTCATCAGGGGACATGCCTAAAGTTCTGCGGATGCCCCTCTGGGGCCTGGCCCCTTGGTCCAGCCTCCCCAACATGCACACGGAGGGCAAACCTCCGATCCAGCCCGGGCTGGAGCCAGAGCTGTGTGGGCAGAACGGTCAGCAGCAGCACTGGCTCCACTGCCCGGAGGGGCTGGAACACAACTGGGAAGCAAGGGCAGTGTCAGGTGACTCCGACGTTGCTCCCAGCCTCCCACCAGCCAGCCCCTCGAGCTCCTGAAGTGCCCATGGACCCAGGGTTACCGGGCTCTCTCCCCTTCGCCCCACAGCGTCCCTCAAAAGGAAGTCCAGCAGCAGGGGGGCTGGTGCCCTGCACAAGAGACAAGGACCACGACGCCCAGCGACTCTGTGGTAGTTCACGTCAGCGTCAGTGGCCTATTTCGGTTCAAAATCTCACAAAAACTGTGAAGAGGAACAAGATGAGGGTGTGAGCCTTTCAAACGCCCTCTGGCAGAGGGACTCGAGAAGAAAGTGCCAGGGTTTTTTTCACGGTCTAGTTTCCTGCTTCCTGTCACAAGCGGATTGCATTTTCGCTGAAACCGGTGACCAGGTGCTAACTCCATTAGCACCTCCGGGTGTGGGTGCCCCCTCCATGGTGACAACCCCAACCAGGGCGAGTCTCCTAAAGAAAACGGGGTGCAACTACGCTTCCTGTTGCAGGCAGACAACAGGTGGGCTGGCTGACGGTCCCCGTGATACAGTGTGGTTTCCACATTTAAGGCGCCTTGTGAGCTCAGGTAAGGGCTGTGGAATGTGGGCCCTATTTAGTCCACACACACTCGCACCCTTGTTTTGTCCTCAAAGGTAAACCCTAAGGTCAAGGTTCCCTGGGAGGCTTTAAGTCAAGGGGGAAAGAGAGGGACAGCGGGGGAGAGATGGTACTTTCCGGAAGGAATGCTAGCTAGCCGGGCTTCGGACGCTGCTTCTGTGTCTTTTCTGTCCAAACACGCTTTTTCTTGGTGTGTCCCCAGTCCCCTAACCTCAGTCCTCGCCGGTGGAAACACCTGGGGTGGGGGTACAGTCGCAATGGTTGTGTCTGCCAAGAACTCCCAGTCGGCTCCTTCTGAATGCCGCGCGCCGGGGCAAATGCCACCCGGCTTGAACTGTCCCTGTGCCTGGCGACCCGGGACTCTGTCAGGGTACCAGTGAGGAAAGGCGGTGCAGGTTGATTCGGGGAACTTGTGGGGAATACTGCTCAGTAGCCAGAGTCAGCTCGGCACCCCCAAACCCGGGCTCTTGACACCTGCTGCTCTCCCTCCCTCTCTAAGAGAGTTCTGGACATTAAGCAAAGTAACGGGCACAAAGTGTTCACCCAAACACAATGGAAGTTGGTGTCTATTTTCCTGGAAAAGCGCGATTCCTGAAACCTAAGACTGTGGCCTTTATTCTCCGTCCCTGTGATTCGTCCCTTTCACACGGCCGCTCCTTGGACTGCCTGTGATCACAGCACCCTCTCCCGCTCTGTTATGCAAACTCAGATGTCTCAGCCACGCACCTCTGCCCAGCACCATCCTGCCTCAGGAGAGCGTCCTCCCTCCTCACTCCCTGCCTTGAGCCTCGTTCTCCGCCTGCAGCCATGTGAGCTGCGTGAAGAAGGGCCCACTGCCTAGACGCTGCCCTGGATGCGTGGATCAAACATCAGTTATCAAGGGAGCAATCTCCATGTGGAAGGAAGGCGGAGCCACGGAGGCTCCTGAAGGCCTTGTGCAGGGACAGGCGTGCCTTGGACCCAACCGTCTGCAAGTTCTGCCCTCGCCTCGCTCACAGAACCCATGTCAAGGCCGAGAGAGGTACAGCAGACAGAATCCACTGCTCACCGGGCGGGGCTATCTGCGGAACAGTAGGCCGTTGACAACAAGGGACTGCTTTAGCTGCGAAGTTCCAGAAACCTCTGGGTGTACCTGCCTCTTAACTCTGAAACAGAGAAACACTAAAAAGGTAAGGGAACGTCTTCCCGGAGAGTCACGTTGGATCACGCACTAGATTTTCCTGGCACGTGCTCAGCTTCTTCAGGGAATTGGAGTTACCGTGAAACTGGAGATTTTTGATTGATTTTATTCTTCCCACATCGCACATACAAAGGCGTCCATGGAGAAAAAGAACAGGATGAGATGAACATAGCTTCTAAAAAAAAAAAACAAACCCCCAAACCAAAAAACCAGAAACCCACACCTCAATGACCAAATTTTAATTGGCATTGCATTGAAATTGTTAAAGAGTGGAACTGGCGTGAAGAAAATCATCAATTTTCTGGCACGCAAAAACTTGGGACACTGTCCCAGCATGCAGGAAAAATACATTGAAATGGAAACCGATTAAAATTGGAAATGACAAAAAAAGAGGCATCTGATAATGAGTGTTCTTGAAGACAACTGGAAAGCAAATGCAGAAGCAGTAATAGTCCAAGTCTGTAAGAAAAGACAAGTTGCCTGAAGGGACGAAATCACAGGATCACAGTTCGGATGGGTTCACGTGGGTTTCGGGGAACGTTAATGAACGTAGAAGCAAACGGAGACACGCTGTTCCATCGTCACTGAAGTAAAAGTGGAGTACCTTGTGTGAGTACCCAGGCGAAGGAGGCAGGCGGCCCAGAGAGACGCAAGGCCAGGGCGAGGTCAGGGTTCCCTGCAATGGCAACAATAAGAGGTCAAGTGCCGTCTGGGCCATGTCGACCAGTTCCTATTTGCAACCCCAGATTTCCAACTGCGAGGCCCCGGGGAGACATACTCAGGGATGCTACGGTGGTGCACAGTGTGTCCGCATTGTCATATCCACTTTTCCGAAAAAAAACGCCTCAAAAATCTATATCCCCTGTACCGAGCTATAGACTCAAGTGATGAATAGACACTTGTTCCTGATGGCAAGCTGCTGATGGAAGGATTGGCTCAGCTTTCTAGACAATTATTAAACATGGCATTGCAATCGAAAGAATGAACTGGATGTAATTTCGGAAAAGGACTGAATGGGGGAAAGAATAATTATGGCGAGACCCCTGTTGGTTGTGCTGCCTCACGGTGAGCTGGGACTCACAGAAGTCATTCGTGTTTAGCCTCACGGTGACCAGCGGTGTGTTTGTGGATTACAGCCCAAATGCACTGAGGGAAGAAGAAACGGCAGCGGAGATGATGGAGCTACGACGGCACGCAGCTGGTGTAAGCACTACATTGAGGACTACAGCCGCACGTGTGACGGCCGATCCATGACACCGCGTCCGTCCTCCACGTGAGCAAACCTCGAGCCCAGCGGCTCCCAAATGTGTCTGCGTATTGCAGTGACCTGGGGACCATCAAAAACTGGCGATGGCCCCGAGCCAGTCTCAGAGATGCTGGGGTTTTTTTTTCTGGAGCATCACATGATCTTTGGGGTGTGAAAAAAATCACCGGACGATTCTAATGAGCCTTCGGATTCGGGAACCACTGAACTTGACGCTCACGTCTGGTCTCCTCTACAAAGGCCTGCAGACGGTGCGTGGGGTGCAAGGAACAGAGAGAGGTTTAACCCTGTCATCGCTGCTGGGGGTGACAGCGATGGGTGTGTTCCCATTTGCGTAACTAAGGATGCGTAATTCACCCCTAGGAACTCGCTGGGGGCCAAGTATTGGGATGGGGTTGAGTTGGGCCAATGCTACTCAACTAGGCGGTGACGGTGCCCCAGCGCACCCTTGGCCACATGTGGGGGACGAGGAGGGGGTTGGAGGGCGGCCGCTGCCATCTAGTGCTTGCAGCAGCAACACGGATGAGCATTTGGGGAGAACATGTGGGTTCCCGATACAAAGCATGGGATATAAACCCTAAAGATACGGTCATTTTGCCGTGGGTGATTTTATGTGTCCACTTCACCGGGCCACGGGGGACCCAGGTATTGGGTTAAACATGGTTTCTGGCTGTGTCTGTCACGGTATTTCCAGATGAGGTTGGGTCAGACGAAACATTTCAGATGGCAGATTGTGGGACTTCTCAGCCACTATAACCACATGAACTGATTCCTTATAAGAAACCATAGATACATAGACAGAAAATTGATAGGTGGACACATAAATAGACTGGCTGCTTTGTTAAACACAGAGAATGCTAAGAACTTGACAACTGGCTTCCTAAGGACCTTTTTGCAAGCAAATGCAAAGCATGCTTCATTCCCAAGTAACTGAGGCCAAAAATCTACTCTAATCATCATGCAAAATGGAGCAACTAAGGCTCAGACACCTTCGGTCACTCGGTGACTGGACCGGAAACCCTCTGTCCAGGACACTTTGGTTGGAGCTGTGACCTTTCCCAAGCCCTGTGAACAGTCAGTGACGTTTGGTGGCAACTGCGCACGATGGTACAGGTGCAAAATGGTAGGATAACTTATCCTGATCAAAGAAATCCATAGGCATCGGCCACTGGCCTCAACAAAGCAGCTGTTTGTAGAAAGCACTTCCTGAAACCCTTCCCGAAAACTGTTAGTCATTTTCTCTACACCAGCCAGGCATCGGAAAACTGTCCGAGGCTGCATTGGAAGGACAGCGACGTCGGACGAAAGTACGAACTGGTTTCCAGAACAGTAAGGCAACTTTCACTTTTAACCAGGAAAGTCTGAGATCTGCCCGTTGACTTGCTGTCCTCCAAGCCTACCCTGGTTCTTTCCCTTTATCACTGGATAATAATCCGTTGTAAGTAGACACACTGTCTTTACCTGCCCACCTGCTGACGGGCACGTGCGTGCTTGCCCTCCGCCCACCCCCACCCAGCCCCACCCCCTTCCCTTGTCAGTCACCACAGTGTTGTCCGTGCCCCTGGGTCATGCACACATGTTCTTTGGCTGCTCCCTCCCCTCCTTTCATCTCTTCGTATACCTGCTGGCCATCTTATGTCTTGTTTGGACGAATTTGTGTGCAAGGGAAATAAGCCACTTACAGAAGGACAAACACTGCTTGCTTCCATTTCAATGAGAGAAAGAACAAAGGTCAGAGCAAGACGCAGAGGACGTAGCAGAGGTTGCGGGGTGCGAGGGGTGGGGTGGGGAATGGGGAGACGGAGTTCAAGGGCCATCGGGTCTCAGTCACACACGATGACCAGTTTCTGCAGCAACACCTTGCCTGCAGCTAACAGTTCCTATATTTAACAATATGGTATACGGCGCTCCCCGGCTGTTAAGGAACTAAATCTCCTGTGAAGGGATTTTGCCACACAAACCAACAAACAAAAATAATAAAGGGACACAAGGAAACCTGGGGAGGTGGGTGGGGGCTGTGTGTTACTGGATTGCGTTGAAGGCCACACAGGGGTCTGCGTGCCTCTAAACCCATCACGTGGCTCCCACTGAAACCCACGGGCTTCTGTATGTTATTCCCCCCTCGGTACAGCTGTCGCCGAACAAGAATAAACAAAGAAATAAATGTCCGCCCACCGAAAACATTTACAGTATCAGAAACAGAATTAGGGAGAAAATACCATGTTACATTCAGGGCAAAGCAGATAAATAATTTATTTGAAAATCAATAGCATGGATTTTTTTTTTTTCATTTTAGAAAGCTATATATAACGTGGTATATCCAGGGAAAATGGGGAAAAGCACTTTAAAAACGAAAACTTGTCTGTTTAAAAAGCCACAACTGGATAATGGGGACATTTTCCGTTTAAAAATTGTTAATCTGTGGAGAAGGACGCCTGCCAAGAAGAACTGGGACGGCTTCCTGGGTTTATCGGCGACGTCTGCCAACCTGATCCAATTTTTCTCTTGTTGAAACTGCTTCATTAATTTAATGTGCAAGAAATAAATATTTGATGTGCAATTAGTTGGAGATTATTATGACCAGGATGGAAGCTTTCCAAATGAACAGCTGCTCCGGCGGGCCCGATGCGGGGAAAGCGAGGCACGGAATGGAAATGAAGGGCGCGGCAGCTCCAGTGAGGGAGAGTCACGACATTGCCTTAGTGGTGGCCACGGAAACCAGCGCCCCTAGGAGCAGAGGGCGCATAGGTTCTCCTGAGTTGGTGTTTCAGAGTTCTCAGGGTATGATCCCAGCTGTGGGATCGCTGGGGCAAATGCAGGTCAGTAACTGAGTGGATCAAAAGACTGGTGCATTTGCACAATGGAATACTACGCAGCAGAGAGAAAGAAGGAGCTTATACCCTTCGCGACAGCATGGATGGAACTGGAGAGCATTATGCTAAGTCAAATAAGCCAAGCGGTGAAAGACAAATACCGCGTGATCTCACCTATAAGTGGATTCTAATCAACAAACAGAACAAGTGAGCAAAACAGAACCAGAGACATGGGAATAAGGAACAGACGGACAGTGACCAGAGGGACAGGGGAGGGAGATAACGGGAGAATGAAGAGGACGGGAGTAGTCAAAGAGCATGTGTGTGTGACCCACGGACACGGACACCAGGGCGGGGATTGACTGTGGGAGCAGGGGGTGGACTGCATGCAAGGGGCAAAGGGGGAAAACTGGGACAACTGTAACTATTCTGTTACAGATAAAATATTTTAAAAATAAAAATAAAAGTGTTCCCTTAGCGAGTGAGGCGGCTGCTCATGTAGACGTCTGTAGATGGTCTGTCATGGTGCCCCAGCAAAAGAGTCACCACGCTTGTAGCCAACTGTCCCCCAACCAGAGGGACACGTCCGTCTGTAGGTGAGGCACGTGGTGGCCCAAGAAGACACCGTCACGGACACAGGTACTAACAGACTCCACCAACTCTGTCCGAGCACCTGCTCCCACGTGTGGACGTCCAGTTACTGACCTGTGATGCGCGTGTCTGAGCGTTCATAGGTGTGCGGTCTGCGTCCGCCGTGTGCTGTAAGGATTCCATGTCAAGGGGGGGATGGTGTCTGTGTGTCTGGCTGCTTTAATTCGGAAGAAACCTTCGTGGTGTCCAGCCTCGGACCCTGAAGGAACTCAGGGCCTTCAAGTACTTCCCCCCTGTGACTTTTACAAAGGGCCTCTTCCTCTGGAGACAGACCAGGAGACCTGGAGTTCAAGTCTCTCCCCCACCGCAGGGAAAGCACCTGAGGGCAGAGTGTGTGACCGTGTCTCAGGTTGTCCAGACCCCGAGGCAGCTGCTGACTCACAGGAGGCCCCATGAGCACTGGAAGGATGCCTGCAGCTGTTCACATCACAGGAGATAAACGTCAAAGGACCAGCACCAGCGAGTCGGCAACTAGAGAGACCTTTTACTTTAGTAACAAATCACTTCCCCCCTCCCTCCTGCCTTCTCTACCTTTCACAAAACTTTCAGCATTCACCGAGCCCTTCTGATATTTAAAAGACTGCTCTAGAATCTAGGAATACTCTACAAGTTGCCCTTTTTTTTTTTTTCCAAGTGAGGAACAGAGAATTATCCAGCAAAAATACATTTCACCAGGTATTTGCCTGAATGGGATTGAATGCTATAAAGAAACAAATCAGTTACGTATCACCAGTTGGAAGGGGTAAGGAAGACCGGACTGTGGGAAATTTCACATAAAGTGGCTGGAGACGCAAACACGGAATAATACTCTTCATGGCTAGAAAGAGAAAATGAAGAGAAGTATTGTTCTGTCCCAGATGATAGATGTCCGTGTAATTTCTACTACTAAATTTGTATTCCGTACTAAATACTTCTAAACACACAAGAATAGATCATTTGCCCTGAACCAAGAGTTAGCTGTTATTTTAGCAAACATTTTGTTTACTGTTGAGAGTGTAACAGGGTGCAGCCAAGAGGGGGACCCCAAATAGGGATTTATAATGGGGTCCAGAACTCAGGGTGTCCAGGAAATATCAGAAAAATATATATAGGATATCCTCACCCCCACAAGCCTGAGCCCGGGGAAGGGACACATGGAGCAGGGCCATTCAGAGCTGTTTTGTACAGCAACAGCTTTGCAGCTAACCCCTGGCATTCACCGAGCCATTTAACATATCTATACCTTTAACTGGTTTCATAGATATGTTAAATAGTTGTGGCCTCGCTTTGAGCCAGGGGGATGGGAGTGACTTCAACCTAGGATGTAACTGGGAGGCAACTCCCCCTGGTTACAGTGCCTGCATGAGAGCTTGGAGAAGATTGGCTCCACGCCACAGGGCCACACCTGCCCCGACTTACTCTGGCAGCCCAGTGAAGCTGGAAGAATAGGGAGTGCTGGCAGGTGTAACCGATTGTGGGAGGAGGGGAAATGGGGCTGCGGAGGAAGACTGGCGCTGGGATTTAAACCCAGGCGCAGCAGACAGGCCAAGCGGGTGGACCACGCAGCTTTGGGGTGCTCCCTTTTGCCACGTGGCTTAGGCAGCAGGAGAGACTTTGCCAGGAAGGAAAGGGGAGAAAGGACTCTCGCTGGTGGGCCACAAGAAGGTGCCACATGGCTTTGGATTAACTGGAGATTGTGACAGTCACACAGCTGATGGTGCCGGGAGCCTGAATCACGGACTTCTACTTCTTTTCCTGACATGCGGTACCCCGGACTGGGCAGAGGGAAGAAGGAAGGACTGAGTGTGTCTGTGGGTATTCTAGAGGACTTAAGTGTTTTATTGAAGACATTAAGTCATTACTCTAAGTCTGCATAACTTTTAAATAAATAATTCCTTTCCTTTTCACCAGTCTCTGGCCTTGAGAGACGTCTCTCCCTGGTGGCAGGCAAGGCGAACCTAGTACGGGGGAACCCCCAGAGAAAAAGGGGGGGTCCTTTTGGTAATAGTATATCGTTCACACGCCCCCAGGTCTGTTCTGGAACAAGAGCAGACAAGTTGAAGCCCACGGCTGGCAGTCCTCAGTTATGAGTCGCGGGCAGCTGGGGGGTGAGCGGGTACTCAGCCTTGCCCCCCACGTGACTGAGGTTTACAAAATGGTGGCATCAGAATCACCTGCGGAGTCAGTCACCTGGGCACCTTATTTAAAGGGCACGCTCCTGAGCCCCGTCTCCCGGACATCTTATCACTCACAAGCACTCGGGGGGATCATTCGGGGCCTTACAGTTGGAGCCTGCCTGACAGGATGCAAATTCCGAATTCTTGTCTGTCAGAACTCCAGATACGAATGTGAGACCGTGGGCCACAAGTTCGAGCCAAGTTTAAGCTCTGCTGATGCACGAAAGGTTTCTCAACTTCCCCAAGTCTCAGTGTGCCCGTCAGAGGAGCGGATCAACGAGACCGCAAACGCAAAACCTCATCGCGTCTCCCCATCCCACTGACGTCAAACGAGGAGACTGGGGGCGGGGGTCACACACCCATCCAAGGGTGATGCTCCGCGTCCAAAAGAAAGAAGACTGAAGAGTGATTGGGTTCCTACTATGTGCCAGACCTCTTAAAACATGATCTCGATTAAAGTGAATGAAATCCCGCCCATAACAGTTTAGGGATAGCAGTGCCTTCCACCCTCTACAGGGGGAAATAATAACTTGCTGAGCCGGAGAACAGAAGCGCAAACCCAAATCTTATATCTTGCTTTTGTCTTCATTATAGATGAATTCTATAAAGGCATGAGTTGATGATTTTGGTCCACACCCCTTTTGGAAAAAAAAAAAATTAGGAACATTTCATGTTCCCCGCATCGGTGCCAGCCGAGAACAAGGTTCCTCTGGCTTCCCTTAAACGGCCCGCCCCCTCGCTTGTCCCGTTCACTAACGTGTTGTGATATGCTGGCGTGGCCGGGCTCCACAATGCGCTTCAGAACTTCCACGGCGGCTAAACAGTGCTGGCGGGCTTGAAACAGATAAGAGTTACACATGGCCGTCTGAGAGTCCGTGCACTTTGTGTTATTGATGACTGGAGAACTGGTAGACAAGTTCGGCCCTAACCCCACTTCCAGCATAGGCCTGAATGAAGACTTTTTTTGTTTTAAGTCGTGGGAACACGAGCAACACAGAACAGTCTGTGTGGGTAAACGTACTTTCGATTTCGGCAATCTGAGGAAGACAGCGTGGCATACTCTTTCCTAGGTGGTTTCGCTGCTCCTGATTCACGTCCAAGATCCCAAGCCAGCCCTGACTGGTGGGGCTCCGCGGCTCGGGCATCGTCTTCCAAACTGAAAGGTCACCGGTTGGATTCCGGGCAGGGCACATGCCTGGGTTGAGGGCCGGGCCTCCAATTGGGGGCGTGCAAGAGGCAACTGGTGCATGTTTCCCCCCCTCTCTTCCTCCCTCCCTCCCCCTCTCTCTAAAAATAAATTTTAAAAAATGTTCAAAAATCCATAGCCCAAGATAAGGCATGCTACTCAGTCCTGAGCATACAGTCTCCGCCAGCCTTCAGCCTGCTACTGTGGCCTGGAGTTCGGGACGGCCGTGGGGGACCCAAGTCAACGGCTAAACACAGGCTCCCACCACGGGGCAGCCGCAGGCGCAGGAACCCCTAACCCCCACGGGCCCCCACCTACGGGGATGGTACCCTGTACGTGAAAGCATGTCCCAACTCCCGTTACTGCCTGAGGTCTTGTGGGCTTTCCTGGAAACACTCCTGCCCTACAGGAAGGAATCCGGCCATGTTTTTATTCATTCATTTTAATACGTCCTTGGAGACGGAACATATTTGATGTGCCCATATTGAAGATGTATCGATTTCGAATTAAACCATAGTTGAATATATGTAAATAGCAGTCTGCATACAGGCTATGATTTAATGACTCAAACACCTCTACGTATAGGCGAGTGTGTAGCTATGTACACACAGCACATACATACCTATGCTTACATCGGTGCACACATGCATCTATGTGCCCGTGTAGATAGAAACCCTCTGAAAATCCCATATACTGAGCAAATGCGGGAATCACAGGCACATGTGATTTTGCAAAAGTTATGCTTCACGAGGGGGCTGTAAGCAACATTTGTATGGCAGCTCAAGGATTAAATTCACTTACAGCGTATATATGACAATTCACGTGCAACCCCGCCACGGAAATCAATAAACAGGAGCCACACTGCAGCCACACGGTGTGAAAGTTTTCCATAATTGCAAACCTGAATCCCCGCACTACCCTGCAAGCTTCCGCAGGAAACAGTCTCCAGCTCCTGTGCTTAGCTGTACAATTGCTTCAGATCCAATAAAACGTCATAAAATCTCTTACAAACAAGTGAATTAATTTCTATTAGCTATTTATCTATTTGTGTAGTGTGCGGCGCAGCGTCCGTGAAATTACAGCGTGAGACCCCCAAGCAGGGAGGGACTCACAACTCGGGCGTCCTAACCGGATTTGCATTCTCTGCCTCTCCCTCCGCAGAAGGACCGCGGAGGACTTCAGGAAACCGGCTTGTACCGTCGATCCGCCGCACTGACAGCACAGAGGCGCCTCTGCCTGCACAGGAGTGTAAATCAAAGTGGACTAGGAATTCCACAGTGTGTTGTGGAGAGGGGGCAGCGAAAGGCAAAGTGCACAGTAGCTCCTGATGGTCGGGGAAGGGGCGAGGGGGTGGGTCCCTGGGCAAGGGGGCCAGAGGTGGTTTGTCACTGAGGCAGAAACGCCTCTGGCCTGGTGTTTTTGGCCCGGAGTCCGGGAAGGCCGTGGGAAACCCCATTCGACTGCTCAATGCAGCCTTGAACAACAGTGGCGGCGGCAGCTGCAGGCTCTCGGGCACCCACGTAGCGGATGGTAGTCTGGGCCCCCGCGGAATCAGGGTGGGGCGGGCAGGACTGCGGTGTGTCGATGGCTTTCTGTGCAGGTGGGACTCCATAGAGGTCCCTTCAACAGGGGCATCTGTCGTCTCCCAGGCAAGGCCGCCGCTTTGTGACCAATAATGGGTGGGTTACTTATGTTTTCTTCCCTGCGTCCAGGACATACCTTTTTCTGGGACATTTCTGAGGGACAGGGAGAAAAGTGTGGCGGGTTTGTGTGCAGACGGGAGGCAGGCAGCAGGCTGCCGGTCATAAAGCATTCGTCAGTCCGGTTCTGTGTGTGTCCTCCAGGTCTGCCGTACCTTCAGAACTGAACGTCCTTCCTGGACACCAGGAAGGGCAGGGAGGGCAGGCAGTGAGTCTGCTTCTGAAACACAGCACAGTGTCTGGCGTAAAAGGCACTGGGTTATATGTGTGGGGTAAAGGGACCGGAGTGAGTGAGTACAGTGAATAGAGGGATGGATGGGTGGGTGGGTAGTTTGGTGGATAGGTAGGTGGATGGATGGGCAGAAGGACCCATGGGTGGGTGGATGGATAGGTAGGTAGGCAGGTAGGTAGGTAGGTGGGTAGATAGACAGACAGATGGATGGATGGGTAGGTGGATGGGTAGAGAGATGGGTGGATGGATGGATGCCTCATGGCGTGTAAACAAAGGAAGACAAGAGAAAAAAAGTTGCTTATTACATTCCTTTGAAGTTATTTAAAATATGTGTATATAAAACAGGGTAGTCCCTTCAAAGAAACACGGGATTGGGTGAAACTTGTGGTACAAGGTCTTAGGCTCGTGATCCCTTGAGTACAGTGCTGGACAGGAGCGTTCTGCCCGTTCACAGAACATCAGCACAAGCTCTGCACGGGTCAGCATCTCTCCCTGCGATGAGCCTTGTGGAGGAACACAGCTCCCTGCTTCCCAGTCTCTCCCTCTCTCTCTCATTCTGTTCTTGTCGGACACTTTTCCACGACTGTAAATTTAGCTGAGAACGGGCTTGACTAAAATGCAAGGGATATCAAGCCTCATTTTAAGTTTAGTTTCCCTTAGTTTGACTGCCTGATAGGAAATGTAGCCAAATCCTGCATTCGACCAGAAGTCACCGGCATGTTCTAGATGGTTACAGGAGGGGTCCTGGGGGCACGTGGAAGGAAGCCTGTGAGCGCGTCAGAGGCACAGGTGCTCGGGCATCGCTGGCAGGTGAGAGAGCTGATGAGGACGCTGTCAAAGCTCACCTGCACCACTTCGTGCAAAACCATCCCTGATGATGGGTCACATCCCACCATTAATCAAACCTTCAGAAAGAGGCCGATCGCACCGACGGGTCAGTGCGCTTCGCAGGCCCACGTCTGCAGGGAGGTCCCAGGTACAGAGGGGAGGGGCAGGACAGAAGGACCGGCCAGGGGGCCAAAGGAGAGCTGCAGATGAAAGGGGATTCTGTGATGGGCGGGCCTCGTCGAGGAAAAGGAAAAACACTAAAGGTGTAGCGATGGGTGGGACCGACCAAGGAAGCCGAGGAGTCGAGGAGGCTCAGGGTGGAGGGAGACACTGGAAATGATTCTCGGAGGAGTGGGGCCCCAGTGACTAAGGAGGATGTTTTCTGAGCTTTAGATAACACGCGGAGGGCAAGCCTAGAGGATGTAGTGTCACAGTCTACAGAGAGCGCAGTGGCAATGAAGACCCGTCGCGGGAGGTGGCGTGAATGGCCCTGGAGAAGTGATGATGACAGAATCCAGAACAGCCTGTCGTACTCAACATGCAGGGTGGTTTGAATCATCTGACTACAGTGCGGGACGGGCCTCCTCCGGGAAGGCCGCTGCAAGACCTGCGTCACGGGTGCCCTTCCATGGTCGCGTCCAGCCATAGACCCGGACCAGAGAACCGAACGGAAGTCCCCCACGGGGCCCAGACCATTGTCAAGTGATGGCGGACTCTACGTACCTAGTGTTAATGTAATGCTTAGGGTTTAGAACATCTCCATCTGCGCTGACTCATTCCCATCCCCCAAATCTGACTCACCTCCACTTGCACTGTTTTCATGTGTCCCAAGAGGACCAAGAGGACAGGGCAGAACGGCCGGGCTGCTGACGGAACTAGACACTTTCTGTTCCAGATGAGGGCAATGAGGACGTGCCGGTTGTGTTGTGTGTTCGGAGAGAAGGGGAGGTTTGGGGCGGGTGTCTCTAACCGTCTGCCACGGATGGAGAAGGCCAAGCTGAGTACCGAAGGGCAGGCTCAGGAGGCAAGGACACCTTCCTGCAATCACACACACTTGTCAGCTCCGAGTCACCCCCTGATGCTTTTGTGGAGCCCAGGGGAAAACACCACAAAGGGACCCTCTGAAGCTGCCCTGTTCTCATCCCCTCCCCGGCACACTGCTTCCCCAAACCCCAGACAGAGAAAGCTCTGCGAGCTCAAGGTGTGCCGTTGCAAAGGAAACGGAGGTCCTGGTTGGATAGAGAGGCCTGGAGACGCCAAAAAAGAAAAGAAAAAGGCAAAAAAAAAAAAAAAAAGGCAGGGTGCTCCAGCGGAGAGAAACCTTGGCCAACTCTTTCCAGAGTCAACGGAGAATCGGAGGTAAAAGCACTTTCTGGGCGTCCTCATTCACAGTTTGGTACTGCGTCCCTGTCTTTTCTGGAAAGCATGCTGCCTGCCTACTGGAGGCCCAGTTGTGTAATTTTGCAAGTGAACCGTGGTTCTTATGATCTACCGCCACTCATGAAAGCCCACGCAACAAAGCACTCCTTGCATTGTAGTGTGGGGGTTGGGTGGCAGGAGGTAGACCAGACCTCCTGCACATATGGTAGCTCTGCCTTGCTGGCCCCGACAAATAAACGCGGCTGCTTTCTCTTCTCAGGAAAGGAAAACATCAGGACCGTGAACCTCTCTTTGGCTTTTCTCTCAACCCAAGTCAACCTGAATTCCACCGTTCACGGGACTGCCGGAGCTCGATGCTGCACACCTGAAATGAATCCAAAATCACGCGGTGTGTCGGCTGCAACGGGAAAACCCACCTCACCGTAGAAAGCCCGTGGCAATGCTGAGTCTGCATGGGCTGTGTGAAGGGGGAAGATGTGCTGGGGAGAGACAGGCGCTGAGGATGGTGGAGACAGGGCCATGTGTTCCGCCGAGGTGACCTGGGAGACGGGATCAGACGAGGGATGCTGCCCGTGCTTTCGGGATTAGAGGGCGGGGGGTTGTGTGCCCCGAAGAATCAAGGGCGGAAACTCAGAGGCCTCCTTCCCACTCATCCGCGGTCCCAGCCTCCTGCAAAGGTCCCATTAGTAAGTGTCGAGGCAGGAAGCTAGCTCATCACATCAGTGGTCCCCGGGGTTAACGCCAGCCTGCCCCTGAGCCACGCAGGAGCTTTGGTGCCTTCAGAAGCCCTCGAACACGGCTCCCAAGGGGATTGCCCACCAGCCAGGTGACAGAGCCTGCTACATCTGTCCCAGAAATTCCTCTTGCCCCGTGGGTCAAGGTAAGAGCAGCATGCACCCTGGCCATGTGCGAGGAAAATAGCAACCGTTAAACCCGTGCACACAAACACCTCTGCTTTGGCGCAGCCAAAAGTAATAAATACGACTTCCAGAAGCAGAGTCGCCTTCAGCAAAGGTGACGGTGCCAGGCGGCCGCGGCTCTGGCCTCTGATGCGTGACAGCCAGCGGGCAGAGCTGCCGACGGGCATCTGTCCCAGCTGCTCTCCTGGGAAGCTGGCATAGACACAATGGCAGTGAGCCAGGTGACCGGCTACTGTCACTCATCGGGTGGCCGCTTGGGGTTTGAAGCAAAGAAAGGGGAACTTGAAAGGGGTCGAGGGGGCAGGAGGGACATTTGAACAAGGCCTTGCCCTTGATCTAGTTCTGTTGGTTCAAGAACGCGCAGACCCACGCTTCTGAACCGAGCTCTCCCTTTGGACCACCAGGAAAATGAAATTCTGCATGCTGCCTGGTGGAGATTTTTTGCAAAAGTTTTTCCAACAGCTGAGGTTCCTTTCTCTGCCACACACACAAAGAAGACTATAAAATAGGGGTGTGCGCCTACGTTACTGGTATCGTTTTGATTGCTATTAAGTTACACGTGAGGGATTGTTAAAAAGGCATTGTAAAATCTTTTCCTGTTCTTCCTTTTTAAGGCTCTTTTCCATTAAACATCATCTGTCATAGACACATTTTCTTGTCTGCGCTGTGCACACACGATTTTTCTTGCCTTCTTTGCCATCCCCTCGTCCGCCAAGTTCTAAATGGTGGGCTCCCCCAGGACCTCCCCCGGGCTCATCCTTCCTCTGTTTCCATGGCAACATTATCCGCCCCCAAGGCCAGACAGTGCGTTTAGATCACCATGGCCCTGACATTGCTATCTCCAGTTCTGACCTCTGTCCTAACACCCGAAATCCTACTATCTGACCGACGGCCACAGTTGGACGCCCACAGGCAGCTCCGAACTAGCGCTTCTGAATAAGGCCGCTGGTTCTGTAGCCCACACACGCTCACTCCTTCTCTTCCCCAGTGCCCCCATCTCGGTCACCAGCAATGTGAGCCCCGATTTCACCTTGGATCCTGCGTCGCTCTCTCCCCACATCTGCTAGGACTCTGCGTATACGCCTGTCAACTGTACATTTAAGGACTGCCCCAAATCTGTCCAATTTCCTTCACCCCTACCCCTGACGCCTCACTGCAGGCTGCCTGCCTCTTTGCTGGGGTGCATGCTCCCCGCTACACAGTCTGTTCACTATGAACCCCAGGTTCCTCAGCAGCGGTCACTCTTGCTCAGGGCTCCCTGCACGTTTTCTTGAAGTTATTGGGGTGACATGGGTTAACAAAATTACATAGGTTTCAGGGCTACAATCCTATAACACATCATCTGTACCCTGTATGGTGTGTTCACCGCCCCAAGTCTAGTTTCCTTCCGTCTCCATTTATCCCCCTTTGTCCCCTTCTGCCTTTCAGGAAAAGAGGCCACCTTCCTATCCTCGCCACCTTTCCCTCTGGTAACCACCCTACTATCGTCCGTGCCTACGGGGTGTTTTTATGTTTTACTTTTTGCTTAGTCCCTTTACCTTTCTCACCCAGCCCTCTAACCCCTCCCCTCTGACAGCTGTCAGTTGGCTCTCTGTGTCTATGAGTCTGTTTCTATTTTCTTTGCTAGTTTATTTTGTTCATAAGACTCCATGTGTGAGCGAAATTATAACCCACTTGTCTCTCTCTGACTGGTTTATTTCACTTAGCATAATCCTCTCCAGGTCCATTCACGCTGTCACAAAAGGTAAGATTTCCTTCTTTTTTACGGCTTAGAAGTATTCCGTCGGGTAAATGGACCATAGCTTTATTACGCACTCATCTACGGAGGGGCGCCTGGGCTGCTTCCGAATCTTGGCGATTGTACATAACACAGCAATGACCCTAAGGGTGCATACAGTCCTTCTAATTAGTGTTTGCAGTTCTTCTCCTTTTTACCCACTGATTCCACTTCTGGGAATTTGTTAGAATACCCTGTTTGCGTTTTTAATTCTTCAAGACCTCTCGTGCACAGTCAAGACCCTTTTCGTACGAGGTCAATCTGTCCCCTGTCCCCTGCCCACAACACTCTGTTTCCAGTCTCCGCCCCTTCTCCTGAGGAATCCACACTTACCTACCTCACAGTTGTCTTTCCAAGCTGGGCCCCTCCATGGCAGAGACTGCACCCTAGCCATTTTCGCATTCCTGCAGATGCAGACAGTGACCGCACGGCGGCGCGGTAACGGGCGGAGGACCGGCCTGCGTGGAGCGTCCGACAGAACAGCACGTTACCTCTTGTGCATGGGACACCTGCCTGCGCCCCGCTCTCTGCTGTGCCCCAACGCGAACCATGAAAACCAGACCCGCCGTGGCACAGACAAACCACCGTTCAAAGACTCTGCTTCTCATTGCACAAGTGAATCCCCCTGCTTCAGTTCTCCAAACATCCGACTTTATGCCGAAACATAATGCCATTCTAATGAGATGGTTGTTGGCGCTGAAGCAACCGTGTCTACGAGCAGAATAAGTTGCTGGTTCGCGTGGAAATCAACCCGAAGGCCACAGGATGTTCACTCGGACCGAACTTGCTGAAATCCTCTGGCTGAGGTACCGCTCGGGTTTGACTCTTTGTCGGGGTTCGCCGTGTTTTGCCACACCATGCAGACGAAATAGCAGCGGCGGAAATCGGTTCTGAACGTTACCGACAGATGACGTGCCAAGTTCTTGGAGTCCAGAGTGAACGGCCATTATGCACTCTGCTAACAGGGAATGTGTGTGTGAGTGCGGGGGGTGTTAGGTATTCAGTATTTGCTCAACAAAGCCGACACGTCCCCATGGCGTGTCACGCTTGTCCTCTCTCAGCACTCAAAACTGCACCGTGACCTTCGCTCTGCCTGTCATTCACGTGCATGGGAACCCCCTGACCACGGGGGGCTGAGTCTCCACTCCCTTTTGCGTGCTCAGCACGCAACCCACTGCTGCCAGGCTGCCTGGTGTGTGCTTACTAACTGTCCAAATGAACCCACGAACGGAAGAGGAATGCCATCTCCAGAAACGAAGAAAACCCGCATAGACCCACATGGGACTCGCAAGACATTAGCAAAGGGAGAGCAGAAGACGGTTGATTTTCCTTCTTTTTATATTTCAGTGTTTGCTTACGGTTCCAGAGGCTCACCCATCCTCTGAGGACCCTGCCTTCAAATTGTGGCCCACAGACCAGCTGTACATCTCCTGGAGGTCCCCTGGGAGCCCCTTAGAAATGCAAATCCTCAGTCTGCGCTGAACTTGGATTTGCATTTGAACAAATCCCCAGCTGTTGCATATGCAGGGTTCGGCGTCCGAAGCACTGTTCTAAGAGATGTTGTCTTAATAGCAAAATCTGTGTCTCCCCATTTAAAAGAACCTATGTTGCCCATAATGCCTTCAGTATTCTTACTGGGAATTGATCGCACTGAGACCACTTGGGGAAAGGTATTCCTGCCTATGTTACTGGGCTTGGCGAGGCCGCCTTTCAGACAACCCCGGGGGGTGGGGGGGGTGATGAGGAAGCAAGCCGTGTGGCGATCTGAGGAACAGCATTCTGACAAGAAGGGACCTTGTCCAGGCCTTAGAAGGCGATCGGAGTGTTCTAGGGTCGGCAAGGGGCCCATGGCTTAGGAGGCTCGTTGGAATAAGAGGAAAGGTAATAGGAAGTCACGGACGGGCCATGAAGGGAGGGCCTTGCGAAACTTTGTCAGGACACTGATGTGGAGGACATCAGGCGGCAGGGAAGCGTGGATCATTGCAGAGGAAGGTGGGGACAGAGGCTGGCCTCACAGCTGCCATGCGTCTCCATGCCTACTGCACTAGCAGCCGTCTCCAGCAGGCACAGCGGGGACCAAGGGTCCGGTTGCAGAGTGAGCGCTACACCACGGCACAGCAGCCTGGGCAGGCTGGGAGGACGGCTGCATCCCGCTGGCCCTTGGGGGATGGGCACTGTGGGACTGCCTGAAGCGAAGGACAGAAGGCCAGGAAGGAAGGAAAATTCCTCACACTTGGTCCTGAGTAGAATTGACATTCAGCTGGAGATGACCACCAGGGAAGAAGGGATTCTTTTCTCCTGTTCTTTTCTTTTTCCCTTTCTTATCTTTTCCTTTTCTTCTTCTTCTTCTTCTTCTTCTTCTTCTTCTTCTTCTTCTTCTTCTTCTTCTTCTTCTTCTTCTTCTTCCTCTTCCTCTTCCTCTTCCTCCTCCTCCTCCTCCTCCTCCTCCTCCTCCTTCTTCTTCTCTCTCTCTCTCTCTCTCTCTCCCCCCCTTACTTCCTCCTTTCTTTACTTCCTTCTTTCTCCCTCTTTGTTTTTCTGGCATGGCATCAGAAGAGGCATGCTAGGACTTCAGATTTTGACATGCCTAGATGGCAGTGTGTGTTCCCTTTTGTCTCCTGGCTGAATAAGCCATTTGTGGCAATATGCATGGGCCTCGAAGGCTTTCTGCTGACGTACGTCAGACAGAGAGAGACAAATACTGTGGTATCTCGTTTGTACGTGCAATCGAAAGAAAACAGGCCCCGCAAACAGCGAGACAGGACCGCCGCTGTGTTCAGAGGCTGTGTAGATGAGCACACTGGGTCAAGGAGCTTGGGAAGAAGTGGCTGGTGCAGTCGGGAGGAACAGCCCCGGACAGCGAGGTGTGCCAGGCAGGAAAGGCTTCCAAGGCGGGAAGAGTGATGATACTGTGGGCGGTGCCGGGGTTGGGGGTCCCTTCGGTGGGCTCAGGACTGAATTTGACATCACAGGCAGTCATTGGTGACCTCAGAATGAACCAGTGTCCCCGGAGAGGTATGTAGAAAGGCTTGTTTGAAAGAC
Source organism: Desmodus rotundus (assembly GCF_022682495.2). Classification (NCBI taxonomy): domain Eukaryota; kingdom Metazoa; phylum Chordata; class Mammalia; order Chiroptera; family Phyllostomidae; genus Desmodus; species Desmodus rotundus. Next base: position 98,890,274 of record NC_071400.1, on the reverse strand, counting down.
AAAACAGTCAACAGCAAGTGGAAGTTGTGAACACACACATGTCCAAGGTGTTTCAATGTTGGGGGAGAGTTTGGGGGCAGTTCCAGAGAGGGGCAGTGAGGAGAAGAAGGGATTTATGATATCTTTGGTTGCGATGGGACACCATGGCCGGCCACTGCCTGGAGCGATGTGGTCGGGGGTGTGTATGGGATGATGACAAAGAGAGAGAATGCAAAGTGCACCCTGACGTTCCCTGACATGGATGGGCTGCGGCCACAGGGGACGGGCAGCATTTGCGCTTCAAGGTGGTGAAGCAGGGTGCAGCCGGGGGGGTGGGGCCCAAAGAGCTGGTGGGCTCCAGAACTCAGGGTGTCCAGGAAATATTAGAAAAAAATACATACATATATAGGATGTCCTCACCCCCACCAGTCTGAGCTGGGGGATGGGATGCATGGAGCAGGGCCATTGAGTGCTGTTTTGAATAGCAACAGTTTTGCAGATAACCTCTAGAACGGTCATTTAACACATCCATAACCTTTGACTGGTTTCATGGATACGTTAAACAGCTGTGGCCATGCTTTGAGCCAGGGGCATGGGAGTGACTTCACCCCATGATGTAACTGGGAGGCAACTCCCCCTGGTTACAGGGCCTGCATAAGAGCTTGGAGATGATTGGCTCCACACCACAGGCCCACACCTGCCCGGACTTACTATGGCAGCCCAGTGAAGCTGGACAAATACGGGAATGCTGGCAGCTGTGGCCAATTGTGGGAGGAGTCGGAAATGGTGCGGCAGAGGAAGATTGGCGCTGGGATTTAAACCCAGGTGCGGCAGCCGTGCACTGTCTTTTTGGGACCACATGGCTGCGGCAGAGAAAAACCATGGACTTCTATTCCTTTTTCTGAGATACGGTACCCTGGACTGGGCAGAGGGGGAAGGAAGGACTGTGCGTTTGTGGGTATTCTAAAGGACTTTGGGATCTCAATGAACGCATTACTCTTAAGTCTGTATAACTCTTTAAATAAATAATCCCTTTCCTTTTCACCAATCTCTGGCCTTGAGGGACGTCTTTCCCTGGTGATGGGCAAGGTGAACCTAGTACGGGGTGGGGGACCCCCGGAGCACCAGGGTGAGTCCATTTGGTAATAGTATATCATTCGTACCCCCTCCCACTCAGGTCTGTTCTGTAACAGTGCTGGGCTGCAAGCAGAGCTGGTGGACTCTGTCCACGGATGGCTTGCCTATATTTGTGGAACAGGAAGAACGCCACGAACTGAGAGTGAGGATGGGGCGGGGGAATCGGATGACACCAGCCTGCAGGAGGACAGAGGGGTGCTACCGCTGAGAGCATGCTCAGCACCCAGGAGCATCGGCATGGCCGGAGTTCCTCACTTGTAACCCACGTCCCTGCACTGAACGCGGCATAGCCTGCACTGTACTACGATGCCCAGGTGAGTTCTGACACAGCTGTGCTCAGATTGCAATTAACCGGAGACATCTGCCAACTCGGGATGCCTGGGGCAGAGACACACTCAAGACCCATTGCATCGGGATGGTGTCGGGAAGGAGCCTGGCATCTGAAGGACTGAAAATGACCCCGATGAAACCCATTGGAAGACTGAGTGTTCTGGGTATGGGGGCAAGCAAATGAACTCGGGAAGGGCCCCTGGGGTTAACGGTTAACGATGCTGTGTTTACAGAGCCCATTCTGCAAGGTGCGAGCTCTCCTCCCTCCGGAAACCGCTGCCAAGTGCAGCTGTGGCGTAGACAAGGAGGGGGTTAAATGAGGGCTGGGGCTTGCCGAGCCTTGGAGCGTGGGGTGGGGGTCGGAGAGAAGCGCTGCAGCTTTTGCAGCTTCCTCCCTCCCACCCCTCTGCCCTTGCCCTTTCCCACCAGGCCAGGTGACAGGAAGCTGTTCTGCATTTTCGTTTCCTGCAAAAGACTGGTTTGTAAGTGTTGGAAGCACAGGTGTGTATTCTACCTTCCCCACCTCTGAGTTCATCAGGTTTTCCCCCAAGCATCTGGTCAAACAAAGGTTCTCTATGGTGTATGTGTGCGTGCGCTTGTGTGTGTGTGGGTGCGCACATGTGGGATCAACTTCTTTTTACGCATGGAGCCCGAATAATCGCATCAGTAAATCTGTGTGAATGGGGCCCGAGAATTTTAACTATTACTTCTTTCTTTCTTTCTTTCTTTCTTTCTTTTTTTTCGGCTGTCTGTCCCTCTTTTGCTTGTATTGATTCATACAGATTTCCACCTTCCTCTACAATTCTGGATTTAATTTTGGTAATTGCTATTGTTCTGGGACATTCTCCACTTCTCTCAAAGTTCCCAGTTCCTCCGCAGGGGTCGGTACACAGTGTCGCTTATAAATCTTTCATTCCTTCTCCACCTGCCAGAATCAGTGCCGCATGCCCAAATGTGTTGACCTCCTTCTCTGCCTTTTCCTCTTGTCTTTTCACGATACTTTACAGAGTTTCATCTATTGTACCGATTGATTCAAAGGCTAATTTTCTGGGCTTGTTGATAATCATTGTTTTCTCTTTTTTACACACTTAAGAAACAGATGTGGAAAAGTGACAGGTTTACAGTAGACACAGTAGACAGCACCTGTAGGAAAAGGGAAGGAGACACAGTCATCCCACAAATGCCGGGTGACACTTGATCGCTCTCTCAGGGACGTTTTCTCTGCATTTATGGGAGGGTGCCGTCCGCCCACCTGTGTGCAAAGCGCTCTCCTACATCGTCTTAATCATCTGCTGTGTTTGCTGCTTCTTGGGTTGACAGTAGAGAAAGTGATGAGGTAGGAGATGGAGTTCCGCAGCCGGGAATTCAAACCCTCAGCCCACCCCTTGGCCTTGGAAGGAGAAGCACGTGTCCTGGGCGCTCTGAAAGGTTCCACCTGTTTGTTGCTTGTGCGGGGTGGGGGGGGCAGAGACAGGCACATGGCCCCATGGGGATGATGAGGCAGCTGTGATGAGTTTCCACCTCAATAAACGCGTTATCAGGGTAATAGCTGCTTCATAAGCATTTGTTATGCATGAGCTCACCTCTGTCTTTGCTATTGCAAACACATTATTTCTAAGTCGCTCAATATAAATTTGGGGTATTTGTCTGACACGCTGTACCTTCTCCGGAAGTCTGATTGGCAGATAAGAGGACGGATACGCTCTTAAATACCTAAGTTCTAAAAATTCAAGAGTTGATATGATGAACCATGCTTGACATTGTAGTGCCGTACTTTCACAGATGAAAAACCCTGTTCTTTCATTGAGCTCGATTAAACACCCTGGGTTGCAACATCGACGCTCAATAACACTGAAGTAAATACACCCTTGAAAAGTCCGTCCACACAGCCTGTCCACCCAAATTCTTTGAGAGAATTAGGCTCTGCGTCAAAGACGTATCAACACTACTGCTCGTTCTCGTAGAATGGGCACTGAAGGCGTTTTATTTTCTGTGGGTCAGCTACACAACCCTGGTCGAGAAAGAACAGGAAAACCCATTCAGATTCACTTACTCTATTTAGGATGAATTTTCCTTAAAAGTGATTGTAGTAAAGTTTGGTCAAGTGACTATGTTCCAAAGCACAAAACCGCCTTAGAAGAACACACTTTCGATAATTTGGCATTAGATAAATAAAACCGTGACAAGGTTATTTAACAGACCTGGAGCCACACACTCTCACTTGCATGTAGTGGGGTGACGCTGGGTAACAAGATCATGCAGGTTTCAGGTGCAGAATTCCACAATGCTGCACCGCATGCTCAGCACCCCGAGTCGGGTCTGGGTCCATCATCACTTTCCCCCTCTTCACCCTCTTCTACCTCCCTCCACCCCCCCCCCGGGCAATCACCACACTATCGTCCACGTCCAGGACTGTTTTCTCTTTTCTTTATTTTTTTGCTCTATCCCCGCAGCCCTCACATCCACCCCCTGCTCCCACAGCTGTCAACCTGCTCTCTATGCATGAGTCTCTCTGGCTGGACAGTGTATTTGGGTCATTGGATCCCTCTTACAGGGGACCTCTGATGATGCCTGGCTTTCTCTGAGTGGCTTCTTCCATTCAGCATAATTGTGTGCAGGTCCACCCACGCTGTCGCAAAGGGTAAAATTTCCTTCTTTTTTAGAGCTGAGTAGTATTCCATTGTATAAATGTACCACATCTTTTTAACCCACTCATGATTCATCTTCATTGTTCATTTTTGCCTTGGACTCTATCAGAAATTGGTTGCAGCTTCAACTGTTGTTCTGCTTCCGGTAATTTGCCAACTGTTTCTTAATTCTGAAGATTCTTATTTTCCCTAACTCCTTAGTTCACAGTTTTGCCTATACTTAGTTCCCTGGGCTTTTTTTCAGCTTTGTTCATTTTTCTTTCCATTTGCAAACTAGTTCAGTTGAAAAAAAACAAGTGACTATATCTTTGGTTTTCTGGTTGTTTATCTAATGTAGGAAACTTTGATGGACAGGAACTTGCCTCTGGAATGCACCTTAGACCAAATCCAAATATTAGATTCTAATATTTAAACAGAAATGGCCTGTGCTGCTTGCCTTCATGTCCCGGGAACCCTGCGCTCCTAAATGAGGTAAACAAATGGGACTGATAGTTCCTTTTCCATTATGTCTGTAAGCGCAGGAATGAAAAGTGACTTTGTCGTTGAGACTGTGTGGTGTTGGCAAAAGAATACGCCGATGGATGAGTGGGGCAGAGTGTAGAGCTGAGACACAGACCCACGGAAGCAGGGTCGGCTGGCCTTTGACAAAGGAGCAAAGGCTACAAATGGAGGAAAAACAGTCTTTTTCAACAGATGGTGCTGGAACGACCAGCTGGGTGTCCTCATGGAGAAAAACAGAATCCAACCTTTAAGACAGTAACTGACATGTACCAGAGAGCTAAATGTGGCTTCCTAGATGGTGACACGGGGGAAACCTGAATGACCCGGGGTTTGGCGATGACAGTTGAGAGGCAACAGCAATCCGTGAAAGAAATCACTGGCAAGCCGGACCGCCCTAAAATTAGAAACGTCAGCTCTGTGAAAGACACTTTCAAGAGAAGGAGAAGAGAGGCCACAGGCTACAAGAAATATTTGTGAAAGGCGTATCTGATAAAGAACTATTACCCGCCCTGGCTGATGTAGCTCAGTGGAGTGAGCGTGGGCCTGCAAAGCAAAGGGTTGCAGGTTCGATTCCCAGTCAGGGCACATGCCTGGGTTGCGGGGCAGGTCCCCTGTTGCGGGCACATGAGGGGCAACCACACACTGATGTTTCTCTCCCTGTCTTTCTCTTTCCCTTCCCTTCTCTCAAAAAATAAATAAATAAATAAAAATCTTAAAAAAAAAAAGAACTATTACCCAAAACACACAAAGAGCTCTTAAAACTCAGCAATAAGGAGACAAACTAATTAAAAACTGGGCAAAATATCTGAATGGACACCTCACCAAACAAGATACACAGATGGCCAGTCAGCGGAAGAAAAGATGCCGCGTATCCTGTGTCTTCAGAAAACTTCCAATTCCAACGATAATGAGATAGCTCCACACCAGGTTCGCAGGGCGCAAATCCCAAACAGAGACAGCCACAAGTGCTGACGAGGATGCAGAGCAACAGAGACGCTCATCCTCGGCCGCTGGGAATGCAAGATGGCACAGCCGCTTTGGGAGAAGCTTGGCAGCTTCTTAACAATAGTCAACATACTTTTATCATGTGATGCACCACTGTGCTCCCTGGAATTTCCCCAAAAGAGCTGAACACTGATGTCCCCAGAGAAAGCTGCACAAGGAGGTCTATAGCAGCTTTGTTCCTCGTTGCCAGAAGTTGGAAGCCGCCACGATGCCCTTCGGTGGGTGATGGATAAATAATTGGGCTGTGGTCCATGCAGACATTGGAATATTATCTAGCACTGAAAAATGTGCTCTCAAGCCATAAAAACATGGCTAAACCTGACATGTGTGCAACCAAATGAAAGAAGTCAATCAGAAAAGGCGAGCTTCTGTATCATTCCAACCCTATGATGCTCCGGAAAAGGCAAAACTACGGAGAGAAAAGATCCGTGGTTGCCAGGGGCTGGGGGCAGGGGAGGGAGGGATGAGCAGGCGGAACACAGAGGATGTTCAGGCCACTGAATCTCTTCTGCAGACGCACAACTCTGCACATTTGTGAGAACCCCCAGAATGTCCCACGCCAGCAGTGCGTCTGATGTAAACTATGGACTTTGGATGTTGACGAGGTGGCCATGCAGGCTTGTGGGTTGTCATACATGTGTCCCCGTGTTGTGATGTGATGGTGGGGTAGGCTGCACATGTGCGGGGGCAGAGGGTATGTGGGAAGCCTGGTTTTCCACTCCGCTTCCCCCGGGAATCTGAAACTGCTCTAGAAAACACAGCACATTTTTTTAATAGAAGCTATTTCAGGGAAGTGCTTTGTGGAAAACGCCTGAAGGTGATATTGTGGGGAGTAAGCCGACGTGACAATTCTGCTCAGCTCCGGCTGACCTCTCTGAGGGAACTTGAGGTCCTGTTTCCAAGGGGCAGGAGGCGACATAATCTTCCAGGTTTCACTGCTGCGTGCAGAGAGAGTTACTATTACCACAGCGTCAACAATCTCTGTGTGTGTGTGTGTGTGTGTGTGTGTGTGTGTGTGTTTCAGGTCAAAGAGCATTTTCAGAATGATGTCGTCTTTGCAAATTTAGCGTCACGCTCCTTCTCCCCTCACCGAGGACCTTCTCGGTGCATCGCCGTGCACACGCGTGCAAAACAGCAACAGCGCCGTGTGCTTCCAGGACACCTCGGGGCTTAGTTGGCGTGTTTCCCCCGCGCTGCGGGTCAGAGTGTGCACATTCTCCGCGTCTGTGAATCTCTCTGGTGACTGCTTCTGTCCGAGACTTGGGGGACGCCTGCCAAGGTGTCGGCAATCAGTGCCTCTCCTTTTCAAAATCCATTTCGGAAGGACATTTCAAATATCTGTGGGTGCTTTGTCATGCCCCTCATAAATATTCATGACTGTAATCCTGCCGTTGACATTTTTATCTTAATTGATGAGTGCTTTCAAATTTTGTCCTTGACATATTTGAGTATCGAATCTCAGAGCCAATCAAACTGTGTTCCACCTAAAGGATTTATTAAAATTCTTTTTTGGGCAGAAGAATTAAATAAAGACTTGGAACATTCAGTTTCCTGTGGATTTTGAAAAAAGATAAAATGAAATAGAATTACTTAAAACCCAAACAGAATTATTAAAAATGAGGGGGGGGGAAAAGCTTCTCCGTAGCCTTTCCTAGGGCGATTTAAAAGTGAGACATCAACCAAAATACTAAATGGCATCGTGCTTCCGCTAACACTGATTTTGAAAGGAAGTGGGTAAGACAGTCCAGCCCAACTGAGAGAGAGAGAGAGAGAGAGAGAGAGAGAGAGAGAGTAAGCAGTAAAATACATCAACATACTCAGCCGTTTGCTAAGACATCGATCCTTAATTCGTATTCAAAGTGCTTTTACGCATCTGATCCAACGGTGGTTTCCGTTCGATTACATAACGTCATTCAACCCCAGGGATCGTTGGTCCCCAACGTGACACGCTTCACAGGGTTGTATTTTACTTGTACATCTTTCACGTGGCACATTTGTGTTAGTATTTATATTCTTAAATGTTTCAAAATAAAAGGATGGGATTCCAACGTGTGAGAGCTTCGAATGTTTTGCAAAAGGCGCACAGGAGATTTCCAGTTAGCAACCATTATTGTATTAGAAGTATATATCAAAACGATGTTTATAAGAGGGCATCGTTTTAAAGTGGTCAGTTTATCGTGATTTTCGGAGGAAATCCTCCATTGCGTGCCTGAAACATCGGTCACGTAATCCCTGCGTCCTTCAGTTCCGAATTTGGGAAATGAATGGAAGAGCATGATTCCTATAGTAGGCAAAACCAACAACATCCATTTCCCTGAAGATGTCCCCACCCTAATTCCTGGGACCTGTGGCTATGTCACCTTAGACGGCAAAGGGAAACAGAGGCCCAGAGGGAATTCTGGCTGCTCATTAGCAGACCTGACAAAAGGGGGAAGTGCTGAGGTACCCAGGTGCAGCACTATCGTTGGAAAGGCCCTTCAGGGTGGAGGAGGAGGGCGGAGCGAGGGGACACCAGGAGACACACTGTGGTGGCTGGCTTGGAAGGTGGAAGGGACACAAGGCAAAGAATATGATCAACCCCTCTGAGCTGAAAAAGCCAAGAAAACAAGCCCTCCACTCAGCTTCCAGAAAGGCCCAGAGCTTTGCTGACATGGCGATTTCTAGCCCGGCCAAACCTAGTATTGGCTTCTGAACTCCAGGATGAGAAGATGGTCTGTAAATTCACATTGATTCCATTGCCCGTCAATTTACACTTAGGTGGATTCACTCCCTGACCATCCTAACGTTTGCCGAAAACCCAAGACTCCCAGGTGGCCAAGAGCGGATCAGTGTATTGCTGGGTGACCAAGTTCATTGGAAGGGTCGCCATGTCTACACTGCGGACTTGTGGGAACTCCTTTCAAACTCCCCAGGCTGAGCTCAGGTGGCCTGTGTGTGTGTGTGTGTGTTTTAAGGCCTAACATTATTCCCATTTTGCAAGTGCAAGGTTTTCGAGCTTAGTTGGAGATGGTTTGCGTTCTCTTCATTGTTCATCGTCCTTGCTGGCTCCCATCCTTGCCACGGCTGGACGGAAACAGAGCGATGAGCGAGGCGTCGCAGTTTTGCTCTTTTTTATTATTTTCTTTCAGTTAGTAGTCGTGAAATGAAGCACGCGTCTCCAGTTCCGCAGGAAGACTCCTCGCTAACGACTTCCTGTAGGCATCACTGAATTTTCTCATTCCATCCATCCTTTTGTTGTTTTCCGTGGGCCTTTCTTTGGAAAGCTCCGAGTTCTGCACGCACGTGTGTGTCTGTGCCCGGTCTGGGTTTGGAACACTGGTTCCTGCCAGAGCTGCTCATACAAGTTTAAACTCCCGTCGGTGTGGTGTCCATGTCTCTTCCCTAGCAGCAGGCTGTCCTGATTACGTGATGGCACGTAGCTCTTTCGACCCGCAGTTGGGACACATGACCCCAACAAATCACCCGATTCCTTCCGTGACCCTATAGGAAACGTCTCTAAGGACGGCGACACTGCTCCGCTCCAAAAGACGGTTCTCTTCAGCAGATACAACTGCTGGCTTTCTCTCTGCGTCTGTTTTCCTCACGGCGTCAGACACAATGTACATTGGGACAACTATGGGGCGGGGGGGGGGGGGTGGCGCTTACAGCAGACTACAGGGACTTTGCGCACAGGGTATTGCTAGTAGCCGCCTACTTGTAGCGAAAAGAAAATTCCCGGGTCATGTGCAATCTCCACTTGGCAAAATCTAGCAATTTTTAGGGCAGAAGAGCGCTTGGAGTTTCTCTGGCTTTGCAAGGACTTTTGGCCTAAGTAAAAATGACCATCACTTTTCGTCTCTAGAACTCTGCCCATATTCATACTCAGTGATTTGTGGGCATCTTCCAAAGCAACACTTGCAGCTAGTTGCTTCTTTTATAAGGACATAAGTATGCTTTCTCTCTGCGATGTTTCCTGTCTATGCATATATCTTTTTTTTTTTTAATCAAATAAGGCTTTGGAGTTTTGTAAGCTCACAAAAACCTCTCCTGTTACAAAGCACCTTAAACCTAGAGGAACTAGAAAATTAGGTGCTTTAATTCAAAATGTTTTCCCTATTTTCCCAGCCTTCTTTCTTTTTTTTTTTCTTTTGATTTTATTTATTTATTTTGACAGAGGGGAAGGGAGGGAAAAAGAGAAGGAAAGAAACATTAATGTGTGGTTGCCTCTCGCACGCCCCCTGCTGGGCACCTGGCCCGCAACCCAGGCATGTGCCCTGACTGGGAATTGAACCAGTGACCCTTTGGTTCTCAGGTCCGTGCTCAGTCCACTGAGCCACACCAGCCAGGGTTCCCACCTTCTTCTGTCAAAGTGACTTCAGGAGTCAAGTGTAGCTAGTTAATTTCTGCAACAGAGGAAAGCTTGATTGGCATTTTGTGCCCCAAATGGCCAGATGGCACAGTCCAGAGAAACATCCAGAAAGGCACTGAGATATGTTTAAGGGTTTGGGGAAGAGGAGACCGGGCCCCCCTGGTTGGTGTGCCTGCTTTGAAGACCAGCCTGCTGACATTATTTTTACAGAAAAGGTGGCAAGCGGTCGTTGATCCGCCAACATTCCCCAGGCCTGTGATCCTCAAACAACTTCAAAGTCAGTCTTACATTCCTTTGACAGACGTCCGCATTTTGGTTCAGGAGATTAAGTGGCTTAGGAGGAGCTGAGAGAGGATTAGAATTGGTTCTGTCGGTCTGCGAAGTCCAGCTTTGGGGGACCACGGCCTCTCTTCTTTCCTGTCAGGGAGTAGAGACGGTTCTTCCGCAGGAACTCACAGTCACAGCACTGAAACATCGTCTGTCTTCAACCAGCAGCGCTGGAGGATGGGGTTGAACTGGTAAAAACAGCATCGTCATCCCATCTTGCATGGAGTTTTCGATCTGGAATTGAAGTCTGGCAGAACTCTCCAGAAGGTCCCCTTTCTCTGGGTCCATCAGCTCTGACCGGGTGGCCATCTGGTCACCAAACAAGACTGATAGGAAGATAGGAAACAGATAGGAAACTCGGCCTGTGCCGCATGAGGCACCCCGACACAGCAGAGCGTGGTCACCTCACAAGGCTTCCTCCCGCTTTCCAACGTCACAAATACACATTCGCAAGGGCAGCGCTAAGGACATGGGGCGTTGGCGTCTCAGTTAAACGGAGGCGGCGGTCCTTGCTTTGGGGCTTCCAAAATCACACCCCCTGCTCAAGAAGGCGTTTTGGAAAAGGAGAACAGATTATTCAGTAAGGAGAACACTTTCCTTTTTAATGTACTTATACTTGTCTTCCAACGTGCATATACCATTTTGAGTTAAAGCACCTAATTTTCAAAGATTTGTGGTAGGAAGACAGGTGGGCATTGGGTGCCGCCCACTGCAAGTTTGTGGGTGCTAGTTGGAGGGTTTTTCTATATGTCTTGCGTATATATTTACATTTGTATCTGTATTTGTATTTAGGTTTAGATTTTTTAGTCTTGTGCGGAAGAAGAAAACTCACCTGAACCTAACACGTCACATTTTCTGAGACTCAGAAGCTTCCCCATCTTCAAAATAACCTGGAGCGGGAAATGCTTCAATGCAAATAGTGACAGTTTGGAAATGCTCTGCATGTAGAGGGTGAATGGGGGGGAAAAAGTGACTCTTCCCTGTACAAAATCTCAGGAACATATTTCTGTGAATATTGTTGCACAAGCTCTGGTGTCACCAAAGGTGGGTGCGTAAGAAAAATTTGCAGACTGTGAGCCGAGCTTTAAGTAGGAGTGTTCACCCAGGTAACGAGGAAACGTCTTTATATAAACACTGTCACAATCAGAAAACATTAGCATGTGCAAAACTAAGGCTGATATAAATGTTTACACGTGCGTATCATAATTCAGTACTTTCTGTTAGTTCTGCTTTGTCGCCTATGCTTGGGATTTCAGCTTTTGTTTATATGCCACAAAAAAAAAGTTAGTTCCACTTTTTCGTGCCTGTTCTCCCATAAATAACCTTGTATTGATGGCCATAGATTATTCGGGAAGAACTAGATAATGGGAGCGAAAAGTGCAGGCAAGAAGTATGTTTCTTTATTCTAAACAGTCCATCTGTCCAAGTATTTTCACGGCACGTGAAGAGCCTGCTTTTACTTCCCAGGGGCCAGGCTGGTTCGGAAGGCGCAGCTGGCGGCGGCCGGAGACGGGGCTCCAACACTCCTTCCCGAGCAAGACAGATGGCTAGCACAGGTAATGGCGCGGTTTTATCTTCTATCATTTGGTAAAGTGATAAATCTGTAAAACTGGGAATAATAAAAATAGAACGTGTAAACTATTCGTAGCGTAGAAAGTCTTACACTTCAATTATGAAGCAAACTGCTAAAGGGACTGGACCCCTGGTGGGGGAGAGAGAGGTCTTATTGTTCCTAGACCGAGAGTGACCGCCTACGGCTGGCCGCTGACTCAGAGCCTTGGTCCTCCCGCGGGAACAGAATTGGGATGTGCATTTCCCAGTAAGGTCAAAGGCACGCAATGTTGTGCTCCAATGCCTTTGGACAGTGTGCTCGCCTAGCCCTGCAGCTCTCCACGCAGACAGTGGGCAAAGCTTCACGTCAGAGAGGAAGTACCTTGCCCTGGCCCCGCGTGTGCGTTCCCGTCCCCCATCTACACATGTCCCTCTCACAACCTGGCAACCGCTGCCACCCTAGGCAGGGTGACGCTGCCACCCAAGGGCCGTGTGAGCACCTGGGCACCCTCGAGCATCCTGTGTGCCGGCGCCCCACTCTCAGTCCCTGGTCTCGGGTTCTTTGCCAGCTAACTCGCTGTGGGAGGAAGCTACACAGGTACCCGTCTAGTTTCACCCACGGTCCCAGTGTTGGCTCTCAGCCGGCCTGGCAGCCCCACGTTTTTACGTAGCTGCTCCCAACAGAAGTGACCAGTCCTTTCTCCCAGGATGAAAACCACCCATCGCCCTGTTGTTACAGCCCACCGTTCTCTCCCCAAGACCTGGCTTCCCTAACAGAGCCCCTCTCAGCCTGGCCCCAGAGGCTCCGGCCGGCGGGGCGCCGACTTCCACCAGGAGCCTGCTCAGCAGGTGGATGCCCGTTGAGCTTTCCTCTTTCCTGCACCCAGTTCATGCTCCTCATCTGCTGATACGCATGCCTCACTCTTCTGTCCCCACCCCTACCGTCCCCAACCAAAAGTAACATGTAGCCCTGCATGTGACTTTCCGGTTACTCTCCTCACTCCATCCCTTTAACATCCAACACGCTGGGGGGAAATATTATCTGTACACAATGTGCCAGTACGGTCTGTATAATCGGCCACTTCCTCCCCTGCAGCGATAATTTTGTGTTCCGATCACGAGGGAAACCACCATCGAAGCTGCATTCCTCAACACTCGATGGATCCCTGGGGAAGGTCATTCAAACGCAGAGTTCAAAAATATAACAGAACCACGTTTTTAAACACAAAGTCCACTTTGACAGAATAAAACGGAAGACAGGGTGGAGAGCTCTACAGAAGGAGAGACGGACCTGTGTGTATACGGATGCTCACCTCTCTGAGGAGCACACAGAACGTGCAAAAGTACGTCCACAACCAGCCACGCAGGACGCTTTTTACGATTACTCATGATTTGGCACCATCTGTGTGAGAAGCTTGGGAAGCCACCCCAAGAGGGAAAGCAGGGACCAAGGACACATTGGCACGGCGCCGTCCGCCAACACACCAACAGAAGTACCAGGAGTCAGAGTTCCGAACAGGGTCGTCGCAATCCCATCTGCATGTGGCCCTCCGGGCGTGACTCACGTCCGCAACTTGGAACGTCCCACCCACGGTGACAAGAATACAACCTCCCGGCAAATGGCACAACGGCGTCTTGTGGAAATGGAACCACTTCAGAACTCACTTGGAAGGCGCCCAGGAGTTGGTGGTGAGGTACTTTGTCCCAGGCCTGTGCCGTAACTGTAGAGGACGATAATTCTACTACTTTTTGTCGTGTAACACCAGCGGCATCCGTAAGCCTTGCTGGTTTATTCATTCCCTTGTTGCTACCACCAAAATAGTCCCTGAGTCCGGGACCGATGCTAATTGGTCACTGTTTACATCCGAAGCACTGTACACACTCCCTGCCACACACTTAACTCTGAGTAAACACTGACGGAATAGACTGGAGAGCAAGATAGGAAGCACGGATCCAGGCCCCTGAATGCATGCAAGCATTCCGCCAATCCCTGGTATTTTCAAGTGCACAGGAATGCCGTCTTCCTGGCGAGAGTCACCATTTAAAGGACACTGTTAAGACGATAGGGGTGGCCACCAGTCCCTTACTGCCTCTAAGCCAATGGGATAAACCCGGACGGAACTGGGAATACAGAAAGATCTTTCCGCAAGGCACTGTGCGAAACTCCCTGCGCAGTTGCCTCTAACTCGACGTACACGCATTTCTAACAGCACGGCGCCCGTATGTTGCTGGCGAGGAGAGGGCAGGCATCGCGAGGCAGCAGGGCACACGCTCTGTTGTGTGTGGGGGTGTGACTCACAGAACCACGGCGATGGAATGCGCAAGGCCACAGGCGGGCAGCACCGTCCCTGTGGCCTCTCGCAGCTTTGGGAGGAGGAGAGCCAGCCGCCCTCCCGCTTCCCGGCCCTGTCTTGTGGCTCGTAGGCCCCGAGTCATCTCTCATCCTTGTTGCTCAGGCACAGGAACCTCTGTGTGTGTCCTAGAGCTCTTGGATGGCTCAAGTGCCATTATCAGAGGGAGAACGTCTCCAGTGGCCCGCACCTCCTGGCATGGCATTGGGCACTGTTCGAATCTCAGAAGCCTCCCAGCGGACGGATCTCGGCCTATCACCCAGGGGGCCACGGGCTTGCCTGTCGTCGTAAAGTGACATGTCGGGACAGGGCTAATTAATGCCCTTGGCGGGGCGGGCACGGTGCCGTGTTCCAGCAGCAGGCAGCACGCCGATTTGTCCTTTACTTCCTCTGCCCACAGAAGTGAATCGGGAAATATACCATTTAAACGGCATTTGCAGACACGGTGAAATTGCGCAGCGGGCCAACGCGGGACCTCTGCGCAGCTAAGACGTACCGGCCACGACCTGTTCTACCTCACAGATGCAGGTATTGCCTACCCGTACGTGCTCGCACGGTTAAGGACGCTCGCCCACACTCACAGTTTTAAGAAAACTGCCTATTTCGAGATGACGGCGGACATGCTGTCACTACGAATTGTCTGTGCAATTCAGAAACGCTCTCCGCGGCGCGGAAAGGACTGAGTGACACGTTTGCCTTCCTTGCGTCAGTCAAGAGCAGAGGAAATTACCCAGAGGGGACATACGAGAGGACAACTTAAATACACGTATTAGCACGGAGTGAGCAAAGCCTTGCGTTCTCTCCCAGAGGCAAAATGAAGAGCGGAGCTCAGCAATGCCGTGGCAAACGCAGCCGAGTAAACGGCACTCTGCAAATAACAATATGAATAACAGCTATGATCGCCCCCGTCTTCCCCGCTCGGCCACCGCGGCTTGTCCTCCTGCCTTGACTTAGGTGGATAATGACCTCAACTGTCAGTTTTATTTTGCTACAGTGTAGACACAGCTTAGGCGAGAACCACCTCAAAACCCTAACCTTCCCTAATGCCCGGTTCCTCGGCTGTGTAACGAAGGGGTCTGCGTGATCAATATTCATACATGTAAAAGGGAAGTAATTACACGTGTGTTTTAAACAGCGATGTATTGGGGCGACTCTGGCTAAGGGCACCATGTAAATTCCAAGTTCTGTGACCTCTCACGCCTGTATCACATGGTTTCCTCGGCCTCAGCCTGAATCAGCAGGGAAAAGTGAGAAGCCGGCTAACCGAAAGCCGGCCACTTCACGTGTGATATCCGTCTGCAGTCACCGAGAGCCAGACAGCTGTGCCTTCGCAAGCTTCTGCTACTCCCGTGCTCCGTCCAAGATTGCAAACCTCACACGCAACAGTTTTGGTATTTTTTGAATACTGTGTGCTCTTTTCTGATTTAACTTGAAAACCAAATCGATATTCTCTAATTGTCAAGGGAAGCAGTGGGTTACCACAGTTACAAGGTCAAGAGTGGTGTTGGAAAGAAAAAAGAGAGAAAAATGACGAATGAAATTCTTAATGACAGATGCAAAGACGTTCAGGAAACTGCCCCAACAGGGCGGTGGGACCTGTCTGAGCTGTGGGCATGGGATGTGGCTGAGGAAGCCTCTTCCGCTCTTCCATACAGCAGGCCACAGCGCCCCGGGGTGCAGGTCCCCGTGAGACAGCAGAGCCTGCAGGGAGCGCCCGCCTGCCATCAGTCGCCGAGCGTGAGGGCACCCGCAGTCACAGCAGCATGGAGCAGCGTGGACTCGCCTTCCGTGAGAGCTGGGTACAGCCCCGCAGAACGCCGCAGCCGCAGGGAAAGCACCGCACGACGCGGCCCCACTTCCCCACATCTGTCGATGGCCCTACAAGGTCCTTCAAGGAAGCCACCAGCCACCAGCGTGCGGAAAGGCGTATGCCGTAGGTACCAAAGGCTTTTAAAAGGCCTAGTGCATGGAGATTTGTCTTTGCTCGGAGAGGCATCGACGTGGAATTTATTAAACCATCATACAAACAGAGCATTCACCGGCCAGGATCAAAGGTGACCTGTTGAGGGACTAAACAGACGTGAGGATGAAGACAGGACCCCTGGAGCTCATGGCAGTCAGTGAAACAACACAGGAAATTTTTTTTTTTTATTTAAATTTTTATTTATTTATTTATTTTTACAGAGAAGAGAAGGGAGGGAGAAAGAGGGGGAGAGAAACAGCAATGTGTGGTTGCGTCTCATGCACCCCCTCCTGGGGACCTGGCCCGAAACCCAGCCGTGTGCCCTGCCTGGGAATTGATCCCTTTGGTTCACAGTCTGGCGCTCAGTCCACTGAGCCACCCCAGCCAGACTACAGCACGGGAAGTTTTCACCGCACCGCGAGACTGGGAGCGCTGCTGTGCCGTGGTCTGTGCGTAACTGCGCGGGAAGGAGAGGCAGCAGTCCGGGTTTCCGGGACCACACTTGTGCGGCTCGGGCTGTTAGGAACCACAAAACTGATCTAAGGGATGGGTTCCGGTGGGAAAGCAGACAAATGCATGACAATGAAGGGCGTGCCATTACAAACGGGTTTGCTTCTAAATGTTCTTCGTAATCTAGAGTCCGTGCTGGGCGAAGCCCTATAAAAACAGAACTAAAATTCAAGCCAGCGTACGTGAGTGAGTGTGACGCGCACACACGACTCCTCCGAGGGACAGGCCAGCTGCTCGGGTCCCGGAAGAGCTGGCATCGTGTGCCGTGGCGGGACCAGAACAAGTGAGCGGGCGTGCTGGGTGCTGGGTTCAGTGCTTGTTTAGAAGACGACCTGGCCCGCGGGGCTCTTCGCGCTTTGCAGTTTACCTGTTTACGTTTTGTCACCTGAGTTCTACCCAATGGCGTGGCCCAATTCTAATGAAACGCCTCATATTCCCTTGCACCGAGGAAACATTGAACTATTAAAAAGAACGACAAGCATGGCAAAGAGGAATAGACTGGACAGACGTCTGACATTTAACAAGTATTGAATTGCAAACCCGCATCCAAACCGTCTGACAGGTGCTTCGCCGTGCAGACGCTCAGGCGCTGTCTTCGAACCAGTTCTCCCTCAGCAGGAACTGGACAGCGTCGGCAAAGCCGCGCTGGTGCAGGGTCTGCATTTTCCTCTTGCTTGGGGGGAAAAGGGCTTGCTGGAGCCTCACCAGGTTGGCCACGGACAGCTAGGACAGAAGGACACAAGCAGCTCTAGCACAGCACAGGGTAAGTGCATGTACGTTTGCTCTGAGACCTGAGCTTTCCCGGCATGTCACGGGTGCTCGGAGCAGAGATAAAGAAAGGACTAGGAGGAAAACAGTGAACGTGAGCCGTGCACGCCACCCGTAGATGAGATGATGCCGCCCGTTTCTCAGCCTTGGGACGATCGACGTTCTGGGCCAGATGCCTCTGTGTGGAGGGTCTCTCCTGGGCACTGTGGGGTGCTGAGCAGCATCCCGGGTCTCCCCTGCCGGGTGGTGCCAAGAGCACCTCCCTGATGCAACGCCCACAGCCGTCTGCAGGCTCTGGCAAACGCCTCCCACTGACAGCAGCACCCCCTGTTGGCAGCTGGGTTAAGGAATGGACATCTCCACGGAAATTACTCCGTGGAGACCCAAAGGTTCTCTCCCGTATTTTTATACACTTGAGTCCGGCCACCTTGTAAACAAGGACACGGCCTGGCTTCCCATTTCACTAACATCCTGCCACGTCTATTCACGTGAAAGAGAAGTGAGCAAGGAGAAACGGCTTCCCCAACAGGTAGTTGTTACACTGTAGAGGAGTGACTCACTCGTAGTGTGTAAGCACGAAGGTCCATGCGCACGAAGCATGTGGCAAAGTATTAGAAGAGACACTACCGAGAGGACGTAATTTGTACATAAACTCAGCAGCAGGCTTCCCAAACCGCGCAGACAGGTAAAAAGGCTTCGCATATCCGCGCACGTGAACACTCACCGTGATGTCTTGATTGGTGACGTTGAGGTACAGGTCCAGCCGCCCTCTGTCCTGCGGGGAGATGTCCAGCCGCCCGCTGAAGGGCGAGATGGTCACGGTGCGGCCCACAGGCAGGATGGGGAGGCTGTTGGTGAGGCCCCCGTCCACCCACTTCTGTGGAGAGGAAGAGCCCCGTCAGCGCCGGCAAGGGCTCTTTGCTTCTTCCACAACCCTGCCTTGGACTCGCTCTTAAATCACCATTTCTGGGACCGATCCAAATACGGGTTTTTGTTTTGAAAGCAAAAGGTATGTGCGTACCCACACCTTACACCCACCCGAAAGAACGTGACAGAATGGGGGGACCTGGCCAATTGTTCAGAAGCTTTAACTCGATTATGTCCAACAAGACGGACGTCAGCTTTTACTGAGGACTGCGCACACATCACAGCTACGTGTCATTCAGTGGGGTGCGTTCTTCAGTCCACGTGGAGAGCCACGTTTATGCCTCAATCCACGTGGAGAGCCACGGTTACGCCCAACACTGAACAAACCTCCCTCCACCACAGCACATTGCATTGTCACTGTGAGAACTGGGAAGCAGCGTTTTCTGCACTTGCAGACTGCACCCGAAGGAGACAGGTTGACAGAGCAGGGGAGAGAAGCTTCTAGAGGCTTCTGCAGCACTGTGTGCTAGGGGCAGACAGCCGAAGAAACCCAATATTGGTCATGCTGTGTATTCCAGGCAGCAGAGTCCCAATCCGTCCCTGAGCTGGGTATTAACACACTCAGCTCCGACAGTAAATGAACACGCCCACAAGACTCAAGTCCAAGGTCCCCTAGTTATCTCTCTCTCACGGGAAAGATCCTTCAGTTGAAATGCAAAACAAACAAACAAAAAACAGGGTCTGGGAATGGTTGAAAACCCGTCAGCAGGAAACCTCTGCTGAGCAGGTGGCCTGCCGAGTTTTCCTTGAACATTGAAAATGTGGCATAGGAAGGCAAAGCCCGGCTTCTGAACCCAAAGGCAGAGCGAGGAGGCAGGAATGGGTTAGGACACAATATTCTGAACTGAAAACAATTCATTCCCTTTTTCTAAGGTGTCTCTCTCTCTCTCTCTCTCTCTCTCTCTCTCTCTCCTTTTAAATGTCTTTCTTACTTGTTTTTATTTCTAAGGCTGGGGACTGAAGGACGGGCACTCCATTGTCTACAGTGGCCTTGGCCAGCCACCAGCTCTCTGAAAGGAAATAAATAGTGGAAATGGGCTGCAACGCATGTTTGGAGGGAACTGCATTTTGGGGGCGAAAACATAGGTAGATTAGCTGGAAATGAACCTGACCTGGACAATCTGTGTATTGTCAGTGTTTCTGAAAGAACATAATGCCCATTTATTATAGAATTAGGTGTATTATTCGGACACTCATATCCCTGTGTGTTTGTGTGTATTTAACACACCCATATTTGCACGGTTTTGTATGGGAAGTGGGTGTGAACATATGCTGGTGTGGGTGTATGTGGTTACATAAACGGGGGGAAAGGGGGGTTACCATAAATAAGGGGAACCCAAGTTATCTGGTTCTGTGCCTTATTATACCAGAGCGTCTTTTCTTTTGCTTCCTTTTTGGCCTGTTTCTTGTTTTCTGGTTGTTTTGGGCATGGATACGGATTCCTGGAGCAAGTTCATACTGGTGGGAGTGGGGGTGGGGTGCTGTGGGGAAAGAGGCACCTCCCACATTTCTCTCTCTTAGTCTCCACAGAACGTCTCACGCGACAGGACGCAGAATCTGCGCAGATCTCTGCGAGGGGAGTTGAAAGGGCGCGCCCTGCGTCACGGAACTGAAGTCAGGTGCACGTGGCCCGTCCGACTCGAGGACGAGAGGCCCCCTGGGTGGCCGAGGTGCAGTGTTCCGATGTCCTGGGAGCTCATGACTGCTCTTGCAGGACATCGTGTTTCCGAACTGCGTTGGCTCTTGTGAGCTTGCTCGGATAGGATTAGCGGCGAGGGAGAAGGCAGCTTTCCAGGGGGCGTGAGGAAGTGTGCAGAGCTGCCGGCTGCCCCAGACCCAGCCCAGCCTGCCAGTCTCCAGGTGAAAAGCAGAAACACTCGCCCTGGTCAGGTGCTCAGTGCATGGGCGTGCCGTCCAGTACACCAAAGGGTCGTGGGCTCCACCTCCCGCCAGGGCACACGCCTAGCCGTGATCTGAGCATCCCAGACCGAGCAGCGACGTACCATCTCTGGGCCTCGGCCGCCCCACCGGTCCTTGCACACCGCCACCCCAGACAGGCCAGCCCGGGCCCACAGCCGTGCAGAGAGCACAGAAACAGCCTGGAAGGGCCGGGAGAGCTCGAAGGAAGAAAACCGCCAGTAACGACAAGATCAGCTCGGGGACAATTCCCAAGGCCAATCCGTTAGGCGGTTTGGGAAAGTCGATTCTGGGGCTGTGAGACGTGGCCTCCTGGGCAGGGACACTTTGCTGGGCCCCAAAGGACCTGAATGGCAGGCATTAAACACTTTTCATTCACGAACTGAGACTAAATATATACTGTGCATGTATAAAACAAATGGTGTTTATTTGTGGACAACATGTGCCTGGTCTTGCTTATGGGTGAACTAGACACTATTTATCTCGTGCATACGTGAAATTCTGGTACGTGTTCCAGGACACTCTGCGGTTAGCAATGCATGTCTCTGCTGTGTGCGGTGGACACTGAACCTGGCTTTACAGTGCGTCCCCTCCTCCGTGTTCCATACGTGAGGACAGAAGGCGCCTCTCTGGTGTGTGTCGCACACCTCCGGCACCAGTGTGACAGACACTGGATTTGATCTCACAGGCCTGCGTGCCTGGAGCAGCTGCCTGTGGGGGATGCTGCCCTTGACCGTGTCTGGCACGCCGGGCCTCCCTCCGTAAGCGGCAGCCCAGCATGCAGAGAGCTGCCCGCATCAAACCCACGGGTAAGTGCAGGAAGGAGGAGGGGGCTTGCTTCGCAGCAGGGCCCTGGGGTGGAGGGGTTTGCAGGGAGGAGCGGGATTTGGGGGAGCAGGTGTGCCTGCCCGGATGCCTTTCCTGCCCTGACAGCTCAGTCCTGCGCCTCGCTATGTACAGAAGGCACTGTGACTCGGCCTGTTTTAGGAAGAAGGTCGTTCACTCCATTACAAAAAGGATGGAATGTGGGCGCCCGCAGCACGGGTAACTCCACAACGGCGTGCTGGAAGGGGCCGCATTCATGCGGCACGCACGGACAGCACGCCAGGGGGGAGGCGGTGGTTACCTGCCCTCTGTGCTCCACCGGCCGCAGCCCCGCATACACGGGAATGAAGCTGCTCGCCAGCAGCACCTGCAAGGAGACAGAGAAGCAGCCCGTGAGCAGAGGCCCTCACACCCCGCCGACAGCCCCGGCGTGCCCTCTGCCGCAGGATTCCACACCGTGTAAAACACAGGAGAACTGCCGTCACCGTCACACGGGTTCCGTGTACCACGAATGCACAGTGGGACGCGCTGACGGAGATGATCCCGGTGCCCATCTGCAAAGACCGTGGACAACTCGGTGTTTCCCACCACTCCGCTCATTCCCCCTGAGTACCACCGGCATTTTCAGGCCAAGATGAAAGCCCAGTTAGGTCTACATTCTTGGGTATGGCCAGCTGTGAAAGAGCTACCCCTGGTGTTTTCTCTCACATGCTGTCAAGACGATTTCAGGGTCGGGCCCTGTTTTCTGGAGGTACGGACCGCTGTGCTTGTCCCAGGAACCTGCGGCTCAGGGGTGGTGATTCTTGCCGCCAGGTGCTGCTCAGGCAGCTACAGGTGTTCTGTGCGGGCAGCGTGGCCTGCAGACCTCATGAGGCGGGGTGGGAGTGGGGGGCAGGGACAAGACTTGTTCTTTATCTTGCATGGACAAAGACGCAAAGCTTGCGGTTTAAATATGACCGTTTCTTCCTGCAGGATTTGGGCTCTGGGAGCTTTCCCGACAGGGACACGCCGTGTTTGGCAGTGTAGCTTCTGAACTGCTGGCATTCTAGGTGGAAAAGTGAACATTTAAGCCACAGTCTTTCAACCGATAAGCGAAGACTTTGTGGCTGTTTACTGTCGGAGTTCGTGAGGGGTTTCTTTTCCCCTATATTTGCAGATGCATTAGGGCCCCAAACAGATTCGTGAATCACTTGTTCAAAATGACTGAGAACTGGGAGGGTACTCTGAGCTCTGCTCTCAAAGGCTGTTTACTCCGAGGTGAGACCACGGACACAGCCAGTCCCCGGCATGGCGCGATGGCCACAGGAAAAGCCACACTCACACAGCGGGAGCCCACTGCCTTCCGCATCGTGTGCTAGAACTCGGTGGCGTCAGCTCCCAGGTGCAGGGCCGCCCTTGCCGGCGTCCTGGCTCCTCGCTGCCCAAGCCCACGGAGAGGAAAGGGTGTGCCTGTCCTCACACGCTCGCTGAACCCTCCACAGAGTGGGACCCAACACGTGTCAGGGTCGGCCCTTCTCTATGGGGGGATGAAGACACCTGGTGCCTCCCACCCCACCTCCACAGGGGAGAAGCGACGACAATTCCCCCACATTGCTGGAGGAATAGGCCGGCAGCGTACGCACTGTGAATTCAGGGTACTGAGAGGTGTGCAAAGAACCAACGCTGTACAAATACAGTGATTTATTTCTCTACGCCGCACACACACACATGTGCCCTCCTTTAAAAAAAAAAAAAAATCCTCCCCATCGAACCAGAATTAAGTGGCTTATTTTTCCCCCGTGTCAAAGTATAATGTCAGGTTCGCAAGTCAATGCTTGGGGCTCTTCTGAAGCGTTTGGATGAAAACGCTACGCCATGACGTTCCTGCAGACAGTGACAGGAGGAGACCTCACAAATGACATGAAGAATGCAGGGAACGGGACACACCTGTCATCTCCGAATCAATGCGTTTGTTCCGTCCCGGCTCAGCCTGCTCTGCTGATGGCCGCCGGTTTGTCTATCAGAGTAAGTTCGGGGGAAATTAGCTTTCCGTACTCAAGAACTACACGGCTTCTCTCATCCACAGTGCGCTCACTGCTGTCTCTTCTATAGAAGGAGACACGGACTGACCTTCCAGGGCCCCTCAACAAAATGTTATCCCTGAGCCTGTGCTGTTACCTGTCTCATTGTCTTCCCAGTGGACTCGTTCTCCCCAAGAAATCTCAGTACGTCTAGAGCAGGGGTTCCCAGTGGGGCTGACTGAGCCTGGACCCTCACCTGCGGACACACAGCCAGGTCGAGGTTGAGGACGCTGGTGCAGAGAGCAGGGACCTGCCTTGCAGGCCTCATCCCCTGGGCCAGCACTTTAGGCATTCCCCAAATGTGAAACCGTAGATGGGGGTTTTGCTTCATTCTTACTAAACACACGATGATAGAAATAAAAGTCAGTGACTTCCTGGAGCAACTGTGTCAGACACGGTCAAGTGCACCTACAATCCAGGTGCTGACAGGCTCACTTCATCGCACAGTCTATACAACGGGGCTGTTCAGAAAAGCACGTGGCCGGGCTTCCTTAGAGAATAAATTCCCGACCAGTTTTGGTTATGCCTAAACTTTACTGTGGCGTTTAATGAGAGTCTGGCTGTTTATTCGGAACCTCCTGGTGTGGTTGGAACTCAAAGGCAGATTCAAATTTCTCTTGCCCAGTCTTCCCAAGATAATGCCCCACCTGAAACTCTGCCCTCCCCTCACCTTCCGGCAGCTACACGTGGGGTCTTGCTGCACGAGTGTTCCACTAAGCGCACGGAACTTGAGGACCTTTAGCAACGGGGACAGGGCGCTTCTTCACAGGAGGGACACCGTTCTGCGGAAGCTTCCTGGGCGTACGCATCCAAGAGGACGCATGCCTGCCAAGAGACCATTCCGGCACACGCTGGCATCCCCTTTGAACGCAGACAACTCAGCAATCCGCGCCCAACTGGACAAGTGGAGGCCCGCTACCACTCCTGCATGGCGCCTTGCAAAGTCCTGGTGCTCAGCGGCTATTTGAAACAAAGATGCGCCTCCCTGATGACGCTCTGCTGAAGACGAACGTTAAAATGAGCTTGGGTTTCCTGATTGCACTTTGCTTCTGGGGGGAGGGGGGGGGGGCGGGGCAGGGAAAATAGCCCAGAATGGGAACTGGAACTTAAAACAGGTGAGATGATTTGCGGAACACACATACGTGGCCATCCATTCAGGGGACAATGCGGGAAGGGTGCAGAAGTAAAGAAATGAGGAGGTGCCTGTGGAAAGTGTTCAGCCCCCACGGCGCGCTGCTGCCTGAGGGCCGCAGGACCGCAACCACGGCGTGCTGCTGCTCTCTGGTCCGGGTTCCAGGGTGCCGGGGTGGCCCCAGCCTCGTGGCTGTGCTGGGCACTGCTCTAGTGGGGGTGCCCACAGTGGCCCTGTGCCGGGAGGGCTGCCTCACCATGTCTGAGTGCTCGGACCATCCTTCTGCCGTCTGGGACAGGAGGTCCTGCCTGGTGTAGAAGGTGCACTCATCCCCTCAGCCAGTGGGTACGTGACCACATGGCCACACTCCTCCCGTTCCGTTCTCAACAAGCTCTCTCGTTCTGTTTTCTCCCGGAAGGACAGGCTGAAGACTGTTCCAAATCTTTACATGCGGCCTCGCTTCTGATGAACCATTCCATCTTGAAGCCATTTCGCTCTTCCTGCAGTTTGCCATAAGCAGTCAAGGGAACCCAGGCCACTCCTTCAACTCTTTGCTCACGGACGGCCTCGTCAAATGTCCAATTTCACGTCTCGCCGACTCGGCCTTCCACAGGAGGCTAGGGCAGGAGCACGATGCAGCTGCGCTTGTGCCCATTTATAACAGGGACGGCATATTCTCCACCGTCTGAAACAGCTCCTCGGTTCCGTGTGGGACACCCTCGGAATGCCATTTAGCACTCCTGTTCCCACCACTACGATGCCGAGACCCCTCAGCATCGTCCGAACGGGTGGCAGTGCTGTCCCGCTCTCTTCTGGTCCTTCCTCCCCAGAACCGTCTACAGCAGTGGGGGGTTTCCCAGCAGGGACCTCCCGTGTCTCTGGGCCTCTGCCCGTCCCCCACTGCTCAGGCCACTCCCACACGTGTTCCTGACAGTTCCTCCGCGAACCTGTTCCCTGTCTTAGGCCTTCCAGGCTGCTGGAGTGAAATGCCAGAGACTGCTGTTCATAAGCCACTCAGACACTTATGTCTCACGGTTCTGGAGGCTGCAAGGCTACGATCGAGGGGTGGGCACATTTAGGGGCCGCTGAGATCCGGGGTCTGTCTGTGTCCTCACGTAGCAAAAGGATGACAGCTCGCTGGGGTATCCTTCAGGAGGGCCCTGACCCCATTCCTGAGGCCTCACCTTCAGGACCCCATGGCCTCCCAGAAGCCCCCCTCCCAACCCCAGCTCACGGCCGCTGGGATTCAATGTGTGAGTTTGGGAGGGAACAAACTGCCAGTCCATAGCGCTCAGCGCAGTCACGGTGGACGTGAGACCCGGGAGACTGGAAAAGCCACCCCAAACGAAAGGCATCTTTGGACCACATCACTGGTCCACTAGGCTGTCAGAAAATGACCAGCTATCACTGCAGCCATCCAACGAAAGAGCATTTTTGTCACGCCACCAGAAGCGAAGTCACTTCTTATCATTTCAGTAGGGACCCTCACACCAACGCCGGAAAAAGAAGGCCAGTGGTGAAGAGGTGTCAGATCAAATGTGTTCGTGTGGCCAGAGAGGGTAGCACACGCAGAGATCCGACAGCCGTGGGTTAGCGCGGCGGTCAGGAATGAAGACAAGGAGGAAGGCGTAAAAGAGGGCGCTGACCAGTCATGCATGTGGCTGGTTGTTACTTGTTCACCGTTTACGAAATATTGGGCACGTCCCACATGCCCGTACGGCGTGGTTGTTTAGGACACACCTGTCACCCTCGTCTCAATGCACTATCCACAGTCACCCTGATCGGCGTATGACGGCCACTGCACAGCTGAGAAAACGGAGGCTCCGGCACGGCAAGTCCCAGAGGCCACTGTCGGGCAGCAACGGGCCTGGACGTGCGCCCGGGGAAATGGACAGGAAGCAACCACCCAAGACAGCATCAGGAAGGGACTTACAGTACACACACACACACACACACACTCACTCACACTCACACACACACACTCGAAGTGACAGCATTCCAGTTGGATGTCCAGGTACACCGACACCCTGCCTGTAATGAACGGTACCGGCAGCTGGTGGATAATGAAGAGCCTAGCAGTGAGGAAGGGAATAAATGAGCTCATGATGGAAATACATATAAAATGCAGCGGGGTCATTAGCATCGCCAGGGCTTACGGCTCGCCCATGTTCCTTGACTGGCTGCCAGTGGAGGCTGACCTTCTCGACATTGGCCTTAATCTTGATCAACCTCTCTGTCTCTCTCTGTCTCTCTCTCTCACTGTCTCACTGTCTCTCTCTCTCTCTCATCTACAGACTTTCCGGAAACCCAAGGCCGCTGTGCCGGGCAGGGGTGTAGGGCTGCGCAGAGACTCAAGCTTCTCCTTGAGAACTGCTTCTCCTCTTGGCTGTGGGACCTCAGACCCTCCCGGCTCCACCTGAGGATGGGAAGGGCTGGCCGGCAGCTTTCTTCTCCCCCAGCCCTGACTAGGGTGGTCGGAACACCAGTCCTCCGGCCGTGCCAGTGCTGACAAATGCTCCCACTGGCCTCATGTTCAGACAGAGAGCACTTCCGCTTGACAATGTCACTACTCACTCACAGGGGGGTCATTCCCTGCCCCCTCCTGCTTCTCTTTTCCCTGCGCCTGGTCTCCACCCAGTATTATTCTTCGGAGCTGAATGCTTCAGAGTATTCTGGCATATATTTCACACCTTTTTATAGCCACCGTCTGCCATCAAGGAACCATGCACCCTTCCTTCTTTCAGTTCTGAATAAGGTTAGAGCGCTCCACGGAACATGGAAAAATGCTTCTTGTATAACCCAGGATAACTGCTAATTATTCAATTATTCTCCTTACAAGGTATTACACGTTGGCGCCGACTACTTCTCTCCTGTTCAATGAACTCGAGTAATTACCCCAATTTTCTGAATAGTTATTACCCAAAACAAAGGGAACCAGAGGAAAGCATGTTTACTTGTTGCGAGAGTTTGCTGGTGCTGCTACAACTGACTACCAGGGACTCAGAGACTTAAATGCCCGCATCTGCGACCCTGATGTGGGCAGGCTGCAGGCTGGCGCGGGCTCACGCGGGCCTCAGCAGGGCTGCCGTCCTTCCTGGGCGCTTGGGGGCACTCTGGGTCCTTCTCCCTCACAGTGCGGCAGTGCCCCCGCAGCAGCTGCTGGACGGAGGCCCCTGCGTCACGCTGGCAGGCAGGGACAGGGCCCCGCAGCTCCTAGAAGCCTGTGTGCTGTCCTCCCGTGGGCACACCCACGTCTCAGAAGCAGCAAGGGGGCAGGCAATCCAGAAAACACGTCCCCGTGTAAGGACTTAGCGTGGGCCCACCCCGGTCATCCAGAATCATGTCTTATCTCAGCACAGAGCGTCACCTGCGAAATCCCTCTGGCCATGTCCGGTGACATATTCCCAGGAGCTGGGGACGGGGACGGGAGTGGACAGCCTTGGGGGCTGTCATTCCGCACACACATTCCCACATACAAGGAGCAGAGACAAGGGCCTCCCATCCAGTGCGCGGTGGGACCACGCAGATGGTCAGAGGCTTGGGGTGCAGGCCCGGCCGGCCAGCCGCTGACCCGCTGGGAGACTGTGTGCAGGTCACCGCGCATGCAGGATCCGGGCTCTGGGCTCTGTTCCTTTTACGTTACACCGCTGGACAGCGGCCACCTGGGCTCGTTCATTCGTTTGGGCGTGTTCATTCACAGAACACGTCCTGATGGAGCCGCCGCCGTGCCAGGGGCTGGGACAGCGCAGCAGACAGAAGACGGCCACTCTGCCTCTGTGCCTCCGGGGAGCTCGCTTTTCTGTGGAGGCGGACGGACAGTAGAACCTAAGCACACAAAGCTGTGACGTACGGAGCGGGCTGAATAGTGACGAGCCCATGGGGACGGGTTATGGGAACAGCTGCACAGAGGGCGGCCGAGCACAGGCCCAGTGGGAAGGGACTCCCCTCTTTTTAGGACCCTGGGACCCGCAGGCTTGTTGCCACTCACACCAGAAGCAGGGTTTCGACACGTGGGAAGCCTCATGGGTCTGTATGGGCACTGACTGCCCGCGATCATTCAGGCATGATTGCCCAGCCCCCCTTCATCATGCGTCCGTCTACATCGGGTTCGAATAAGATGACAGAAACATCGTGGCGACGTCTCGGAACGCATCAGTGAGCGGCTGGCGGGAGCAGGGTACCAATCGCAAATACTCTAGTCGCGTAAAGCGCGAAGTAGTGCTCCTCGTCACTTCGACATTTCCTGAGATGTTTTGAGCCATGTCCTTCAAATAGTGAACGTCAAGCAGCAAGATCCAGCAGTGAGAACCGATGCGTTCCTCATCCAAATCAGGTGGGGCTCAGACGGCCCAGGCTCAGCGCACACCGCGTCCTGTATGCAAACACGCCTTCTCCGTGTCACCGGCCGTGCACCGTCATCCCCACAGAGGGGAAAGAAAGGAAAACCTGCCCGTCTTCCCTAAGAAAAGCACGCCCTTCTCAGCGGATAAAAACATCACGTGCTCCCTTACCGAGCACATAGTCATTTGAGCATCAGAGGCCCAAGTATTTTGCTGACATGGTGAATTCTCAACCAACCAACTTTCCGATGCGTTTGGATAGCAAGTAGGGCCTCACAACCAAAGGGACCCTGGAATTGAGAAGCTGACACCTGGGTTCCACAGCCTGTCCCCACTGGCAATGAGCCTGACCGCGGGTCGGTCCCGTAAACCCTTCCACCCAGGTCCCTTCCGTTAAAAAGCAACGCACGGGAAGCAGGTGCACCTGTCCCTCCTGATTCACAGAAGGGCCGGGGCAGGACCCAAGCACAGAGTCCCCGTTCAGAGTCTTACTTAAACTTCACGATTAGCTGCGTTAATGTAAGGGACCGACGTATCGCTTCTACACTGCACAGGTGGCCCGCCTCCCGGAATACACAGGAGGCTGCTGAGCATCGCGAGAGAAACGCAGAACTGGTACAGGGGCCGCGGCAGCCGTGCGCCGCAGGTGGGGGGTGGGTGCACTCACCCCCTACACCGTTCAGTGAGCACGCCGCACTGCAGGCACGACAGCACACGCGGCGTCTAAAGAACGGGCCGGTGCTCCGTGCCCGTGAGAAGTATTGACGTGGGCGCCTGCCCTAGCCCTCCAACAGGAAATGCGTTACCTGGATGAGGTCCTCCCTGGAGGAGAAACTGGAGACCAGAAGATTCTCTCGGGTCCTGGTGTTGGTGATGGACACGTGTAGTCGGTGCTGGGCCAGCTCATGGGCGTCGGGAGGGAGGATGGACTCAATCCCGCTTCTGGGGAAGAACACGGGACCCGCGTCACTCGCCTCGGGCTACTTGTGAATGCCAGCTGGGCTGAGCTAGCCGCGATCTAGGAAGAGTGGGCTCAGCACAGCCTCCACACGCTCTGCGGACAATGGACTGTGGACGATATATTTACATACGTACCTCAAGCGGGCCATGAAATCGTAGCCAGGGGTTGCTGCCCCGAAAGACTGCCTTCGGATTTCTTCAGCAAACTGGTAGGTGAACTCGTTGCATTCCTGAGGAAAACAATTAACAGGTGACTCTACGTCGTTGAGTCTACCCCAAGCAGACTCCGTGTTCTCTCCAATGCAACCTGTTCTCCTTTTCCTTTCTACACCCCCTCCAACGGCGTGGCCCACAGCTGGGGGTCTCCCGAAGGCTGTGGTTGCAGTTGAGCACATTTCTTCCGCAGACTTGTCCAACACAATAAACCTCCTCCTCCGCCCCCATGCCACGGCCTTGGCGACAGCTCCGGCTGTTCACGACAACACCGGCACCAGAGGAAGGAGTCCCGATGACCGATGACTGGCCTTCGCAAGCACTGAATGCGAGTCTTTGCGGATGAGTCTTGGGTGCTGCCAGTGACTGAATGGATCTACCAACCACCGCAGACTGGGACCCCCAAATTGGGCCTCTGTCTGCTCCTCTTCACATAATCGCCCAGGTAAGCAAATAGGCTTGAAGGGACTAAGTATCTTTCCTAATATCTCCTTAAAAATGAGGGTCACAGGCAGGATTTGAACCCAGGTCTGTCTTGCTTATATTCATTAACCATTCAGCAACCTACGGGCACCAGGCACTGGGCAAGGCACGGGGACTAGGCGGAAGTGAGAGTCCAACATCCCCGCCCTCGCGAGACTTGAGACGGCCCCAGTGAGCAGGTCCCACAGGACTGTGGAAGCACCTGTCAGGGAGGCAGAACCCAGTCCCCTCCCCACCCAGTGAGGTCCACACCCTCACCCCCAGGCCCTGTGAAGATGGGACGGTCCCTGGCAATGGGGACTTTATGCAGGTGATTAGTTAGAGGCCCCGAGGGGATGGAGAGGGGACCCTAGGTGACCCAGCCGGGCCCAGTACCAGCACAAGGGTCCCTGCATGTGAAAGAGGGAAGCAGCAGGGTCCAGTGGAAGAGAGGTGTGGAGATGCCACATGACGGCTCCCAAGCTGGAGGAAGCGGCCATGAGCCAGGAAACGCAGGCGCCCATTGAGAGAAATCAGAAGAGGCAGGAATCGGAAAGTCGGTCCCCGAGGGCGTCCCGAGGGAGCATGGCCCTGCTGGCCCTTTCACCTTCGCTCAGCAAAACCTTTCCAGACAGGTGCCCGCCAGAACTATAACAGAGTAAACAGGTGCTGTGTTGAGCCGCTATCATTCGTGGCAGCAGAGCAGAAAACAAATCCCGTGGGTGCCAACCTACATCACGGGTCACCATGGGCGTCCCTCCAACCTGACGTCCAGGCTGCGACAGACAACAGGAATAGCAGTTGGACAGCAGATGGAGGTGTTCGGACGGGAGGCAAAGACCTCAGTGACAGCACCCCACATACGGCAGACACCCGAGAGGCCTCCTCGTCAGGGAGCAAGGAGCAGGCTAAGTCACACAGGGCACAGAAAGCTGGGCCCCACCCCAAGCGGACTGGGAGCCGGGTGTGGGGGGCAGGTAGGGCAGAGGATCATCAGAGGCGCTTGTGGGCCAAAGCACGGGCAGTGCTACAAGGTAGCTGGACTGGAGGCAGGCAGGGGGACGTGGGCCCGCCTGTCAGGGAGCTGCTGCAGGCTTCCAGGTGAGAAGGCAGCCCCCCAAATAAATACGTGTGCTCCTTCTAGTAAGCTAGGCAGCACTCAGCTGTCGCCTTGTATCAATTTCAGTTACACACACCCCAGCGCAGACTGGAAACTTACTAAGGAACGGACTCAGGCACCCTTGTGTCTCGCCATGCCTTGCAAATTATGAACGCCGAGAGCAGGCTTGCGCACTGAGCTCTTTACCTAGCAACGTCTCCATCTGCCTAGTACCCCAAAATACACCAGCGTCAGGTGCCCCTGTGAATTATGCATGCGTACGCTCAGAACGGGATTGATTATGCCCCTATTTGTCACAACTCCGCAGAGCTGGAGGAGCTCACACCACACACCATCGGCGAGAACAGAGCTCCCAGGGACCGGAGTGGGCAGAAAACAGTTGGCTGGAAAAACTGGAAGCCATCCTACAAGAGATATGTTTCAAATGGTATAAAGAAATACAACAGCCTTAAGCCAAAGAGCTGAATGTTTACCGTGAAGGGAAAACGAGGAGGCCCTGGGTAAATGAGGTCTCCTTTCCACCCTCCAATGGGCGCGGTAGGAGAGACTCACTCTTAGGTGGTACCGGCACAATTAGACGATGCAAACGGCTCTCCGAGGCATCGTACACTAAAGAAGAACAGGTAGCGTGATTTGAACACACGGTGATTCGCGTCCCCAGGTCAGGTCCAGCACTGAATGTGTGACCATCACAGGATTTCAGGCTGTCTTGTTTCACTATTTCCAGATTATGTTCATCCTAAATCGCAGTGATTACATTTCTAAACCGGCTGAAAATGTGCAACAACGGCTGCCCAAGTGCAAAGCTCAGGGTTTTCCCCACCTGTGAAAGACGGCACCACGGTGCAGGAAATGACCCGCAGTAGCCCCTGCCTCCGAAGGAAAACACAGCTGGGAAGGGAGAACCCTCGACAGTCTAGTCTGCTCGTTGGCAAGGAGTCCGCGCACTTGACTTATGGTCTCCCTGACTGCGGGTTCTCGGCCTGCGCGATCTCTGCAGTCCTTACTTCTTCACCTGCCCTTGAAGGCGTCCCAGAAAGACTCAATGGAAGGGTAAGTGGATTTCTGCATAACTGCCCTCAAATCCAGCTTCTCGCTTATAAGCAGCTCAGCAGAGATTTGCAAACACGACGTTTAATGTGTAACATGTACTTTTGAAAATGTAAATGTCCCTTAAATTCGTTGTTGGGCACGAATGTGTTCATCATGATTTGACCGTTTTCAGAGCCCCTTGGGTGTGCAAGGAGTTAACCCAGACCCGCTGCACCTAGGAAAGGAAAGAAAGCAGGCTCTGGAAGTCAGCAGATGCGTAACCAATGCCTGGAAGCAGAACACACATTTTTAAAACACCGATTGCATTCAATGAAATATTTAATGAAGGCTCGTTTTTATTACTTCTGGGTAAACTGCTTGGCATTCAGGGCTTCTTCGTACTGTGAGAATGAGAAACAAATTAAATTCTAATATCGCTCCACTTAATAGAAATTACAGGCCCCCACTGAATGTATAATGGGCATCGGAAGTGGCAGAGGGAGCCGCCACATGTTCACCGCCTGGAAAAAGGGGGCCCTGTTTCGGAGAAGGAAGAAATATGCTTCCCTTGAAAGCAATAGAGCTTGAGTCTTAAGATTCCACAAACATTCCAGAGTAAAACCGGGCATTACATTTTCGGTCTCCCTGTCACCCCTAATCATCGCCTTTTCCACAGCCCCAGCCCAGGTCCCTAGCGATTACGCTCCAAAAGTTTTAACCTTTTGTTTCCCAGGCAAAGGCTTACTTCTCTGCAGTTAACTCCGAGTTAACGTTCATCTTTGCTGTTCAGGCTTAATTTCTGGCGGAGAAACACGGTCTGCTTAACACACTTAATTACCTGTATTTTTTCTGGAGCTGTTAGCAGGACGGAAGCAGCCAAGGATCCCGCCGAGGCGCCGGCGAAGGCCTTGACGTTCCGGAGCAGTTTCTGTCCGTGTTTGCAAAGGGCCGATGCTGCCCCCAAGTGGTAAATGCCCAGAAACCCACAGGCTGCAAAGGACAAGTTGATGTGCTTCATTCCAGCTTGGAAACAGGCCTCCCAAGAAAGACAAAAATGCTGTGAGTCGCTACAACGTATGCCAATCATCCTCCCAAGCCTTTGTATTAATAGATAATGCTTTGACCTAAACACAGCATTTTCAGGGAAAGCCTAAACACCCAAATCTTTCAAGGAAACGTCCCCCGATCTCTCACCTTCACCCAATGTTAAAAAAAAAAATTAAAAGTTACAACATTGCACATTTGTTCAGTAGCTTATGCAATCTACTGAATAAATATGGGATGCATTCATTAGATTATGCAATCAACTACTTAATTACTTGGCAAGAGAGAGGTGGATAAATCCGATTGGCAATGCACTTGCTATTTTTTTCTCGACCTTTTGAAACTTTTCGCGGCAGTGCTACATTTGTGTTAAAGTAAAATCATTAGACTGTAGCAAATCCCAATGGCTCACACATTTGGTTTTTCCAAGTGCATGAGTCAATTTCAAACACAAGTCCCTGCTCCCTCCCTTCCCTCTGCCATTTGTGGAGCATCCACTTCTCTTTAAAAAAAAAAAAACTAAAAAACGAATGCCCACAATTATTCAATAATGCAACGAGCAATTATTCAATAATGTGATATAGTTCACAGCCAAACTTCCTAGGACAATCTGAGGTCGTGCCTGGCGAGGGCACGGGAGGCTCAAAGAAAGGTTATCCGCACCACGTGACACCTGTAGGAAGCCTAACTATAGAACTGTTTGCTCAACCCTCAGAGGACAGGAATCCCCCCCTTGCATGAAATCCTGCCCCCAAGATGCTGCTCACTACTCGGCCCTCAGTAGGGCTTCCTCGGAGGGGCCCAGGACCCCAGTTCCAGGGTCATCGTAATAGGCACCTGGCCCAGGCTTCGACTTCAGGAACCTAAAACCTTTGGGCCCTGTGATGGCAGAATCTCAGCCGTTGCAGCCGAGCCTGGGTTTTGGTTTAATTACGGCAGATGGAGCAAGTGGGGAAATGGGTGTTTAATCTCCAGGGGGCCCGCCCCGGCCACGCAGGCCCAGTGTCCACCCGCGGCCTGGGGTTGGGGACAGGACGGAGGTGCCCGCCATTACAGGGCTGTGGGGGGGAAAGAACCGACGCTCACGTCGCCGGAGCAACCGCCAGGGGGCCGAGGCCCGCCCCTCGCCCGTCCCTACAAGTGCCCCGCTCAGCCCTACCCATGCAGGCTTGAGGCACTTCCGTGTTGAACGCCCCAACACGCCCCCCCTGAACCGAAAGGCGGGGCCGGGCCGTCACTCAACGAGACCCCGCCCGCCAGGGCCGGACCAAGTTCGGCGTGCTCGGGGCCCGCCTACGGCGCGGGCTACGCACTGACGTGAGCGTGTGCGAGGCCCCGCCTGCTCTATTTAAGGGGGTGGCCTCATCATGGCGGCGCGCATTGGGCCGCTGCACCCCGGGGTTCCCTGGGTACGGGTAAGGGTCGACTCTCGTTTGGAGCTCTGAATTTTTCGGACACCCTGTGGTGGCTTAGCGCCACCTGCGGGCCAGACCTCAGGTGCGTTGACCCTGAACGTTTTCGGCGCACCGGAAGTGCTTGTTTATCCTCGCGGCTGCTCCCCGGAACTGGTTCTTTGTCCCCGCCCTTCGTCTCCGCCCCCGCCGTCTCAGAGGGCGGGCCCCAGGGACCGCGTTGTGTTGCTGGTTGCCATGCCCCTTTTTAGGGCCTACCTATGATTTTTACCTAGGCGTTCCTGGAAAGGCCGGGCTGCGGCTTTGGGTAGCGTTCACTTCCTCAGTCAGCCTTGGGCGGGCGGCATGACCTGTCTGAGCTTCCCAGGTGACTCCGCTGCCAAAAGGGGTGGTAAAATCTGAGTCGGGCGAAAGCTCCTGCAAGCAGCGCGCCCCTCGGTCCATAACCCGGTGGCCATGCTGGCTCTGGACAGACTCTAGATGCAGCTTTAAATGGTGGCCAAGCTGGCTGACGCGCCCGCCCCAGTTCAATGGACTCTGACCCGTTCTTTGTCTCCCTAAACAGTGCGTTTCCTGGGCGATCCTAATAAGCAAGCCCGCAGGAATCTCAGGCTTCCTGATTGAAGGTCCCCTTTTTTAAAGGACAGACTGAGTTCTCCCTGAAGCTACAGAAGAGAATCTGGAAAGTGCAAGGCTGTCTCTTGTCTTAAGAGGGCGCTCCCCAAATGGCCTTTACCTCTGGCTTTTTCTTTCTCCCCTATTTGGTGTGCCAGCCTCCTGGCCTCTGACCCACAGCACTGCAAGCAAGGGCCCAGAATGGGGGGCTGCAGGGATTTTGTTTTTCGTTTCCATAAAGGACCTCTGACGTAGCTGATCCCGAAGGCATTACGAACTCTTTAGTAAGAGTAGAATGTGGCGAAGGGACCTTGACGTGTACATCAGGGAAGGCCAGAAGGACAAGCGTTTCATTCCTTCATCCCCGAATGGGTGGAGTGTGTTCTTCCCACAGAGGGAGCCCATCGCAAAGGACGAATCCCAGGCCTCCCATCAGATTCGAAGCAGAATCTGCATTTTAAGAGCATCTCCAGGGTTTGCTGTGCCTCCTACGGTTTGCACCCTTGGTCTAACTCCTGGGGGGTGTGGTTTAAAGTGGCGTGGCATCCAGAGTTTAAGGAGAGGCAGGTCTGCAGCGCCAGAACCTGGGGTGGCGCAGGCAGAGGGATGTCGCCCTGCATTCGGGCCCTGCGGGAGGGAGGGTTGGCGGAGAAGACAGAGCTTGTGCGACTGGGCGGCCTGGACGAACACCAGCCACTGCAGCATCCTCTGCGTAGAGGTCAGACAAGGTCACCCGTTCCCACCACGCTTGCTGGTGAGTGAGAGCTCGTTCAATGTAAGTCTCATGGCAAAACTTCAGGAGTTCCATAGTCTTTTAAACTCTCTCCTTGTTTCCCCTTCTGTTCCGTGTATTTTTATGCAGCTGATTAAAGACTTCAGCTCCCTAAGGTAAGGAAGAACATTGAAATCATTCACGTTTGTCTTTGGAATCCCAGCAGCCAGAACAACACTGGGAGCATAGTACATAATCAATAAATATTTATTTTGGATGTTGGATTTAAGTGAATTACTCTTGTAATGCAAGTATACAAGAATTTAATTGCCCTATAAGAACATTTTTCCGTAATTTATTTGCTTGCGTTTGCTTGTTTATTTTCTTTGGTAATTTCGTTTTGGAGTGGTTGGTTTATGTAGTCATTTATCAAGCGTTTACGAAGTATCCATTGCCTCGCAATCACTCTGCTGGTACAGGGCATCCAAAATTGACGAGAATTCAGTCCCTCTTCGTCCGGGGTGCAGTCTAGTGGGCAGCCAGGTAGCAGAGACATAACTGGAGGGGCGTGAACATGTATAATTGCAAAGCCAGGCGCGGCCGCTGTGGGTGCGCCCGCTGAGCTGGAGAGGAGGAACCCTTAGCTCTGGACGCAGCTGCAAGAGCACCTGGCATCAGACCAAGTGTCCACGGCTCTGTGCCCCTTTTCCTGTCTTTTCCCGGCTGCTTCCCACGAGATGTTTTCACGTATCCACATTGCCACACCTCCGCCCCAAGGACGGGACCTTATTGCAGAATCGCTGAGTGTAGTCCTTCTCGCAGTCTGCTCCCCCGGTGGTGTCACTTTATTTCCCCACCGTGGCCTCTTAACACACGTCCATACTGCCGTGGGATGTGCGGTCGTTTCCGAGGCAACACCCTCAGCCCCCTCCCTGTGCCCGCCTCTCGCAACCTTGCGTGCTGCTCCTGTGACCTGGAAACACCAGAGGCCTGCAGGTTGATTGCAGGGGAACGTGGCCACCCCCCTGGGGGCACGCCGTACAGACCACGGATTTCCACTGCAGTCCTGTGGGGGCACTTGCCCTCTGGCCACACAGAGAAAGAGGCTGCGCCCCTTCCCATCTCAGGGCAAAGCACAAGCTGTTCTGCACGCAGAAAATAAAGGCCCATAGAGAGAGAGGGGGAAGGAGGCAGGTGGGGGGTGGGGGAGGCAGGGAAGGGGGTGAGAGGGCGCAGGGAGGAAGTCGGGGAGAGTCAGGCCCAGGTCCCAGGAGAGCTGGCATTTCCCGAGCCTGCGAATGCAGCTCAGCTCCTCCCGGACTCCCTCCCTCAGGGCACCCACCCCGCCTTCCTAAGCTCCTCACATATATATACATGCACACATATACGTAACAAAACACCTCGATAGTATATGAAAACAAAAATAAACATCCTTCAGAAGGGTAATGTATGACGCATACATCTGAGAATGTACGCTGATCTATGGGTCTTCCTCACATGGGGTAGAAACTAAATGTTAAGTCATCTCCGCTAAAGAGAAACGATTTTAAAATGCCGCATTGATTTATCAGCCTCACTTTAATTCAACGTGGGCACGGTTCCAAATATAAAATATTGTACGTGGAGCTGGAAAAATGGTCAAGATCTTCTGTGGTCCCTTCTTGGGTCCGAGTTACTGAATTGCTGTGTTTGCCATTCCTATTCTGTTCACTCGAAAGCTAGAACAGATACCCTTTCCAAATTTTCATACTTCCAAAACACCTTTCACAGAAAAAGGGGTCAGGTCTTGGTGGCAGGTGGCGGTGCCAAATGCGTTACGGACTGGTACATGTTTTTAAAAGCCCGGAGAAAAGACAGTCTGTGTTCTCCGCCCTGTCCACCTTGGCGTGAAACAGCTATGCCCTTGACCTGTACAGGTGGGCCTCAGTTGTCCTTGTTACCCGTGGAATAATTTCAGAGCTCCCCTTTCTCCATTCGTCGGCTGAGCCTTCCCGATCGCCGCCGCTCCCGGAAGCCATCCTAAAGCAGGCCGTTGTAAAAACAGAACCTCAATTCCCATTAGGAGCTAAGATCAGAAAGGGCATCATTTCACTGACCAAGGTCTTCACTGCCCATAAATAAACCACATCCCTCGTCCTTTGTCCTCCGATTTTTCCCGACTCTATATTAACCTTATTTAGTGTTTAATACATGACAAGGACTCAACAGGCACTTGATTTTTTTTTTTTTTTAATCTTAAGACGAGCTCCATTTTTGATTCACTATTTTCTTGCTGGAAGGTCTTAGTGCGGTTTTCTGTTCCGTGACCCCAGTTACTTCTCGGTGTATCTTACTACCTCTGCTGCCTCAGTGTCTCCTGCGTGAGGAACAGCGAGAACATTTTTGACCTTGCGGTTGACGTGTGGTTCCTCTGGGACCGCGTCTGTAGCTCTGGCCCTGGACGTGCTTTCCAGAGCTGGGCCTCGTCGGGCGGCCTGTTTCAGACAGCCGCCTGACTCACGGACATCGCCCCGGCCTGCGGTAGTGCCCACCTGTGAAGGAAGATCACGTTCGCCACTGACGTCTGATTACTTGGTAGGCTTGCTCACCGTCACCGCCCCAGTGACGTCTCCCCACCAGTTGTGCATAACGACCAGGCTGTCGGAAAGTGCCACTAACTGTACACATCAGGAGCTGCCCCAGGCCTCAGGGCCACAAGTACAGAGGTGTGAAGAGCTGGGATGTCTGTGGAGGGAGGCGTCTGGCACACCTGTCAGAACCCATGCTTTCAACCTACCACATTTCGCCGTGTGTAATGCGTGCTGTTTTGCCCAAACTTTTGAGGGAAAAAAATAAAGATGCACATTGTCCGTGGGTAATACTGCACGTCTATAGAAATGCTTTTAGTTCTTTTATTTATGCAGATGTGTGGAAAGTATAAGTCTAGAAGGCAAGAACGATATCCATGTGCAAAGTAGTACCCTGGAAGACGATAACTGGTTTTGTTTCTAAAAATAAATACATACACACATAAATACATACATACATACATAATGGAATTAAAAATTAAAATATTTTTCTCCTGAAAGTTTGGGCCAAAATGTAGGTGCGCATTATACACGGCAGAACACGGCAGCCCTGTTGCGAGCTCACGGCCTGGCTCCCTCACCTGTGGATGCGTTTCTACGGCTGCACGCATTCAGCAGCCTCCGCTGACAGTGCTGGGCGTGTGGGCGTCCTCACTGGCCCTGGGCGTACACACGGCCGAGAACAGGGCAGGTAGGGCACTGCCCATGGAGGGCAGATGGGAGTGGAGGCCCTCAGGGCAAGGTGCACGGGGTGATGGAGGGTCCTCCCCAGCGCAGGCCCGGGGGTCGGGTCCCTGGTTTGAACAACGTGATTCCTACGCTGAGCACCCGTCAGTGGAATTCCCGGCGTGGGGGAACAGTGGGGCTCCGAGTCTCAGAGAAAGCATCCAGCTCTTTTGGAGTTGTCCTCAAAGCTTTGTCGACTTTCATGGAGGGCCCCGTAGAGAGGCGCGTGGTAAACACATGATGTCAGTGGGTTCTTTTTCTCCAGGCTACAGGCGAGACTGTGGGTACCTGCTCGCTCAGGGGGTAGCGGAGTCACCCCTCACTTGTACAAGCCCCACGGTGTGGCAGAGGGGACAGCTGACGCTAGGGGCACAGTGCGTGTTTATTGATCGATCGTTGACTACAGGCCGTCCGGCACAATGATTGCTGCACACCCCGGCAGTGGCGGTTCCCGTCTGGAACCAGGTCGGTGGGAGACAGACACCACTTTCCTCGTGTGGCTGCTAATTCGTGGTCTCGCTTCCAGGGGCTCTTCGGCGACGTGAGGCTCGTCCGAGCAAGGGAGGCGGGGCTGCCAAGCCACTGAACATGCCTCAAGTATTTTGGGTGAGTACTTTCACAAGGACCATGTGTGTTTGGGTTTTCAACTTCACATACACCCGTTCAAGTCAAACCAGTCTGATTTAAAGCCCTCAGTGTGCGTATGCTCTGGTACACTGCATACTAGCACATACTCTTAGACCGGCAGTGTAACGCAAGTGACTTAACATAACTCAGCACTCTACTTCTCGGTTCAAATCCAGGCGCTACCAGTTACAGCTGTGTGACATTGGGCGGGTTACTGACGCTCTCTGTTTCTCAGTTCCTTAGTGGAACTGTGGATAGTATATATTGTATACTTAGTATACTGGGAACTTAGTATACATTGTGGATAACAATTCTAAATTATAGAACGGGTGTGAGGTCAAGTGAGTTAA
The DNA here is from genome assembly GCF_022682495.2 of Desmodus rotundus. Lineage (NCBI taxonomy): Eukaryota > Metazoa > Chordata > Mammalia > Chiroptera > Phyllostomidae > Desmodus > Desmodus rotundus. The sequence continues at coordinate 98,849,815 of NC_071400.1, read as the reverse complement.
TGTATACAAGGAGCACAGAGTGATATTTGTCGTATAGTAACTGTTTCTGTTATTCTCCTTCAGCACCATAATATTGATGTCAAAAACTTTTAGGTTTCTAGATCAAGCTAGTATTTTCAAATAGTTTTAGCATTAGCATGAAGCTTTTCATTATTTTTAAGTTTTTAAGTATGTACAAAAATGTGTGTTATTAAAATAACCTGGAAATTAGATGGTGAAAGTGGAAATGCGGTCATTTAGAATATCTTTTCTCTCTTTGGATGAGAAATACATCCTCGAAAAATTCCGTTCCTTGGAAATGAATGCGTTTTAGAATTCTAATTCATTTTTCTTGCAATTTACAGATCTGGCATTTGTGAGACATTCATATCTTTAGCTAATGTGGCATAACACATTTAATTTGCAAAACACAGATGACATGAATAGAACAGAATCCATAATCACATTTCCCCCCTTAAACCTCATACAGCAGGCGCTCCATTAGAAAGAAAGACCGGTCAGTTACATAGTGCCTTGGACCTTCGTAAATAAGTAATCGCTTAGAAAAAAATCATGAAATAATAGAGTTCTGAAACAACAGTTGCCCGGAATATCTTTTACATTGTTTCTCAGTGGAATAGGGCACGACCCCCCACTGCCCTTGCCGGGGCTGTTTGAAACGTGGGGAGGTGCTCTCTGCTGGTCTTTCACCAGGAAGACCTCACACCTGTGTACTCTGGTACTTGAGGAAGGTTGGGGGATGGCGGGGGATGGGCAGGAAGAGCCCAGACCCCACGCACATGGAGAAGGGTGCAGCGGGCCCCTGGGACGGGATTGCCTGGAGAGTAGGAAGGTGTTGGGCAGAGACAGCAGATTCTGCTTCTGACAACCGCACCGCACTGCTGCCAGCCCACTGAGCTCCGCGAGGCTCAGCAGCTCGTCTCCAAGGCTGCCGGTTACCCCGGCTTTTAAATCCTTTCAGTGTCCACCTAGAGTTCCCTGGCTGGCTAGCTGTGCCAAGGATCGCCAGAGTTCACTCTGGGCACAATTCTGGGGTGTCTGATGCCATGTAGTGCCTTATCTGAGGATTATTCATGTTTCAGGTTGCTTTTGGAGGGTGTGGGAAGAAGGGAAAGGTGAGCTCGGAGGGTTTCGTTGAGCTCAGCTGGTGTGGTTGCAGGGCCGTTGGCTCCGCCTGCGGACAGCGGAGATTGGTGTTAGTTGTCGTGGTCGGAATAGCGGTGATTCTAGGAGTGAAAGGAAGGGGAAGAGGAAGCACCGGAGTCATAGTAACAAGAGTAAGGATGATTGTTCATATTCACTGGGCGCAGTGCTGAGGCCTGCCGTGTAAACTCTCAGGCAGCGCTTACAACCGCCCGATGAAGAAGTACCAGTACTGGTCTAATCTCAGAGCTAGTCCGTGAAGACGTTCGGCAGCTCGTCCTAGCGTATGGCGCTCATGAATGGTGCACGCGGAATTGAGCCCCGGGCACCCGGCATCCCACCTGGAATCACAGCGCGGGCTCAGTTGTCTCGTGTGCGCGGGGTGTGATATTGTGACTACCTAGTCAAGCTTGTACACCTCGGTTTCCTCCCGTGTGCCAAGTTAATGACGATGCAATGGAAGCAACCAACCCGGCTTTGTCCTGGGGCCAACGTGAGATGAAAAAGGAGGTGATGTCGAGAAAGTGTCTTGGGAACTGTCAGCTCTTCGGGCATGCAGGCTGGTTCTCAGTGGTGTGCGTGCCGTGTGGTCGTGAAGCTGGCATGGTAGCCAGGGCTGGGCAAAATTAATGATTGAACCAACACGTTTCTGATAACTCGGGTAACTATGTTCACCTAGGCTGCTTCCGGCGACACCTGGTCAACAGATTTCCATCTGAGGAAAGGGGACAAGGAAAAGGGATGCTGATGCTTTACGAAGGGTTTTTCCTGATCCTTCCAGGACATGCCGGGCGTCCCTCCTCTGTGTTCCTAGTGCCCGTGCACGTCCCTTTGCTGTGATCCGCAGCCCATCGCACAGTGATTATTTGTTTGCGCGTCTTTCTCTGCTACTAGACTGGAGAGCAGGAAGTACACTGTACTCACATTTGCATCCCCGGCACTTAGCACAGAAGTGAGCACACAGTGGACGTACAAACGCCCTTGAGTGAAACAGTCACAGGTCACACACTGAAGAGGCGCTGGAGTATCGAATCAGGAATGGTGTCCTGGGAGAAGACACAGTCAGTGAGCTGTGATGTTCAGGCTGAAGAGAAAACCTCACCCAAAATACGGCCGCCAGCCATCTCCTGTGAATAAGGCTCTTTAACTGATCCAGCGTTTGGAGAGATGCAACTCCTTGCTGCACCCGCCGGGAAGACCGAGAGAGGTTGGGAGAGCTTATCCAAATCTGGTTTTGCTTAAATCGATCAGCGTTTTAATGACTCTACTCCTCTAGCGTGCTCATCAAAGCTCATTCTCAGTTAATCCGACCGTGCGGAATGTCTTTCAGCCTGCAACCGGCCCGAGCTTCGGGGATACCCTTTCAGGAATAATGTGATAATGAGGTCAGCCAAGGTGACCAAGGGCAAAGATTTCCAGAAGCCCTAGAAACTCCTGGCTCATTACCTGGGTGAACATCACAGCAGATAAAATGAGAGAGAGCTGCCAGCGCCGCCGTGACCTGCCCTGCAACGTCTCATCTGTGACAGCCCTTTGCAGCTCCAGGATGGGAGGAGGCCGAGCCCAACGAGCCCATGAGATGCTCAGCGAGACTTTCTGGCATACCGGAGGCGTCCGTTTCTGAGCCACGGTCTAGGCAACACGGCAGAGTGCCGAACAGGAGGGCGCCTTGCGTCATACCAGGCAGCTTCTGACTTCCCTGCGCGTGTTCAGAGGAGCGTGCGCCCCTGGCTGAGTCCTCGTGCGCCCATCCAGAGAATGCCGATGGCCCTAGATTCCAGCCCTGCCGACCCATCATAACCTCCGTCACCACCACGGCCGCGTGACACCGAGGGACAGTTAGGCAGCGGTCACGGGACCAGACACGATTTACCAGCGGGCCGCCTCTGCGCCTGGACAGCCTGTAAGGTTCGCAAACCACTGTGGGGATTTCTCTGCAAGGATAAATCCACCCCGTTAGCCGTGTTACGACCTATTACTCATCGCTGAAATATCTTGCTGTTGGCTTGTGCCTGTTTATGAGACAAATAAAACGCAAACCAGCGTGTCATGCCAGAACCGCTCGGCAACCCCAGACACCCGGGAAGCCCGTCACACACGGACCTTCGACCGCACCCCCGGCCGCCAAGCCATCAATTGTGTCAGCCCACAGCAATTTTTTAGTCCTCACCCAAGGATGTGGTTCTTGATGTTAGAGAGAGGGAAGAGGAGGGAGAGAGAGAGGGACAGAAACATCAACTGGTTGCCTGACCGGACTGAGCTTGAATCTGCTACCCAGCTATGTGCCCTGAGTAGGAATCGAACCCACAACCTTTAAATGTTCATGAAAACATTCCAACCAACTGAGCCACCTGGCGAGGGCCGTAGTCATTGTTTTAAACACGCCAGTTAGCTGTGCCCTGGGCTCCGTTCTGAACGGCTGGGTCCAGAGCTAATTTATTCTGTCTCCCCACCTTGCCGGTCTTGACAAGCTCAGTACTTCATGCAGACACTTCTAAAACATTCTTCACAGAGCAACTGTTGCTCACCGGGGGCATACCGATGCACGTTCTTCCCTTTTTAATAGCGGTGTTTTGGCACTGATGTGTTTGCATGAAATATTCTTCTGTCTAAGGTACAGTCCCTCTGTTCCACTCCCCCTGAGGTACTGAACTTTTTACAACGGAGTGCTGTTTTCCGCGGAGCCTGAGTCCCAAGTATTCCTGTGTAGAACTATTTTTTTTTAAAGTCTCCTTGCAACAAGGTTCTTTTTCCATTGGAAATTCCACCTTTGCCGTTGAGACACTTGTGAATGTAACACAGTGGCGATGGGGCCGAGCGCCTTTGTAAGCCTGCTGTCTGGTAGTTTCACTTTTCTCCTTAGAAAGATTGTCCTGTGTACTTACACCCTCCGTCCTTGTGTGGCCGTCTCTCGCGAGTGCCGGTCTTCTGTGGCATTTGTGTGGGAAGTAAACTTGGCAAACTGTTAAAGATGTTTGTGAAATGCAGCCCTTTCGTGCAGCAGACAGACGGGGAAAGGAGGAGCCCTCGAAAGACTGACAGCGGCCTGCGAAGAGCCTGCCCACTAAACGTTACCAGTTCGTGGAGGAGACTCATTTTCCCTGGGTCCAGTCTGTGAGGGCTTCTCTGCGCCTTCTCTGAGGGCGGCGTGCAGGCAAGTTTCACAGATTCCGTGCTCGTCAGCAAGGAGATGGGAAATGCACGTGAACGCACACACGTGCGTACTTAACACACCATTCTGCGTGTGTGCGTGCCTGCCGTGCGGCAGTCGTGCGTGGTTGGGCTGCAGCTGGAGGGACTGCAAAGGGGCCCCTGCGTACAGGTGAGGCGGGACTGCAGGGCACAAAGCCACTGGAGAAGCAAGTCCTGTCTTCACAAGCACTTCTGGCTGGTTTGGGCACAGGGCAGAGTGCCACCCCACGATGCGGGGCTGTGTACATGAGGGTTTTTTGGTGTCTGCGAGGGGGAGAGCTGCGATTGCCCACTCAGGAAATCCAGGAAGCTTTTATTAAAGAGGCAGGCCGAGCGCGTCGAGACAGGCAGACCCGTGCCCTTCAGCACGGCGTGAGGACACCTGCTGCGTGACGCTCGGCAGTGGCGGTCGCGGGGAACAGATGGCCCGTAGGAGGGAATGACTCGGCAGGAGGACTTAAGTCAGCCAGCGTTGGTGGGCAGGGGCTTCTGAGTCACCGGGTATCAGTTCTCTTCCACGAGGACAAATGCTCATCTCTCCCGTCCAGCGTGACGCAAGCGCAGAATTCAGCCAGCTCCTCCATTTCGGCCCCGTGTCTTCCAACCCCACGCCGCTGACACAGGACTTCAGAGGGACCTCTCAGCACAGTGCTGTCTCCCTCCAGCCATGCGAGCACACACCCCCTCCGCAGTCCCACTGGGGCAGTGTGCTGGGTGCGCTCAGTCCGGAAGGAGCCAAGTAGCAACGTCTCTCTCGAGTCAGCCGGGTATCTCTAGTTAGGCAGGCGTGATCCGTGGACAGTGCCTGGCACAAGCAACGCCCCAGTTATTACATCTACTATTAGAAAATCATACACGTGCAATTCTGTGACATAACACTGTCACACTCGAGCACAGCCTCTGACGTTTTGGGTGAAATGTTCACATTAAAACTGTACGTTGTGACACCCGTATTATTACCCTGCCCACCACACTCACGCAGGTGGTCCTTCTGCCAGAGCCTGGAGATGATTCTGAAGTCCCAGTTCATAGCGAGCGTGGAAAAACTGGTGACTGGACGTGCCCTGGCTGGGCAGCTCGTGGATTAGAGCATCCTCCTGATGCACCAAGGTTGTGGGTTCGATCCCCCGTCAGGGCACGTACAAGAATCAGCCGATGATGCATCAGTGGCACGATAAACTGATGTTCCCTCGCCCTCCCTCCCTCCCTCCCCCCGTCCCTTCCTCTCTCTGTGAAGTCAACACATTTAAAAACAATGTTTTTAAACCCTGGTAACTGGGTGTAAGGCAGGTTGCGAATGGAACCTAATATAAAAGCATTACATCGAATCACTGTGTTTTCAGCATAAGACCGTAAGTGAACCAGACCATGTGTTGTAGCTAATGCAAACAGACATTTTATGGACCTGGAAATTATAACACAGTATTTACAATGACAAGACAATTTGGGCTCTTGTGCTTCCATGAGAGAGATTCTTCATCAGTTAATTTTATAGAACCACGTGGAGGAGCATAAGATTCAGAAGTCTGGGCTTTGGGTGCTGGGTCGACCGCCTAACTCTTTGTCTTCTGCAAGTTCATTGCCGTGCAAGACCTTCGGCCAGGTGCCACACAGACGTGCCGCTGCCAGCCAGCCCTGCCCTGGGCTGCGGGGCCGAGCCTCCCAGACACGATGTGGAGTTGGGAGTGCGGTCCGCTGCGGAGTTCAGTGCCCACGAAGGGATGGCATGAAAGTATGTAGTCCGGGCTTTGCATAGCAGTATGTGGATGTTCTTGTTTTAGAACTTCATGGCGAAGAGATTAAGTATTCCTTGAACAGTAACTCTAATTCCTGGAGCAGTAAAACCGAGTGTAACTTCTTTTCCTGTCGTTCCTCATTGCATAGCGAGACAAGAATGTTGAAGGCTTTCCTAAGTTTAATGAATAATGGAGGTTAGAACTCTTTTTAAAAGTGATCCAGTGTGTCCTTGAGTAACAAGACGTTGCAGCCAAATTAGTATTCAGTTGGCTACTTTTCTCCCAATGTTCTGTGCTATTTCCTAAGGAATCATTGAATATTCACCACCTCTTCTGAAATGCACAAAAGTGTATTCAGGGAGGAGTTCCATTTGAGAAAGGAAGAAGGAGGTCCCGTGCGACATCGAGTGAGTGCCCGTGCGACATCGAGTGAGTGCCCGCCGTGTGCAGAGTGTCGCGAAGCTGGGGTGTCACGGGCGTGCTGATGGGGCTGAGGGTGAGAGGCAGTGAGGCCGCGCCATCTGCATCCACATGGACTTCACCTGTGGGAGCGGATTGCTCTGGGGGCCTCCACCCCACCCACACAGGCCAGGAAGCCTCAACCAGGAGCAACAGTTACAACGGGTAGCAGCATGCCTCTGGGCTGTGGGCAAGGGCTGGGGACGGAAGAGGATGGGGAGGAAGGACTGAGATATGTTCAACGGCCCCTGAGGTTAAACGGAGGGGACTTTGGCAGGTGGTGGGAGTATTGGAGGGCACACAGTTCCCGGCTCACCCACTGTTCTGGAGGACACACGAGGGCTTTGGGAAGAAAGACTCCGACCCCTGGCTGGTGTGGCTCAGTGGATTGGGCACCGGCCTGTGAACTGAAGGGTCTCTGGTTCGATTCTCAGTCAGGGCACGTGCCGGGCTTGCGGGTCAGGTCACCAGTTGGGGTGAGCGAGAGGCAACCACACATTGATGTTTCTCTCCCTCTCTTTCTCCCTCCCTCCCTTCCCTTCTCTGTAAAAGTGAATCAATAACATCTTTTTTAAAAACTCAGAGCTAAAGCAGCTCAGGACACAGAACATCAAGGAAGCACCGTGCCTCTTGCCCGGATGTGAGCCAGTCTGCGCCGGCAGGTAGAAATGCCGCAGCTTCTCCTCTGCACTGAAGGACCAGCCACCTGTGCGTGGTGCACATCCACTTCCTGTTACACGAAATGATACCCTTCCTCGTGGTAAGAAGCTTCTTGACCCCCAGCTGGCATCATCGTCCCGAATGGCGCGTGTCTGTTTTCCCGGGGCAAGAAGGAGTCGTAAAGAGGCCCGAGGTAAAGGACGGGGCTAATTAGAAGGTCCCCCACTCCTGTCCTGTGCTCTGCTTTGTGGGACTTACGAGCCGTGTGGAGAGGGGAGTTAGGACGGTGCTTCTCCTGGCTCTTGCTCAGCCAGCCCCTACCCCTTCGTTCTCTGCCATGTCCCCGTTCGAGAGGGAAGCGCTGTGGACTGTCGACGACAGTCTGTGCTATCACAAAGCTCCGTTAATCAATAATACACAGAATCAATAATACTCCTTTGGCATGCCATGGAAGACTCTGGGGGGCTGGGAGCCATGCATCAATGAGTGGATGTGGCGTCTGCCGTGAAAAGGCTTAGAGGAAGATAAACTGGAAATCTGCAATGAATGAGGGTGTTCTTCCTACACCATCCGCCATGCTCACAGGGTTGCCACGGCAGGATGGGTAGAAACACGTGTGCTGTTGCTGGTGTGCGCCCAGGGACCTGGCAGGAGACGTAGAAACCCTGGGAGAGGACAGGTTACTGCTGCTGGCCCCAAGTTCACGCACTTCCAGTCGGGGAGGAGGGAAGTCTTTGTCTCACGCACAGCGTGGAGCAGCGCCGAGTGTCCTGGGCTGCCTTAGAGTGTGCAGTTTCCCGGGAGCGATTCCTGGAGCTCCCATCCAGAGTGGTTCTCCCCTCGACTCCGGTTTTGGCAGGGCCTTTACCTAAGCCTCGGGTGTGTGAATGAAGCCCAGGGCTGTGGTGTTTGCCCTGCAGGAAGTCCCTGGCAAAGCCGCACTCTTGGCTCGGCTGGCCTCGAGCTGGTCAGCCAGCCGGAAAGCAGGAGTCTCACACGTCAGGGCTGAGTCCGTCGCGGGAGCAGAGCCGAGCTGCCTGTTGCAGGCGGCAGCGTGGGCTCCAGTACAGAATCCATCCCACTTAATGCCACAGAGTGTATGCTCTCTGTTTGTACGTCCCGAGTGGGAGACCGTACATGAGGTCTCATGAGGAGGAAGCTGTGTGAGACACCTCACAGGGTGAGGCGGTTAGTAGACGTGAAAAGTCACTTCCTTCCCCTCTGTCTTATACAACTCTGCCTTTACTTTGCAAGCGGACAAGCGACTTGAGAGAGGCAGTGAGCCCACAGAAGCTTCTGGAAAGGTTCTCAATAGGAAACGGAGTGCGAGTGTGTGAGGAGGATGGGGAGGAGGGGTCGGGGTGCTCAGGCACATTTCCTAGTGGCCAAGGGGAGGCACCAGCGTAGTGGCAGCACCCTCATCGTCACACATCATAGATCTTCTTAAGGGAAGGGCAGCTCGGGGCTCGCACGGATGCCACCTTGAAATCCGGTGCTGAACCTCTGTTTCACACGTGAGGCAAGAAGCGCCTCAGCCGCGGCCCGAGTGCGTGAAGCACAGATACGGACGTGCGGGAGATGCTGTAGTGATTCCGGGAGTCCACGCCTCCCAGCAGTGGGCGTCGGAACTGGACTCCTACCAGCTCTCGATGCTCCCGCATCTTAATGGGAATGCAGCAACGGGGCCTGTTGTCGGGATTAAGGAAGAAATAAGTAAATAAATCACACAACCTAGAGACAATGCGTGACATAAATGCGCAGGGAAGACCATACGTGACTGATGCATTTACATCGTCCTAGCTGGACTTGCATTTACCCGAGCTTTTCTTTCAGTTGTTCGTTTGCTGGGTGAGAAACTGAGGTCCAGCAGCAGAATACGCGAGGATTTAAGACGCACGGTTTCTCTGCTTCCACTGTGCTCTATAGTTCTGCATCCAGAGTCGTTTGGTCCTGCAGTACGCAGGAACGTACAGCTGTCCTCTGTGTGGGGCGTGCCGCACATGGAAGGACAGGTCAGGGGGGTGTCACTAACTTCCGAAAGGGGCTGCAAGCGTAAATGCAATCACCCCACCGTCAGGTAACCCGCTGGCCGAAGACCGTTCCAAAGCCCTGTGTGTTCAATCACAAGGAGGGTGGGATATGCGATCACGAGGGGAATGACTGGTTAAGCTGGTCTAACAATCTGTGATTTTGAGATGTTGCCCGGAGACCAGCAAGCAGGAAGCACGCCCCTGTCAGAGAAGGCCATGGTTAAACTTTGCCTTCAAGTCAGGAGGACCGGGTGAGGGCAGCAGTGTGCAGCCTCACCTGGCGTCTGCCGTAAAAGCCTCGTGACGCAGCAAAGTGCAGGAGACATGCGGGGAGGCAGACAGGGCAATGCTGGAGAACGGTTTTGGTGGAGATGCCTAGGCAGCTACATGAATACAGGACCTGGTTAGACAATTACATAGTTATCTGCTACACTGAGCTGTACACGTGAAAAGTACTATGCAGGTTGCTTTTGCACCTGCAATGTAGCCATTTTTGTTTTTGTACAGTTTGTACTGCACACCTGTAGACATACGTAGCCCCATCGAAATAACCCATCAAAGCATCGTCGGTCGAATTTGCTGTAATTTTAGGCACATCAGTGGCTAAATACAGTGAGGATAGTACTAGCATTTTATAACCACATTAAGCAGGGGAATATCCTAGAGCCAAAGACTTCAGTGATTTCGTGACAGAGGTTTAAGTCTTGAGAATCCACCGGCTTGCGAAATCAGTGTAGAAGAGATTGGGGAAAGACAGCTGTTTGTAGAAAATCATAGTGATATGTTTACGGTGAACAACACTATTACTAATTTTTTAAGTGAGTTCCTAGCTGTAGGCAGAGGTTTCCTGCTTTCTCTTCCACTGTGAGGCTCGGAAACGCTACAGTTAAATGAAGCAGTGACAGCCTCACTGCAGCTGAGCGCAGGCCACCGAGAACCTCACCTGGCATGAGGTCACGCGGGCCGTATGTGCCAGGACCAGGGTCGCAACGTCTTCTGCATCCACCTGAGGTGCGTGCTCTATTTTACCCTGGCTGCCCAATGCTCAAGTGCATGGAACCTTCCAGAATCCAGCGGTGGGCTTCAGGGTGGTCACAGACCCCTGACAACTGCAAGTGTGCGTCCATACTTGCATTTTCGGGGGGCAGCATGCTGCCGTTTCCCCGAGGGTGTAGGACACCTGCAGCGCATCAGAGAACAAACAGCACATAAGAACTGGAAGCCATAAAACTTAGGGAGGGGTGGTCTGTCATCTCTTCTGTTGAGAAAATTATGCTTAGCAATCACTCCCGAGCAAGGGACCTTCCGAGAGCTCTTTTCCCCCCAATAAGTGGCATATTGATTTTTCACGATGGCCGTGGAGATAATGATAATTAAAGGTCATGGCGTTCATCTCCTCCTCTCTGCCCGCCAGCCTCCGATATAAAAAGGCATCTTTGAGCTGCTATTACGGACTGTGCGATGCTCATTTTATGCAACAGCCAGTGCTGTGTCCTGAAAAACAGGCCCTCCGTTCAGAGGAATCCTTGGTGCCGGGCGCCCCCTGGTGCCGGGCGTGCAGAATTGCATGACCTCCTGGCGCACCCCTGTTGTGGGAGCAGACACAGAACACGGGGTCAGGAGGGCAGGCGTCTGAGCATAGCCACGCTCCGGAAGGAGGACCTGAGCACTGAGTCCGGCTCCGATGGACACCGGACAATACAGCCGTCCAAGGACAAGAGCAGTGGACAAGTCAGGCAGCCGTCTGGCCGCTGGGAAAACGGGATGCCACCCTCAGAGCATGGGGGTACGCATGCAGAGTGGATATGGTCCAGCTCCAACTTGATGCCAGGTGCCCTGGAACCTGGGGGCAGAGCGGGAAGGGCCCCACGGCCCTGCACGCCTGCTGCCCCTCGGTGGGAACTCATGCTTCCTGCCCCTGAACCTCAGCTCTGCAGGACTGGAGGTGCCGGTCCCCAGGGGCAGGGCACGGTTTCCAGGGAACAAGAAAGGATCCCTTTGCACTGCAAGCTACCTGCTGCACGGGCACTTGGTGGAATTGTTTCCAGCGGGCAAGAAATGATGCCCGGAAGCAGGCTCGCTGTTGTGCAGGGAGGGCGGGGAGAACAGGTGTGTCCCCCAAGGGATCTGCTTTCCGCCAACAAACAAGGAACAGGTGGGACAGCCCTGTGTTTACGAGAACACAGCCTGGGGGTGGGCTGAGACTACTCAGGGCGGGTTCTTCCTGGGGGCAGCCAACAAGCTAGCAGAGACAATGGCTGTAGGCTGGGCGTGCCTTGTTCCCCTTCTGTCCCTGGGAGAGCCGCCCATATGTTGGAGGAGTAGATGGAAGGCGTGGGCTGGGCCGAGTCCCCCACAGGCACACAGACCCCCTTCTGCGAAGGTCGCAGAGCGCAGTGGGGTGGGTGTGGTTGGGAGGGCACTCCATCAGGGACGTGTCAGCTGGCCACAGAGGGTTCTCGGCGCAAGGCCAGCTCCTTCCCTGTGGGACCCCGGTTCAGAAGGCAGGGCTAGGAGGCCCAGCCATTCCAGCCCAACACAAGACGACTGGGACAGGCGCCCACGCTCCGGGGCTCCTGGGGTCGGCCCGGGCTCCGTCAGGGCTGCACTGTGATGCAGGGCTTCCCTCGACCACATCCTCGTTCCCCCTCCTCTGCACGCCCTGTGTCCACAGCAAACGCCCTCCTCCAGCGTGCACGCGACTGTCTGCCTCCACGGACCCCAGCGGGTGGCGACAACGATGTTTAAGTCGTGTGTGTGGGTGGTTACTTCTTTATTATCACTTAGTTTTCTAGCCCCTCCCCTTCCAGAATTTGCACTGTATTTACCAAGGGTAAGTAGGTTGGCGGAATTATTATCTAAAAGAAATAGAACGCATGCGTGACTGAGGTGGTATTTAAAAGCAAGAAGGGACGCGCACAGATACACCGACACATTTTTTTTATAAAGATTTTATTTATTTGTTTTTAGAGAGAGGGGAAGGGAGGGGGAAAGAAGGAAGGAAAGATCAATGTGTGGTTGCCTCTCTTGGGGCCCTTACTGGGGACCTAGCCTGCAACCCAGGCATGTGCCCTGACTGGGAATCGAACTAGTGACCCTGTGGTTCACAGCCCGCACTCAATCCACTGAGCTACACCAGCCAGGGCGCACACCGACACATTTTAATGAGTTCTCTCACTGGGGTCCCGGTTCCGTTGCCCAGGGCAGAGAGCGGCATGCAGTGGTGAGCTTTCGCTTGTAGTTGCCGTTCCTTTGCAGCTGATTTCTGTCTGTGCATTACACACGACTGGCACACAGCTTCCCTGGGTGGAAGTTTGTGTACTGGGCTTTCATATTTTCTTCTCAAAAAGAAACGAGAGATTTCCTTTTACACATTGTATGCCATCCACATTCGTGCTACGATTTCCATGTGAACTCTCCTAACCGACTTCGGTGAGTTGCTTTCTTAGTAACTAAATGTAACAAGGAAACGAGCTTGAAGCCCTGGCTGGTGGAGCTCAGTGAATTGAGCACAGGCCTGCTAATGAAAGGAAACGAGCTTGCCGCAGGTTTGCTGTGAAGTGAAGCAGCTCAGTTGTCCCTGCAGGGGGCACTGTTGTACAATAGAAAAGCCCGGTCTGAGCCCCGCACTTACTCTTCGCCCTGCGCTCTGCTTCTGCTTTAAGCTTCTTGATTCAATGTTTACAAAATGTATTTCCCACAGTGTGACAACAAACGTGCTGGTTTACGGGGATATTTACTAGCAGCTGATCTTGTTCCTTTAATTTAGAAGAATGTATAGTTTGAACTTTTGCTTTCGAGCGTTAAATTCTTTGTTTTTAGCTTGACTTTTTTTAGAGGGCATCCAAATAGGAAAATCATGGGTTGGCTTTGGGGAGTTTGTTTTCAGTATTGGTATTGTTGTTGTTACAAAAACCAATGCGCTACAGGTGTGTCGAGACGTGCTGGGCGTTGCTCAATCGTGTGTCTGGAGGGGAAGCTGCACGAGGGGCTCCCTGCTGTGTGACAACATCCTCGCTCCTGCTGGGGTCCCTGCAGCCCCAGCCGGCCTGTTGACAGGCGTGGAGACTGTCTGCGGTCAGCCGGAGAGGGAAACGCCTTGGCCAATGCCTCTAACGCAGCACCTCGCGGGATTTAGGACCGTAATCCTCCGCCTGAAGCCTTGGAGCCTGCGCTCTTGGAGAGACCTGGGGTTCGCATCCTCTTGCCAACTTGAGTTTCCAGTTGGAGGGAGAAGAGAGCTGGCGGTCCTCAGCCTCCTCCGCAGGGACGCGAATGCAACTCCGAGTGTGCGCCTTGCCCGCCAAAAGCGAGGGAGGGAGCGGACGAGCTCCCGGAACGCTGCGGGCGCCAGACTGGGTGGAGGCCTGCATGTTGCCGACTCTCGTTCCAGCCCTTCCTCCGATGTAATTCTGTCTGTCTCCGCAGGGATGTCTGACGGACACCCCAGTGAAGCAGTCGGCCAGTCAGGCATCTGGGGACATTGGGCCGTGGCTCCGTGCCCTTAGCACCGGGCAGCCCGAGGCCTCCTCATTCCAGCCCTGCAGAGCGCACCCCGGCGCCCCGCACCCCGGCACCCCTCAGCCCTGCGCCCACGTTGAAGGCAGGCTTTGCATTTCCCTTGCTCTCCTGGCCCCTTCTGCAAGTTCACTGGGTGACGTGGACTCATGAGTTTCATGTGTCTGAGAGCCTCTGCAGCTTCTGAAGACCGCGACCTTCGGGAGTGCTTCGAACTTGGTTGGTTCTTTTCTCCCAGCCTTTCTGAGGTGTAAGGGACCAGGACATTGAAAGGGTGCAGTGCACTGATTTGATGTACGTATACAGTGTGAAAGGACTCCCCCACAGAGGTGGATAACACATCCTCACCTCACATAGGAAGGTGCGTGTGCGTGTGTGTGTGTGTGTGTGTGTGTGAGAGAGAGACCATTGAAGCCAGCAAATTCATGATACAGTGATGTCGGCATGTCAGGCATGAGACCCTCCCACCTCACTCACCTCATCACTGAACGATGGCACCCGTTCAGCAAAGTGTTCCTCCTTCTCCTACCAGCAGCTTTCCCGCCATCTACTGTCGTGAGGCCAACCTTGGTCTTTAGATGTCACATAAAAGCAGTTCTGTGTAGCGCGTGACTGTCATCGTCTGAGTTACGGAGCATCGTGGCCTCACGGGCCATCCACTGTCACAAGTGGCAGGACTTCCTTTTTGAAGGCGGAATAATACTTCTGTTTCTACGTGACTTCGTCTTGGGTGGTTGCGTGGAGATTATGCAGTTCTTCTGAGTTGTCTGATGTTGTCCAAGAATTGTCCTTGGCTTGTCCTTCTATTAAAATCTTGCTTCCAACTGCTAGAGAAGTTCTTTTTTAGAAAACGAATTCTCTTTGTCACAATGTAAAGAGGATTTTCTAAGAGTGCAGATTTACCAGCGCAGTGGAGAAACGTATCGAGGATAACAGAACCTGCGTTGTGTAACAACCACCCGTGTGTGCTCAGCGAATATTGAAACATGCGAGAGTTTTCTGTATGTGCAGGGGGTTCTCACGCTCTGCAGGGCTCGGGATGAGACCCTGCCTTCCGCTCACAATACAGATGCGCAGGGCGTGCACTCGGCCAGCCCGCCGTGTGGAGATGCGCCCTGTCTGCATTGCATCCACACTTCTTGCTAAGCTCCTTCCACATCCCTCTAGCAACAGTAGCTTTATTTTACAAGTTTTACTTTTACGACGTGCTCAGTGACCACTGGATTAAAAGGGACACCCTAGGCATCCACGGCTGTCCTATTCTGAGTGCGCAGTGGCCACGCTGAGGACAGGCTCGCCCTGGTGTGTCCCAAGAGTGAGCATACCTCCCCCCACCGCCACCACTTCCTCGTGGAACCACATGGTGGCTTTCGTGCACCCTGAAATGACAACTCTGAAAAATACATCTTTTTAAAGAGAAGAATGAACCACAGAAACCAAATTCCAAAGGAGTACACTTCTAATGTCCGCATCAGGGTGTGTGAAAAATGGGGGAAGGGACACAGGAGGGGCCAATGAGAGAAAGAAGGAGCTAGGCAGCACTTTGGGGGAGAATGCAGCCACCTGATAGCAGTGAACATTTTCGTGAATTAGTAGCAAACACCAGGAGCAAGGATGTGCTCAGTAGATGTCCAAATACTTCCTGCCGGGGAGCACGCAAACATGGTGAAGGCACCATGTAAAAGTACACACTGTCGTCCTGGCTGGTCTGGCTCAGTGGAGTAGCACCAGACTTCGAAGCAAAGGGTCACAGGTTCGATTCCCAGTCAGGGCCCATGCCTGGGTCACGGGCCAGGTCCCCAGTAGAGGGCGCACAAGAGGCAACCACACATGGATGTTTCTCTCCCCCTCTTTCTCCCCCCCTTGCCCTCTCTCTAAAAATAAAGTACACCCTGTCTCACTGAGCAGACGCAGGCGACCCGCTTTGGTACATGAAGATGCACATGCTGACGTGTGTGTCAGAGGCTGACGTGCGTGTCAGAGGCTCCCTCCTCCTGCCCTCACCTGGGCAGGTAGGCTACGTGCTGAATAAATGAACGAATGAGCTCCGACAGCACATGGTGCATTGAACAAAATGGCTAGGACAGGAGTGAGGGGGAAGGAATATTGTACCTGAGTCATCTTCAAACTAGCTTTGAGGTCTGCTGCCCATAACAGAAGACTCACCCGGGGAAAGTTACAGCTCTGTGGTTTGTGATGCAGGCACAGGAATGAGCGGTCTTTCCCAGAGCCCATTTGGGCGTATTCTTACCCCCTCACAAAGAAATGTGGCATCCCTTTCCTTCCCTTTCTCCCCGAGTGCCCCCAGCCCCCCCGTGCCTGAGGCAACCCCTCATCCATCTACCTTCTGTCTCCATTGCTTTCCCCATTGTGCATGTTCTATACATGTGGGCACATACACGTGAACTTTTTCTGTTAAAGGAAGCCAGGCTGTAGCCGCTGTTCAGTGCTGTGAGGCTTCCGCTTTGCGCATGCTGCTGTTTCAGCCCACCACTGTGAATACTGAGTCACGGGCAACTGCAAAGGATTTGAGTTGGGCACGTGTTAACTCCCCAAGTCGTCTCTGCGGCTAACAGTGTTTTTGCTCGACTTACTGTGCGTGGTCGGGGGGTGGGGAGCTGGGGAGCCCATCACGTCACCCCGCACGCCGCTCACCAGAGAAGCAGGTGCCGCAGGGGCCGGGGAAGGAATGCAAGAGCTGCTGGGCTGGGCTGTTTGCGCAAGGCGCGAGCATTTGCTCTCCGACGGCTCTCGAAATACCTTCGCAAATACTTTCTGGCAAAGCAGGCGTTTATTTTGGAAATTCTTCCCTGGTGTTTGAGATTGCTGTTATTCAGTTATTTGCTTAATACAGACAAAGAGTGGGAAAGAAATGCGTTTCAAGTTGGTGGTCGCCTGCTGGCTCGTTTCTTCCCTCCCGGGAGAAGTCCGAGGCCGCATGGGTGTGCACACGGTTCAGACATCAGACAAATGCCCGTGGAAGTCAGACTATGCCAGCGGCTTCTGCCGTGAAGATGACGACTCTTGGGGGGTGGGGGTGAAGAGTTTTCAAAGAAAAAACAGAAGAAAGATGCAAAGAAAAACTGGAGAAAACGCCCCGGCAGAGAGGAGCCCAGCAGAGATGAACAGAGGAGCTGCCAGGGAAGAAAGAGGCTTGTTTGGTTTAAGTTTCCTTTTTTTCCGTGTTTCCTAGCTTGCCGTGTGACGCTATCACGCCGAGTCAGTGGGTGAGACTACCGTGCAGGCTTTCTGTAGGCTCGCCTGGAAGGCCCAGCTAAACTTGATGCATGGACAAAGGACAGCGTGAATTTAATAATGAGATTTTTCATGGAACGTCTTGCTGAAGGAAAAAGATTCAGCAACTGCAGTCATCCGGATGTGGCCCGGTGGGGGGTCCTGAAGCCCACCTGTCAGATCAGAATGCGGGCAGCCTGCGTGCAGAAGGAGAGGTGGGCAGTAGGTGGGGAGCCACGGAGGTCAGGAGCTCTTCCCACGTCTGGTGGCATTTTCATTTCCAAGCCTCCATCATTTGTCAGGTGGGACAAGCAAGGCACAGCAAGGGACAGGACTGAGCCCAGCAAAGACCACGAGAGAAATGTGTCCCCCAGGTTGCAGACACGTGGGGAAAGGAAAAATAGCTTCATTTGAGTAAGAGTTTACATGTCCGATGCAATCACCTCAGACACAAACTGCCAGGTCCCCTCCTACCCGCAGCACGTCGGCACCGATTTGCAGACTCAGCCAGGACACCCCGCTCCTGTCCGAGCTCCCCGTGGGTTTCGTTGCCCGCATTCACAACACCACCGTGTCACATTTCCACCTGCAGACGGGTTTCTCCTGTCAGTGGGAGAGACGGACTTGTGGTCAGAATGTTTGCAGAGCCGTTGCTGGTGCTGAAGTTTCCCCCCTTCTGTGAGAGGCCCCTGCTGGCCCCGCCCCACTCCCCGCCGGGGCACGTGGAACACCCTCGTCTGGTCCCCAAGTCGCTGGCCCCAGGAGCACCCCTCGTCCTTCCCGTGGGGCAGCTGCCCCATTCCAGGCCTCTGCTCCCCGGCCAGCAGCTCTGACACACTCTCCACCCCTCCGCCAGTCACGTGCCTCCCTGCCTGTATCGAGGACCTTTTATTTATTTGTTTTTTTAAATTCCTTTCCTGGTCAGTTAGCATTTCTCTAACCCTTTCCCTTTTCCTGGTCAGTTAGCATTTCCTCAACCTCCAGTGCACGGCTTCAGACAAGGGAGTTTCACCTCGCGATCACGCTGTGTGCCTGTGGCATCTAACAGGTTGACTTCCCGTCGAAGGTGGCTGTGCTCATGGATGCTCACAGGTGGTTCCTTCTTACCTAGCTCAGCCCAGGTGCCCCCAGCTTACGTGGGAAGGGGCTCTGGCTCCTTCCACCCGAGGGCTGAAAATACTGTGATGGGGAACAAGCAGAGGGGGTCCTCAAAAACGGGGCGCATGTCTACATTTGTATTTCCAGGGCTTTCTGCCCTGCCTTCCACGTGGACCGCGCTCACTAAGCATTCACCGAAATGAGCTGCTCGAGCTTCAGTCGCTCCCAGTAAAGCTCACGGTACAGCCTCAGGTGGGGCCTGAGAGAAGGGGCGGCTTCTGTCATCAGGCAGATAAGGATTTCTAATAAAGGTTAAACTCCTCAGGAATTTGCCTTCATCCCCAGCCTCGCATCGGGACGCCTTCACAGGTTGGCAGCAGCTGAGAAGGCTTGTCAACACCACATCCGCAGGGACACAGACGAATTCTTTCCCCCCTGGAATGTTAGACGTGGCCGCGGTAATAATGCAAGCTGGCGTCACCCGGCAGCGCGCGGAACCCCGGCTGGGAGGCACCCCATACGGCCCTGGTGCCATCAGAAGTTCACTGTGGGACTTCCTCCCCGGCCCTGCTATCGCCCCAAGCCAGTAACGCGACAAGCACCTATTTCTTGGGTGAAGGAGAAGACGTTCATACCAATAGTTAAATGCTTTGTGCAACAAGAACGCAAATAGCTAATGCCTTACATGAAGGCGAACGCTCCTGATACGATGATTGAATCGCCTGAAAACTCTGACACAGAGAAGTATTAAATAATGTATTCTGGCACTTAGAATTTTTAAAAAATCTGTTGAATAGCATTTCACATTAAATCGTGAAATATGCGAGCTTAATGTTTTATAATTATTAACTTTTCATCAGGCGAATCTCCTTGAATGCTTTCTGCCCAGATCCTTCCAACTGCATTCTTGTGAAGCTGGGCACTAAAACTGTCGCCTACAGTTGTTGCTCCAGGAACGTAGCTCTGTGTGTTACTAAAAATAAGACTCATTTGCAAATACGAGCCCTTACGAAGGTAAACGCAGGTGTAGGTGAAGGACCTGGGTGGGAAGGGGATGCCTGAGGATCCAAACAAGTTGTGCTTCCAAATGAAGGAGGAAGCAAGAGCAGCGGAGGCAAGTTCTGGAATGCTCCCAAGCCCATGTGAAGAGAGACTGGGAAAGCGTACAAGGAGAGGGGCTGCTCTTCAGTGGGGGTGTCGCCGCTCCCCGCGGGCTGCTTCTGAAATTGGAGGGGCGCATTTTAGCTGTCCCCGCTGCGGGGGTGGGGGGAGAGCGGGGGCAGGCGTGGTCCTGCACGGGATCCTTGTGAGCGGTCACGAAGCACCCCACGCCACACACAGCTTGTGAATGACCCACGGGAGAAGTTGTGTATGATCGTCCAGAGCTAAACACCAACTTCATTACGCATGGGACTCTCTGCCCGAGGCCTTCTCTCTGTGGTCGTAACGTGAGTTCTGTCATCTAGGACAGCAGCCCGCAGGGCGCTGGAAGCCGTGGTTTACCCTGTTTCATTGAGACAGTCTAGTAAGAGCAGTGTTCACTGCTTGAGAAACAAAATCATCGTTTTGACAGTGCCCCTTGCTGTCTGCATGGTTGGCAAATACTCGTGTGGCAGGCTTCCCCTGGCATCACTTTGGGGGGACCTCTGCTCTAGGACGTATCACGTTTGACCTTAACTCCCTAGTTCCTGCCCCGGGGTTTCCCAGGGTGGTCAGGAAGCATTCCGTGCAGAGGCACGTGGAGAGTCTAAAGGTGCCGTTCCTTGTCGAGTGTGCGCCAGCTCAATTCATCCTCCGCAGAGGTCCTCGCTCCCCGTTTCCCCCGCAGTCCTCAGCTGCTGGGCTCCCGCAGGGCACAGTGCTGTCCTCCCCCGTTTCTTCCCCGGGACACCGTCTCAAAGTCCTCTTGTATCGATCGCCGTGCAAGCTCTCTGTGCCGTGACTTGTCTGTGCTTATTTCCCGAGAAATCCAAGGCTGTGGCCACCCACCCTTTCACGCGTTACCTCTCGTAGGTGGTGGCGCCCTTCGATTTTTCTTCTCACTCCTTCATCCCACGTGCTTGGCTGCTCTGCATTTTCCAGCGGCACGCCCAGCAAGGCTAGCGCAGTGAGCCTCCCTGGGCACCGTCAGGCTTCCGTATGTTCCTGTGGGGGACGGGAGGATGCCCACTCCACCTGGTTCTCTCAGCCCTGTCGCAGGGTCTCGTGACCGTGTGGTCCACATGGCCTGCAGCTTCTGCATCTCGGGGAAGACCCCAGACAAGAACGTGCCCCATGTCACCAGGCCGCATTCTACCTTCTCCTGCGGTTTCGTCCTCAGGCCATGCAGGCCACAGGGCAATCCCATCCCGGGGCAAGCCAGCACCGCCTGCAAGCACACGCTCGCCCTCTCCAGGCTGACCGAGGGTTCTGTGCACCGTGGCCTTGACCATGAGCTTGGCCCTGGCTGCCATTCGTGTATCACAGCTTTCTGTAGCCCTGGCTGGGTTTGTTTCAGCTTCCGCTTCTTTCCCCTCAGTCCCTCAGGACCACGGTTCCCACACAGCCTCCTCGGGGCGCCCTTCCCGTTCTCCCTGGTGCCCAGGCATACAGAAGGGTATGGCGGTGCTGGCCGGTCTGCAGATTCCGTCTCCATTGGCGGAAGTGCTGCTGCTGACTGTGCTTGCCCTGGCTTCTTGACGCAGGACGAAAACCAGCACCCTGTAGTGGGAAAATGCACTTCTCATGTGCCGTAGACTTCAGAGACATGCGAGGCGCCCCTGGGATGGGTGTGCGCGCGCGGCCCTAAGCGGGCAGCGATGCGTCCACCCCAGCAAGGAGAGGGTGAGTGGCATGCAGCAGGTGGAGGGCGGGAGCTGCCCATCAACACACCCACACACCAACACACAGTCTCCCTTCGTTGTTTTCTACTGACTCACGAAGATGCCGTGTGCTCTTGGCAGGGCTTTCCCCACCAGGTGGGCTGGCTTCTGTTCAAAACACGTGTGTGACTGCTGCTCATTGTCGGAACCCAGGAGCCTGCACACCTGAATTGAAGAGAAGGAGCCCTGGCCGGCTCGCTGAGCTGGCGCAGACAAGAGTCAACCAGTGGAGCAGGAGTAAGTGCAACAACACGTCGATGTTTCTCTCTCTGTCAACATTAATCAAATACTTCAAGAAAGAAAACCCCAATTTTAAAGGAGCTGATTAGGGAAAAGATCCCCATGCAGGCCTTAGCACCGTGGGCCATGGCCACGAGCCCAGGCGGACTTATGCAGCACATCGGTGCAGAACGCCAATGCCAGACCTTTCTGGTTTGTCCCACGGCATGTCACTCCGTGATTTGTGATCACCCCCAGGCAGCAGAGACCCTTCCTCAGGCCCCTCACCTCAGCAGCGTTGCCCCCCCCCCCGGCTTGTTGAAATGGAGGACACATTGGTGACATTCACCCTTGCTTTACACCTGTGACTGAGCGTCACAGCGGCAGCCCTGGGCTTCCGGGAGCAGCGATCACAAAACCCTGAGAAGCAGGAGACTGAGAGGACACTGGTGCTTCCAGAGGGTCACCTACAAGGGTCACAGGGTCATGTCGAAGGCCACTGGACAGCAGCACGAGGCTTTGTCGAAATGACAGGAAATCTCTCTTTATCCTCAGCTCGGTCAGCACGATGCAGAAAGCCTGGCTGGAAGAGCGGGAAGCCTCGCTCTGACGCAGAGCGAGTCTTGTACCTCCGGCGACCGTCGTCCTGTCCCCGCTGTCCACCGTCCATGTGTAGCTGACCCGCACGTCGGTTACACCTTTGCTTCGGAAGATTGATTTCGCTCACCTTCTAAAACGCGTTTACTATAGGAGTTAACCTCGAGTCTCGCAGAGGCTCCATTGTTGACCTCGATTATCAAGTTCAACTCGAGCTAAACCATTTTGGGGGGGTAACAATGTGTTTTCAATAACATTGAGTTTAAAACCCAACTTGCAAAGGAAAGGAAGAATCTCGATTTTCCTGTTGCATCCCAACACCCAATGAGGAAAATGAAATAAAAAGAGTTTCCTGACCAGTGGCAAAGGCGGAGCAACAGCCACAAGGTCTCCGTTGATCGGCAGATTCAGCCACCCACCAACCCTTGCATTCTTTCCTTAATTAGTTAACATTTTCCCCGGACAGAGCCTGCCCATTGTGATCACTGCAGGGAGCCTGGAATTGGGTTACATTCTCAGAAATACTGAGCTGCCCAAAAGGTCCACGGAGTTTTTTTTCTGAATGATTGCTCTGATACTGCTTCGTCGTCTTAAACTTCATTGGGAACAATTTTGTTGCCTTGTACCAGGACAGCCGTCCTACAACGTGCATTAAAAAAACTTACCGAAACGGGTGAACTTTTGTGCAGCCATTTTGATATTGAAGATGGAAGCCAATATGCAACCTTTTCAGCCTATTGTGCTTTACTAATTCAAGAAAGGCTAAAACAGAACTGAAACGCACCAAAAAGATTTGTGCAGTGTGTAGAGAAGATGCTGTGGGTGATCGAATGTGTCCAAAGTGGTTTGTGAAGTTTCTTGGTGCTACTGACATTTTGGTCAGATTACTCTTTGCTGTAGGGCTGCCTTACGCATGGGAAGGTGTTCAGCAGCACCCCTGGCCTCTGCCCACCAGAAGCCAATAGCAGGAGATAGTCGACATCCTCAAAACATCCAAACCAATAATGTTATTGGTGAAAATGACAAATGTGTCTTTCATATTATGGGAAAAAAAACTAAACAAACTTGTGGGCGAACCCAATGGGAAGGAAAGTGAGACATAACTACTTCTGGATCAGTTGTTGCCCAGGTGGGCCCGGGGACGTCTGTGCACACAGGTGTGCGAAGTAGACTGAGACTGAGCGTGTCAGTCCGCAAGGAGACACGCACGCAATGTCCTCCAGACAGGAGCCCGCTGGGCGGGCAGGCATTCACTTGCTCTAGGGCGGAACTGGCCTCGGGGGCACTGAACAGGTGCGGAGTGAGCCTGCGCGTGTCCAGCCCTGACCACTTCCCCTGCGAGGTGGCGGACTGATGCTGGCTGGCCGGAGGGGCGTCTGGCTGGGGCAGCTGGAGACGGCTGAGTGACTCTTCGGAGGGTGTGTTAGCAGCCCAAAGAGGACCGGTGGGGGACGCACACACTGGACGGGCTCCGGGCTTCCGCACTGGCCAGCCCAGGGCAGGGAGAGAGGCAGTGTTCAGCATTTGGAAGGGGTGCACACCGCCTCTCCTCAGGCTGGTGGCAGAGAAGCCTGGTTTTTTGCTTTTTGTTTTTTAGGTTTTAAACCTTTTTATTTTCATATTTTAAAAATGTGCATTCCAATAATTAAAATCATTTTAACGACAAAAAAAAAAGGCACTCTGATTCAACGGCATTTTACAGCCTGCAGGACACCGTGGACCAGCTTGGTTTACTCTAGATTTCCCTGCCGTCCCACCCAGCTGCTTCCTTGCAAGCTCTTTTCCTGCCCTGCCAGCCAGAGAGGCAGATGCGAGAGGCAGGTGCGGCCTTCGTTGTCAGTAGTTCTGATGTGAAAAGGGGGCAGCACAGTCATTTAAACTGATCCAACCTCTTTGCGGCTTACAAAGTTAAACAGCTAAAAGAAGTAAAACAAGAAGGCAATGCTTGTGGAAGGTACAGTGCATATTGGCGGTGCGGGCCTCGTCACGATTCGCCTGCTTGCTTCTCCTGTTCAGTTGTTCCTTTGTAAGGCAGTGGGTTTTTCTCTTGCGTTTCTGTCGTCTTCAATTTCAATTTACCGAGCTTCTCAATCTCAGCCATATCGGGTTTGTCAGACGTGGTTGCTGAGGAAGCCGAGGGAGGCGCATGAACGAGAAAAGAATCCAGTCTGCTCAGTTGGCTGCTGGGGAATCAGGAGCCTGTTTTTGTGAAGTCGACAGGGCGGAGCGGCAGGTGCCCGAAGGACCCCTGGAACCGGGTGAGCCGTGGAGAGGAAAATGCCAACGGCTGGAGAGAGTCCGCACGGAGGACAAAGCGAATTCAGTACTCGAAGGCAGCCTCCGCCCTAGGAAGACAGTCCCCACCAATGACGTTGGGACTTGTTGACTTCAGCAGATTTCAGTGTTAACCCAACTCGATCTTTTTAGGATGGAAAATGGGTGCCTGTATCTCTGTTCCTCCTGGAGCCTTTAGCAGAGTCACAGGCCTCCCCGCACCCCTGAGACACAACATCCCTGAGTCCAAGGATGCTCCCGGCGTTAGTGAGAACCTGGTAGAGAACGAGGTTCCCACAGGGAAGCGTCCACGGGTGTGTGGACGTTTCTTGGTTCGCTGGGTCTGCTCTCAGACTGCTGGTCAGGGAAGAGTTTCCCGATTTTGGAAGGTGTTTGCCGTGGTGCCTGGGGTGAGTTTACCAACGATTCAGGTGACGATTCTGAAAACTCGCATGTTCTCGCAAGACCGCATTTCCTGACTGTTTATATTGCAAAGGGAATTCTCTGCCCCGTTAGTTCGCCACACCTACCAGCCTTTCCCGGCCCAGCATGACCATCGCTTGCGTCCCATACTCAAGTCCACTGTGAGAGATGAGCGATGCATGGCGAAGAACATTCTAAACCCTACCTACGTCAGCTATAAGGGCACCGTGAAGGAGAAGAGAACCCCAAACGACCGAGAGAATGGCAGGAATGCTGAACAAGGATGTGCCGGCTCAGAAGCAGGAGGGTGGAGTTGGTGTGGAAAGTCACTGCTTGTACCTGTCACTGTCCTCAGCGCTGGTGACACACACGCCCCGTGCGCGCTGTCACGCCTTGGGTTGCCGCTGGGTAGTCCGGTGGCAGGAAGAGCAGCTGTTTCGGGCAGCCACACAGCTGCCCACCTGCCTTGATGGCAGCCTCGCCCTGTCCCACTTCTTGGGTGCACCCAGTGCCTTTAATGGCGCCCACTTCCTGGGGCCCAGCCACTCTCTCAAACGGCACCCACGTCGCCCCACTACCCTTCACCGTGGTCACGGCCTTCGGTTACGCTTACAGCAAAAGTATGACGTGGGTCAGATTGGATAACCGTCCGTTTAAATAGTTTTGAAGTCAAGTAATTTTTGGAATGCTCTAACTAGGCACGGCTCACATGGCCTTCCTCCACATTAGAAAAAATTAAAATGATGGTGTGTTTAATACGGTGCCTTTTCGCCAGGTGTTCGAGATTGCGTTTGGCTTCGTGAGATTTGGAATTTTTATGATTGCCCTCACAGTGGGGGTTTCAAGGGAATCATTTTATAGTCTGTATTTTACTTCTTAGTCATAGCTTGGCTTCTAAATCTATAAAGCCCACTTACGTTTCACTTGGTGGGTTAAGTTCAAACATTTTCAAAACCCTCTTTTATGTTCTAATTGTTCTTGGCTTCCACGGGTCCCAGCAGAGCCAAGAAGAATAGGAAAGTAACTCTTAAATAAAAATGAGAAAATACTGGATTCCCCAAATGCTTTCCCCTGCATTTCATTGGGAAATACTCTTGTATTTTACCAAAATTTGAAAGAAAATTTTGTGGCCCTTCCTGTAATTCTCATCACCCGACCGAGTATTTAGCACTGTCCGTGTGCGTCGGAAGAAGGGGAGATGCTCTCATTGTTAGTGTGAAGTTATGTGTTCCAGTTTCTGCGCTCTCAGCGAGCTCTGGCAACAAGTTATCGAAGTGTGGGATTCTCCTGGGTCCATTGAGCCCTGACTTTCCTCCTGCACAGGCTAAGGGCGCAGAACAGCAATGCAGAGGTGGTTTCTGCATTCAGGGAATGTGCATCTCCTACGGGTCCCGAGGGAGACAGCAGACACGGGAGCTTGAAAATGTCACAGAGAAATCGCTGTGTGCACCACGGGACCGAGGTGTGTGGCACGCTGTGAGCCACACGGGAGGGACCCTGCAGCCTGAAATGGTCACAAGAGCAGGGCTTAGCTTTTCAGAGTAACCCCCGGGCGGACCCACGTCAGGTCCCAAGGCTTCTGTGTCCTTCAGCGCTGTGTTACACTCCACATAAGCCATGGCAGCTTCACGGACATAAAGGTTCATCTCTGCTCACATGAAGTCTGGAGGGAGCTTGGGGGTGACAAGGTGGCTTCACAGCGACGTCCAGGGCCACAGCTCCTTCCAGCTGCCCCCTCGACCACCCCTCATGCACTGACAGGAGGTGAGATACAGGGGTTGCTCAACTGCCCCTTCCCATCCGCTGGCTGCCTCCCCCTGCCCCTCCACAGCGGCTGCCGAGGGAAGACTGGGCTAAAACCCAGCCACCCAGGGACATCCATCTGCAAGGGAGGCTGGGAGATGCAGTGGCTGCTGCCAAGTTTTGTGGGCACACCGGGATTCCATTCCTAAAATCTGGGGCAACATGAAATGCATCTCAGGTGAAGCATTGTGCCTGCTTGCCTGAGATGCTGCAAACACCTTGTCACGACTGTCCTCGAAGCCTCTGTCTTTCCCGGCATTTCCCAGTAACGTCCTATAAAATTACACTTGTGAAAGAAAAAATGGCACCTATGATATATGTGGGGTTGGGGGGGGGAATTAGAGGTACATAAACAGCCCGTTGTAAAGCAGCATCGTAAAACATGGAAATTTATGTTTATGCCAAAGCAATAAACAGGAAGAGTGGAACATGCAAAACAGTGATGTGGAAGATAGAGAGTAAATTGATGAGGCGGTGGTGACCGCAGATCACAGCAGCTTACTCGGGATCCACCCGCAGGCTCGGAAGTGAAGCCGTGGGACTGACCTGAGCTGGCTGTGCAAAGGGCGGCCCAGACCAGCGCCCTGCAGTGCCCGAACTTCACCAAGGGAGGCGCTCCAGGCCGCGAGCGCACAAGGTGGCCCAGCAGCCAGACTCCTCTCCCCCTTCCCGCGGCCTCTTCCTTCTTTCCCCGAGTTGGACTTTGTGCTGGAGGAGAAGGGCTTCTCCCCTGAAGACTGGTGATTGGTTTTCCGGAGCTGGGGGTTTGGTTCTATGCTGCTTTCTGTATGCAGACGCTACACTGGATGCCACCTGTCAAACACGTTTCCCTGTGCTAAGCTGCAGCAGCACACACACTCGCCAGGGGTGTCCACTCGGCAAGGATGCTGATCACCAAGACGGTGGCCGTTAGGGAAAAACAGTAGCATCCCGGCAAACCCACCTTTCCTAAGTGGCTTCCCTCATCTCCAGCAAGTCAGACAGCGGGCCTGTTGGAAAACATCAGTCCGACGGGGCCCAGACCTGGGAGGACGACCCCTGCCCCGTGATGACGAGCACAGATTTCTCCGGGAGCAGGGGAAAAACACTCTCAGAAAGCAGAGGGTGTCTTAGGAGGCTGTCCTGTGGCCACACAATGGCGCTCGCTTGTAGGAGGAACTGACAAGCCACGTGGAGCTGATCCCCAATGGAGCTGATCCCCAATGCCCGCGGCACACGCCTCTCCCAGCACCCGCAAGGCGGGTCGGAAGGACAGACCCAGTTCCCTCTGCACGGCAGCTGCAGCTGCGCAGTCCGAGCAGGGGACGGACGGAGACCCAGCTGGCTCAGCAGAACGTGGGCAGCGTTCAGGCCGACGGTACTTGGAGGCACCGTGGCACAGGCAGACGTCGTGCTGACTCCTCCGGAGGTCTGGGACGGGGCTGGACAGCGGGCTTCAAGGTGCGAGGGCGGGCTGGAGAGAGAGGCCAGACCAGGCCGGTGTGGGTGCCGACGGGCAGAGCTCTGGCAACGCCACGAAGTCCCTCCCAGTGTGGGCGGCACCGAACGCAGATTCCTGAGGAATGCAGTGGCTCCGTCCCTGGGGAGATCGGACACCCACCTGTGATCTGTGTGCTCCCCCGCAGCCTGCGTCTGCACCGGAGGGCTTCTCCGAGCTGCTGCTGGGCGGGTAGACTTAGGATAGGTCTATATATGTTCTCACCAAAGCTGAAGTGTCCCTCTACAGCCTACTGAGATTGCAGAACGGCGCTCCTCCTCTGCTCACCCACATGAACGGCGCTCCTCCTCTGCTTGCCCACGTGAAGAGCTTTCTGTCCCTCATTTATCTTCAACCTGAGAGCATCTGGCATCGACTTTACGTGGAATGAAGGAAGTCTTTGCAAAAAAACTGTGTGTGTGTATATATATATATATATATGTCATATATATATATGATCACACACACATAAGTGTTTCGGTAGCAACTTCCATACAGGAGGAACGCAGTCCTGAGCTACGTCACCCACGGGTACCCTCTGGCAGGCCGACCGGTGCGCCCCATTCCTGTAGACGAGGAAAGAACAGGCCCGAGAGTCAGGGTTCCCCCCCGGGACTCGCCGGCTGTGTGGTCCCATGCTCACTTCTGTCAGCTGCGGCCCTGTCACTGGAACCCCAGCTTACACAGCCCGGCCTTGGCACTCGGCAGTTTTCCCTAAAGACTCGTTTACTTTATTCACGCCTGTCATCCGTGTATGTTTCTGTCACGTATGCACATGTCTGTTATCTGTCTGTCTGTGTCTGTGGGTCTCTGTCTGTCCGTCTGTCTATGGCATTCCTGGAGATGCCGTCAATGGTTCCGGCGCCCTCAGCAGCAGAGCGGCACTCACATACCGTCCGCTGGAGGGTTCCTCTCGGACTCTGCAATTATTCCAGCAGCATGCACTTTGTGCAGAGCTCACAGAAGGGACTCCTGAATATCAGCCCCACCTGCCAAAGCGCGATACTGCGCCTCTTCCGCAACGTGTGCCTCCAAAACTCGTTGTACTCCAGCTCTCGTCACTGTTTTCCTGGGCTTCCGCTCTGCAAAGGTGTGTGGTGGTTAAGGAGCAACTGAGGAACTGAACTCATCTGCGTGGAGGCAGGCCTGAGAGTTATAGAAAAGATGGTGCCAGACTGGTTTTGGAGGACAATGCGTGCCCAAGGCCCAGTCCGCAGCGAGAATGAAATCACCGCGGTTTCGGGAAAATTGTTTCTCGACAATTACGGGCTCGGTGAGTGTCGTGCGGGCCGCCCTGTGGTGGGCCGGCAGCCGTGTGCCTGCACCCGTGCCGGCCGCCCCTGCTGTTTGCCAAGCTGTCCGGGAGAGCAGCACAGCACACCCGTATGCGCTCCCGCCTCCGGGGTCCAGGTGTCTGCTAAACGAATCTCTGCTTGCAGCCGGCTGCAGGGCCTCTTTCCGTCTTGATGCCCTGAACTCTGCCGTGGGCCTTGCGGAGAGCTGCTTTGTGACACTCACACGGGAGCCCACCTTTGATTCCTCACTGCAGCGAAGAACAAATGTACACAGAGGGGTCAGAGAGCCGCGGAGGCTTGTTACAAGGCGCTGGAAGGCGGAGGTCTCCGGCTCCGCTTAACAAGCTGCAGCCCCGCCTCCAGAAGAGCTCGGCGGTGCCCAAGTCTAATCAGAGCTGCTCAGCCCCTCGGGAGTGCCGCTTCGGCTTAAGAACCTCTTGCGTTAGAGGGATCTGACATCCCCCAGGTAGCTCATAATTCAAGGCAGCTCGCTCCATGAGCTCATCGGGCATTCTTTAACAGGGGCTGTGAGGCAGAACGTGGGTGGGGGGTGGGGGAGGAGATGATAAACATCAGAGCTGGCCTCGCTCGCAGTCAGAGTGCCTCACTGCTTCCACGGGAGGGAAGGGAAAATAAAAGTCAGCTTGGTCTGCTCTGTTTCTGCTTGAACAGGCTGTGTCCCAGAACGTACCGCGGGGTATGAAATATTAATCCCCTGCGATGCCGTATTGCCCTCCGGTTCTCGCACGGGCGTCCTAAGGGAATGAGGAGCGACTGTCATCCGTGTGTGTCCCTGCTGCTGCATCCGCGGTTGGCACGCAGCTGCCTCTGGGCCGAGGCCGGCCCGCTGCCACCTGGGCCACAGACAGAGCGCTGGTGGGGGCAGCCGGGCAGCACGGGCGAGCGTCCACGCCACCACGCGTGACACAGCGGCACGCCACAGGTGCTCTGCACACATCCGGGGCCCACAGAGCGAAGACGCACATTGTCTGTCTCTTGACGAACAAGCGGCACGGCAGCCTGGCCGTCTCGGCTCGCCCCATGGGACTCCTTTTCCAAGCTTTTCACTGTGCGCTATCGCACCCACACAGTGTACAGAGATACAATTACACACTTTTCTTTACTGTGTATCCGATTAGTCCAGAAAGCAGTTTGTTTTCCAGTTTCTCCTCGTGACTTTCTAGCTTTCCTATACGGTGTTACTGTAAACATGTATCTCTTTATTTTCTAACTGCAGTTGACACACAGTATTATATTAGTTTCAGGGGTATGCGTGCTGGATAAACATTTATATAGTTTACAGAGTGTTTGCCCTGATATGTTCAGTTCCAGGCTGGCACCAGACTAGTTATTACAGTATCATTGAGTCTGTTCTCTGTGCTGGACTCTACCTCCCTGTGACTGTTCTATGACTGCCCGTCTGTGCTTCTCAATCCCCTTCTCTCTCCTGTTCAGAAAGGATCCCTCCATGTACTATGAAAAATAGAGACATTTATCGAAGAAGATACAAGGGACAAGAAACATTGTACAAAGGACAATGATGCCTCAGTCCCCTTCAAAGTGAGCACCTTGGGACCTCACACAGGTCTCCCAATCACCATCAGCTGCTCCGTTGTGCTTTCCTGAATCTCATCGACAGTCTGAAATCTCTTCCCTTTCAAAGGTGATTTCAGTTTGGGGAAAAGCCAGAAGTCACAGGGCACGAAATCTGGGCTGTAGGGGGCTGAGTCACCTGGGGGGTTGGATGTTTCACCCAAAATCTCTGCACGAGACGTGATGCATGAGCGGGCATGTTGTCGTGATGAAGCTGCCAGTCAGCAGTTGCCCATGGCTGCGGCCTTCTGAGTCATCTGAATAGTTTCCGTAGAGGACTGTTGACACTTAACGCAAAATATGATGCAGATTTCTTGCTCTACTGGCCGAGTCATGTTGAATGTGATGGCCACACAGAACACATGCTCACTCAAGGGCGTCTGCCGCCCCCTCTCACTAGTACAGTGACGTCCTCATTGTTCACACGTGCGCATCCCAGTCCACATACCGCACTTTCTTTCTCAGTCACCTACTGACGGGCCCCTACCTGGGTTGCTTGCATGTCTTGGCTGCTGTCAGTAATGCCACAGGGAGCATAGGGGTTTTCTCAGCTCCGTTGCATCTCCCTTTGGCAACGTCGTGGGGCAGAGACGGGGAGGGACGGGAGGAGCCCTTCCCAGTCTTTGCAGGAAATCATAAGGCAGAAAGTAGGACAGCGTATCTGATAGTGAAGGAAACCGGGAACTACAAAAAAAATAGCACGGAGGTGGAATTGGTGAGCACAGCCGATAGATTTGCTTCGAGGGAAAGAAAGGCGGGGAAGGACCGAGGACCCAGGTCTGTGCATCCCCGGTGACAGGGAAGGCGCAGGACAGGAGACGGGGGGAGGGGAGGGTCTTCCTGGCAGCACATGGTGAGTGTTGAAGGAGGTGTCGAGGGGAGATGGCCTGGAAGGGAGTAGAACAGATATCACAAAAGAAAGAAAACCAAAGTCCTTTCCTCAAAGAGGCGTGTTTTCCTCCCGGGCCAGCTAACAAAAGCATAGCAGCCTTCCCAGCCGTTTTCCGGCACTGTGTTAGCAACTTGTTAAAGAGCATGATTTTGTGCAGACACGCTTGGAACTAAGGCAGAAAGAACTTTCCCCTTTCTGTCCCTCCATGTACTGCTGCCTTCCTTTAGGGAAAACAGGTATCTCATAGACGTCCGATAACTATTTGCAGGTGAAAGGCTCAGTCGGGAGAGGCTCTCCCGATTCCCAGGGACTCGGAGCTGACAAGTGTCTTTACTTTGTCCTGACCTTGTCAGGGTGAGGGGAGAGTTTCCATTAAATATTCGAAGACACTGTGGGACCCTGTGACAAGAACGAAGGCACTAGTGTAGGTCAGTTAGCTGTGTGTGCGGTGGGGGGCGGGGTGTCTGTGAGAGGGGCCGGCCTTGGGGCTGACTGTGGGCACTCAGAAGCGGTGAACTCCTGGGTCGTGAGTGAGCGAGCGTGCGTGCACCCTGCCGAGACCGGAGCGGGTCCAGCACGGTGTTCACGATGCAGTAAGGGAGATGGGGCGATGGAAACAGTCTTGGGACCTTTCGGGAGGCGCTTCAGACCGGGTCCATGGGTCTGCCCCACCTCACAGCGCCGGGGGTGGCTATGTGTGCTTCTGCGCAATATGACCTGGGTGTGGGTGAGTCTCAGGTCTGTTTTCAACACAGAAGAACCACGTTTCAGGGAGCGCCCAAATGACGCTTGTCCAAGGTCACGTTGCCCATTAATGAAGGCACGGGGCTGGAAATCACTTTTTTTGTTGTTTTGTTTTGGATTGCAGTGAGTATTCCACACAGTGCCTCTTTTTCCTTCCCGTGACTTTGTAATTGCTACCGAAAAGAACAAAAGGAAGAGTGGTCTTGCGTTTGCTGAATCGCCGCCCTAGCGGTAAACATTTCCGTGAGAACACAGGGTCATTCCGAGCATCTCCGCCTGCCCTCACTGTGCGTCTCTCTCCGCGTCCACGCGACTGTGAGAAACAGTGGCGTCCGTGCAGACCGACAGGGTCTCGCGGTCCCCTGACACCGCGGGGCTTGCTCCTCGGAGCTCGGTGACGAGCACACAGCTCGCGTGTTTGCCATGGCTCTTTTCTGACGACTTTGCATAGAAATGCAACATGCACGTATTTGCCTTGTTCTTACTCCCCCGCCCCCCCACCCACTGCATCCGGTCAGTCCAGCCCTTCCGGCCAGAACGTCGCTGCAGAGTCTGCGGCACAGCCCGCCCCGCGCGCACCCTGTTCAGGTGGCAACACGCTGTGGGAGTGACTTCATCTCTGCCGGTATGCACAGGTTTCCCGTTTCCCTTCAGTTCACCCTCTCACGCGTAAGAAAGCCCATCAGCCCTGGCTGGGGTGGCTCAGTGGATTGAGTACAGCCTGCAAACCAAAGGGTCGCTGGTTCAATTCCCAGTCAGGGCACACGCCTGGGTTACGGGCCAGGTCCCCAGTAGGGGGCGCACAAGAGGCAGCCACACATGGATGTTTCTCTCCCTCTCTTTCTTTCTCCCTCCCCTCTCTCTAAAAATAAATAAAATCTTAAATTAAAAAAAAAGAAAGAAAGCGCATCAGCTTGGGAGTTCAGTGGGGGCACCGTGCAAGGCTGTCTTCTCCCCCCCACACCATCCCTGGTGTCACCTCCAGGACTGTGTCATGTCACGTGTGTGGCACAGGGAATTCTGCAGACCATAAGACAAGTGACTAACCTGGAGCCACATGTGGGCTCCTTTTTCTCCAGCCAGTGAGAGAAGCAGAGGTCAAGAGTATATACAGGGACCAGGTACAAGGGGTTCCTCTGACCCTGCCAGGTGCGACAGCCCCTGGGAGCAGCCCCAGGGGCTGCAGGGGACGCTGGTCAGCAGCCAGAAAGAAGGGGGAGGGGGCCAGGGCTCCATCCAACATCTGCAGAGAGCCGTTTGCTGGCAAGAAGCTGAGTGTGCCGCAGAGCCGTTCTCCCCTCTCAGATGAGAGCCTGAGGCACCAACACCTTCGTTTTGGCCGGGGAGGCTCTGAGCGGAGTGGGCGCTGCGGCTGCGGAAAGCGCTGTGCCGCCAAAGGGTGTGAGTAGTTCGCCATCATTATACACAGGGAGCGGGGCGAGCCAGCCAGAGTGCACCGGCTGAGTTCTGCTGTACGGAACGGCTCTCGCTGAGGTGGGGGCTCAGTAAGGAAAAGAAGGAGGAGAGAGTGGAGATTTCGTGTCACGGAGAGCACCCAAGCAAGGGGTGGGAAACGAGGAGAACAGGAAATAAGACAACTGGACAACACGTCGGGGAATGTGGATTTCGGTCTGTGCCTGACGAGAGTGAGGACAAGGAATGAAGTGCTCGTGCAAGCTCAGCCACGGGGCAGCCTGGCCACGGCTGGAGCCGTCTTTGAACTAACTGCCCATGCAGAGAGCCACCATCTCTCAGGCATGGGAGCACCCTTGATCCCCTCGCTCTGTCCTCAGGGGAGCAGTGACAGCTGCCACTGCTCCGTCCCCATGTGGGAGAAGGCCACCCATGTAAGTGGCACTCTCCTCAGGGGCTGGAACACTGTGCCCTGGGTGCACATGTTTTAAGGATCCCCTCGTATCGGGACCAGTGACCCCTTTGACCCGAAGGACACGCACTCTGAAAAGCAAAGACTTTGCTCGCATGGCCCAGAAATCCATATAGCTGCAGACGCTGCTGCCCCGGGTGGGTCGGAGTCGGGTCTCCCGGTGTTGGAACACAGATGAGACAATTATCAAGTCCTGTCATCTCGGCAAACGCGGAAAACTCAGTCTGTGCCCCGCGCCCTTGCTGTTCTTTGGGGACATTCCGGTGACTTGATTCAAGCGTGAGCAACTGCTGAGAGACAGCTCGGCCGTTTCTTCTCCAAACCGCCCAGTATTTGCAATGAGTTAATCTCCACCCACGGAAACCAAGAGTTTAATGATGCCCCAACAGGGAATCCACTGTGGGGCAGGAGAGAAAAGGTGAGTTGAAGTGAAGCACGAAACAGCAAGCAGTGGATTCCAGAAACACGAGCAGCAGGTGGGGCCTGCCAGGCCCCCCCGCCGCCCCCGCACCCGCTTCCCCGGACCGGTGGAGTCAGGCGTTCATTTATTTCTGGGTCTATTTTCGGAGCAGCCGCCCGCCGCACTCAGCAGGCATTCCACCTGTGCGATGTAATTACCAGGATGTGAAAAGTGTTGGAATTCACTGAAATGATAAAAGCGCATCTGTTAAGATAACTTTTGGCCAGGCTCCCAGCTCTTGGTTACTTGAGAAAAATAATGAGGTGTTAGTGAGCATGCAAGCAGACAACGCCGAGAAATGTCAGTGATGACTCAAGCGTTACCCCGGCCTGTTCACCCGAGAATATCCGGGGACGGATTCTTCTGGCCTTCGCAGCGAGTTCCTGTCCCTTGGACGTACCATTTTACAGTGGGGAAAAAAAGCCTTTTCACTACGAACGTCACTCTTTGCCGGTAATTTCTTTTTAAGGCTGAGTCCTTACCATGTGAGGTTATCACTCATCCATGGAATACATAGAAAGAAAACGCTGGCAAAATTACATATTGGAAGTAGCAAGTATATAAGGGCAGAGTGGAATGAGAGTTCAGGCCTAAGAACAGGTCACCAGAGGCCCTGGCCGGGCAGTTTTATGGGTTGGAGCATCGTCCCGATATGCCAAGGTTGTGGGTTCAATCCCCAGTCAGGGCAATTATAAGAAGCAACCAATGAGGCATCAGTACGTGGAGCCACAAATATGGCAAGAGGCAAAGAGAGGCAAAACGGGGAGTTGTATTGCACTGGTTCGATGCATGCCTCGCCCCCACCCCCGGTTACTTTGGAGAACTTCGACCTGTCGCGCCTGGGCGTGGCTTCGAGTTCGTCTGGCAGCGCACTCCGACTAGGTGAATGTTCAAACGGTTTTATTTCTAGCCCACGTTCTGTCTGCTGAGTTGTTTTTTTTTCTTCCCTGTACCAGGAGCTCTCCCTGTGCCCAGTGCCAGCACATGGTAGCTGCTCCGCAAGTGGCCGGGCGATGAGTTCGGGAAGAAACGGCCGTCTGCATTCTGGGCCTTCCCCACATGGACCCACAATACCCTTCTCCTGATAAGAGCGCTCTGTCTTCCTCTGGAAGGTGTCCCTCCTGCCCGAAGCCCTCAGGTCGTTAGGACTCACAGAGACACCAGCTCTTTCGCACCTCAATCATCGTCGACCCACCTGACCTGGTTTCATAAACGTGTCCGGAGGGCCTGGCACGAGGAGTCTCTTCCAGCTCGTGATGCATTGTTCTCCGCGTTGCCGGGACCCAGCACCTCTTCACAGTAAGTACTTTCGGAAGAGTTTCACGTTGATTAATTGACTAATCGTGCTGTGAGTCCGCTTAGAAAGAAGGCAAAACGTTTCTTTCCTGGCTAAAACGTTTGAGGCTATTGAAACAAATGGTTACGGAATTGCTCCAGGCTTCCTGTCCTTCCACGGCTGTGTCTTAAATGGGAGGAAATCTCCGGAACAGAGTGACTTTACTTTTTCTCAAAAGGAGTCGGTGTTTTACTTTGACTGCAGAAGCCTCGTCTTAGTGGTACTTTTTTAAATATATATTTTTTAATTATTTTCAGAGATAAGGGAAGGGGGGGAGAAAGAGAGGGAGAGAAACATCCATGTGTGGTTGCCTCTCGCTCACCCCCTGCTGGGGACCTGGCCTGCAACCCAGGCATGTGCCCTGACTGGGAATCGAACTGGCGACCCTTTGGTTTGCAGGCCGGCAGTCAATCTACGCAGCTGTACCCGCCAGGACTTTATAAATTAGGTTTAATACTAGGTAAAAGTGTAGTCAGACAAGATCCAGCTTCCCCCGAGCAGAACAGAGCTTTCCTCCTAATCCGTTTGAGTCCTTTCCAACCAATTCCACCTGGCAGCCAGGTGAGGCCAGGCCATCGGTTAGCGACTGAACAGGGAGTGCACTTAATGTAAAATTTAACGAGTCCGGCCCCCTCTGCAGGTTCCCCGGTGCCGATCACATGCTCCTTCACACACACGAACAGCTCGCAGGGACTTTGCCGTGCGGGAACATTTGCCCTTGAAGGTGACTGACGATTTTAATACTCAGTCCAAATACATTCTCCTATTGCTTCTAGAACAGTAAGTCTGAATCCCAGAGTCCATTAGATTTCCATAACTGCCTCCAAAAGTGTGGAACAGTTTCCCTGACTTTCGTCTCAGGTACATGAGGCTGAAACTTAGTGTAATGCCTCCTTGTCGTTTTCTAAGTTTGGGACGACTGTGGGTGGTGTGAGAAAGTAATTTTTTTTTTTAACTAAGGAGGGATTGTTAGCACAAAACGGAGTGAGACACGCTCGCAAGCCATTTTTTAGAAAGTCCACAAGCATTCTGCAGGGCTTCCTCAGGGGGCTGTGGCCCAAACTTCCCTGAGGGCAAGGGGTTGAGGGAGGTTTCCGCAAACTGCCAGGTGTCGTGAGTCATGGGCATGAACGAGGAGACTTCTGACTCAAGCGAAGCGCCTTTGAAGTGCCTTTGAAGTCTGACTGCTTCACTGATGACAGCCAAACATCAGAGGGAAGGGCCCGCAAAGCCCAGGGCAAACCCGAAAGCTTCGAGAGCTCCGGGCGCTGTTAGTGTTGTTCACGGGCTCACCACCCAGCGCGGCTCCTGCCCACCTGCTGTTTGCACACGTAGGCAGGGCCCGTGCTGTGCTTTTGCCCGTACCTGTGGCAGACGCCGCACTTCTCACGGTGCAGTTGGACCTTTCTCAAGCTGTGTCCCTGTCCTCTCGGAAACCCCAGTTGGAAAAGAGAGTGCAGACCGATGTTTCACACAACATTCTGCTCAATTCCACACTGTAATTTTGCTGCTGCGTCAGGGGGAACACGCGAGGCAACAGATTGGGACGTAAACGGTCTGTGTTCTAAGATTTTGCTGGGTGTCTCTGGGCAACGTCGCCCAGCTCTCAGGGAGTAATGAGCACACCAGCAACGAAGCTCATCAGGCACGACGGCAGTAGCCACGGCGGCACGAGCTGCCCAGAGACACGGGGAAGGGAGGCCTGCTGCCCTTGAACCAGCGTCCTTGGCCGTCGCACCTGCTGCCCAGGCCAGTGAGTGTTGCTGCTACTCCCATCGCTGCCCTGCGGCCGTGGCGTCGAGCTCAGTGGTGGATTCAACGGAGGCGGGAAGACCTTGCAGTAACAAAATTGCGTGGTCTGGCCATGGGTCCCCTGCGGACACTGGCATGCAATTTGATGTGTAAGTAAGGCGAGCCGAGAAGTCACCAGAAGCCTGCGGTTCTTCCTGTGTCGAAAGCAGCATGCGAGGGCATTTTTCCGTAGTTGAGATTTAGACGGGAAGATGACGGATGTTGACCTGTTGTCTTCATGTGTCTTTCTGCAGGAGGTAAAAACCTTCACAGTTATCTCTGAAAACCATTACTCAGTTTATACTGGCAGGTGTCCACCAGTGCCCTTGCTGACCTCGTCTGAGCCAACCTAACCTTCGTGCAGAACGTCGCCATCGCGTCTCTTGTCATCGCAGCAATCCAGGAAGAGAAGCACGTGTTCACTTCTGCCCCGGGAGACACCGGAGGGAGCGGATAAACGTGGAATCGGAACAGGGAGCCACGCTGCAGCCGGGGTTCATTGAACCTGGCAGGCCGTTGCATGCAGATGAGGGAACCTTTGCTTTCCCGTGCGGGAGGCCCAGCTGCAGTTACCTGAAGGGAAAGGGAGGCGTTTCGGATTCACCTGCGCAGGCCAGCACAGGTAGACGCAGGCACGCCCAGGGGGCGCCCAGGGTAGGGACTCTCCCCGTGTCCAAGCCAGGGCTGTTGATTTCAGAGCCCGGTGCCCTGGTTGCGCTGCAGACTGGGAAGCACTCATGGCCAGCCGCTCGTCCTGGCATTGATCCCCCGGGCAGCCGTCGCCCCTTCCATGCCAACTATCCGAAGTCCTCGGTCTCTGGCTTCAGCACTTCTTGACCGATGTGTCTTTGGCCATTTAATTTCCTCTGATCTCATGGGTCTTTCTCTCTCTCTGTCTCAAAGACCCTGATGCTGGCATCTCCCAAATGGGTATGGAAGGCGTATGGGATGTGAACAGGCAATTGATATCTCAGAACTCCAACTGCCTCCCTAGTGCTACTTAACTTTGCCTGTGTACAGCACACTGGCATTTAAAGAGGGGGTGTCATTTCCTTTCTTGGGGAGGAGTTCCACTCCTGGAGTCCAGGCGTGCTCGAGGTCCCCGAGCCACGCCCAGTTGAGGAGGGCAGTCAGTGTGGCGTTAGAGATGGTTTTCTCCTCATTCTTCCATTTCTTCTGTATGGAACGTAGATGGACTGGCAGCTGCCGTCGTTCCTGAGATCTGATTGGTCTGATTTCTTGCAGTACCTTTGAGGGTTGCCTACACTTGCCTTTCATTTCTTTCTTCATGCTTTATCCGCACCCAAGGACGTGCTTACGGACTTTAGAGAGACGGCAGGACGGGACGGAAATGGCAACATGACAAGGGAAACACCCATCAGTTGCCTCCCACGCACACGCTTCCTGACGGGGACCGAACCGGCCACCCAGGCACGAGTCCTGACCGGGAATGAAACCTGCCACCTTTCAGTGTACGGCGATGACGCCCAACCCTTGAGCCGCCCCACTCAGGGCTGCACGTGCATCCCGTAGGTCCACTCTGTTTTGCATGGCCTGCAAGGACCAACAGAGTTCAGTCCCTTGGGACACCTGGAGACTTTCCACGGACCTCTGACCTCGTGCAACAGACTTATCACAGGGCGGGAGAAAGCTCACACGGAGCAGGGTGCCAGCGGGGGGCCTCCATCAGTCACTTCTCAGAGGAGAAACCAGAGAAGGGAATTAATGGCCCTCAAAATAGGAAAACTACCCTAGAAGAACGTAATTTGTCCTTTTGAATACATTTGCTTGAAGGCCGCGGGCCATAAAGAGTGCGTGAGAACAGTTTGAAAGGAAAGCGGACAAGGTCCCGGAGGGCGGTTGTTTCACCGGGGAGACCCCTGGACATCTTTCTGGGAGTTGTCCTACGTCTTCGCTTTTGCATGCCTGGGTGGGCTACGCAGTGAAGTCAGTGAGGGTGTGCGAGTCGCCGCCCCGGGGAAGGACATCAGGAGGTGCTGTCGTTTCGGCCACGTGTCCTCCGGAGGATAGTGCTGCGATGGAAGGAGCAGAAACAGAGAGAAACCGCGTGCGGGAAATGAGTCCTCCGGGGTTACCCCGCTCCTATTCAGGACGTGGGCGTTCCGTGCGCTGGACGGAAATGCGTTCCAGTAGCAACAGCAGCTATGACTGCGGAAGAAAAAGCAGGCTGGAAACCCCGTGCTCCCTGGATGTGTGGCTACGAGTCCCCGTATTGGGTAATCCTCGCAGCAGAGGGAAACCATAGCAATTGCTTTCACCATATCGCAAGTAAAACGAAAGTGCAATGCCATGTTTCAGGTGAAGGCGCTAAGGTTTCATGACTGCAAGGAGCTCGCTCATAGTTTCAGAAGAATTACACGAAACGGTTGGGATCTCTGGAACCACTCTCCTCCTGGCCAGGAGTATGGCAGTAACGGCATCAGGAAAGAAAGTGACTAGGAAGTGAACCTGGCCAAGGAAAGGGACGCAAGGCACGTATGAACAAATTTACCCATCACCATGCCCCGTTTTTATCACGTCACCTTGTACTTAATCTGTACACCAGGCCCACCTGGGTCCTTGGTCCACCAAGTGACGTGTCGATTTCACGTTTTGCTGAGCGTTTTTAAAGAGGGAGAGAGGAAAAGTGGGCCGGCACAGAGTGAGCTGTAATTGTGCGTGGGTATGCAGAGGCTCCTGGCAAATCGGTATTTGGGTCTAGGCCGTGTGCTGGGGCGGTGATGTTGGGGCAGGAACCACGCGTTGCGGCCCACACCACGGGCGTCTGTGATTGGCCAGCATGCGAGATAGTCGCCGGGCATGCTTGTAAAAGTACAAACCTTTTGTACAAAGGCACAAAACATTCGCGAGGGCATTGCCCACTTCCA
This sequence comes from Desmodus rotundus, assembly GCF_022682495.2. Taxonomy (NCBI): domain Eukaryota; kingdom Metazoa; phylum Chordata; class Mammalia; order Chiroptera; family Phyllostomidae; genus Desmodus; species Desmodus rotundus. The sequence continues at coordinate 98,809,207 of NC_071400.1, read as the reverse complement.
CTGCACGCGTTTCGTTCGGTGAACAAAGAGAATCACAGCCGGCGAGAGTGTCTGGCCTCTGGCGGCCCTGGTGCCCGGCCACCGTGAACCGTGACACCGTGTGTGAAGGCTTCGGCACGGTAGGAGCAGGCGTGTCCGCGCCGTGTCCGCTGGGCGCTGCAGATGGGCGGTCTTCCTGAAGCGCGCCCTGCTTCTTGTTTGCACATGGCCACATCCCGCGCCAGACACCTTGTAGGGAAGCCGTTTTCTTCCTAACACACTGGCGGATAAGAAGGAAGCCTCCAAGGATGTACCCGCAAACGAACAGTACAATGGGGTCGGCCACGCCCAGGTGTTTGTGCAGCCCATGGAAATCTGAAGGACCCGTACACGGCACCTGTGTGTGTGCTGGGTGGGGTTAGGGTTTCGAAGAGCTCGTTGCTGTACCAAGAGCTTCCTTACTGCCATGGGTGCTGAACGGTGGAGGGAATGGCGGTGTTCGGTGTCCGCTCGCCTGCTCTCCCCGGCCCCGGGTACCGCCAGGGGAGGGCAGGCACATTCTAGAACTGGGCCGTCGGTTTCCAGCGGATAGCCATCATTCTTCCCGTGCGCTCTGCTCGCTCTGCCGAGGCTGACGGAAGCGACTCGGGACCGTTCAAAACAGCTGTGCTTGTTCTCTGACGGAAGCGCAGCTGAACTTGTGGAAAAGACCTGTGAGGACAGACTGTGCCTGAGATGACACACAGCCAAGTGGGCCGCAGGCACCGTGGGAAAAGTCCTGCTCTCTTCTCCTTGGGAGACTGGTGATTGCAAAGGCGCATCCATGCAGGGCCGGGTGGGCTTAACGTCGTTACAAGGCTCTGGGCGAGTGTTGAAGAGGAAGACAGTGGGCTCATCGGGGGCTATTTGATTTTATTTTTTTTTTAATTTTGTTGTTACTGTTTAAAACCAGTGTCAAATATCCATGTGAAGCGCTGGCCGGGTAGCATAGTGGGTTAGAGCATCGTGCTGATACGCCGAGGTGGCGGGTTTGATCCCCGGTCAGGACGTACGAGAATCAACCAATGGGCGTGTCAGTAAGTGGGACAACAAGCCAGTGTGGTCTCTCTGTCTCTGGCTCCCTCCCTGCCTCTCAAAAATCAGTAAACTAAAAACTAATACAGGTTATACTTGAGAGCCCAGCACTCAGTCTGTGACTGGCTCTTTACACGGCCGTTTTTATGCGTTCTAACTGTGCACATGTGATAAATCACCTGTTGCCACACGTGCTCACGTCTTTCCTCTTCCACCGCCGGGGAGGCCAGTGGCCACTCTCAGTTCAGAATTTCCGAGGAAGGTACAGCTGTGCACCGCCCTTCCCTTCCCTTCCGTTGCGTTGCATTCCCGCCCAACGGTCTCCTGGCAGCTGGGTGTCTGTAATTCGAGCCCAAAAGAATGCTGAGCAACCAGGAGACAGGGAGACAGCCAACCCAGCAAAGCAAAATGAGAGGGGACTTTTGAACTTGGAGGAAGCACAAAAGGGTTCCCGGTGCCAGGAAACAGGCTGTTCAGACTGCTGTTGAGAAATCGGCGGGGAAGAGACTGAAAGCTGTCCACTGAGTTTGCCGCACGGGGCTTGTGGTATGTCCCAGGAGCCCCTCTTTGCGGTGGGGAGTTGGAGGTGAAGTTGGGGCAGCGTGAGGAGTGTGCTGGGCAGGCAGACACGGAGAAAGCAAACGGGGAAAACGTATCAGGGACTCATAAAGCGGTAGCTGGAAAGGGGAATCGGCCTAAAGGGGAATTTTCTTTTCTCTTTTTTTTTTTTGTATTTTTTCCTTTTCATTTCTTTTGTGTTTCTTCTTCCTTCTTTTTTTCGTTGTTACTTTCCTCCCCCCTCCCTCACTCGCCTGTCTCTCCCTCTCTGTCCCCTCCCTCCTCTGTCCCTTCCTCCCTCTGCCTTTCTTAGTGGGAAGGGTACAGATATGTGAATGTCCTCAGGAGTAGTCTGCTAACAAAGGGAGGCTCTAAATCAGCTGGTGTCGTGAAGAGGGTGATATTCTGAGACGGAGAGAAGCGCACTCAGGGACCGGTGGCCACTGTTCCTGAGAAGACGGGGGACAGGAGGCCTTCACTCTAACTGGTCAGGTGGCAAGTACCCCTGCAGAGGGGTGGGGGAGTCCCCCCCCCATGGAAAATAAGGAGAGCAGCAGCGGGGGGCCGGGCAGCAGCGAAGCTCTCAGAGAGGACCTACAGACAGTGCGTATGGAGGGGAACCGGATGAGGCTTTTCGGGGTACTTTCAAGTCCCTAATTGATTTGGGGACCAACAGCACCTTGCGGTCACCCCCCCCCTAGGCTGGGTGTGGTGTTCCCAGTACTTCCCCTCTAGGTGAGGGGAAGCAGCCAGAGCAGGGACATTGGGATGCGGATGTGGGGCTCGTCGCTTAGGATAAAATGCAGACCCCAGGGGAAGCAGCTTATTGGCGAGGACGGTCTCAGGTCTCAGGAAGGTCGGCATTTGCCGTGCCCTGGGTGGGTCCACAGACGAGAGAAGGTGACGAGGGACAATGGATTGCAAGGTTGGAGCGTGCCGGTGGCTGTT